>NC_139233.1:37010065-37587548 GCF_977018435.1 Lepisma saccharinum
TTTACAGTAATTGATTCATTCAGCACTAGTCAGTACTTTTATGCATCAGAAGTTTTTTTTTTTTTAAATTTCTATTATGCATGCTATTTTGTGCTATTCTTAAAATGTATTTCTAAGGCAAACTGGTTTAATTTTCTGCTTATAATGGAAAGTTGACATAGTTTTCGCACAATGCTTTGTACATTTGTTATATTCACTACTTACAATTCAAATATTATGTTTATTTAATGTATAACTAACTAACTCTCTAGCCTTCTTAAACCGAAGGTTCATGGCTGCAGCAACACATGCCTCTCATCTGTTCCTGTCCTAAGCAAGATCTATATACTTCTTTCCATCCCTACCGATTTCCCTTAGGTCCATCTCAATGTTGTCCCTCCATTTTGTTTTGGTCCTTTCTATTGGTCTTTTACCATCAGGTTTCCCAACAAGAATTCTGTATGCTTTTTTTTTCCTCTCCCATTTGTACCACATGATCTACACATCTAAGTCCTTTTTGATTTAATTATTCTAATAATATCTGGACATGAATACAAATTATGTACTTCTAAATTATGTAATCTTCTCCACTCATCTGCTTTGTCATCTGTTTTAGGCCCAAATATTTTTCTAAGGATCTTATTTTCAAATACTCTCAATTTATGTTTCTAGCTTATACTGTAGTTATTATATTTTTTCTATCAGCTTATATTTGAAATTAATATTATTAGGTATAGTCTTTGATTTATAACTATATTGCTTTTTTATCAATTTATCTAAGAGTACACGCAGACAAACACATGTGTACACACTTTTATGTAAATAGATGTGCCTTTTTCAATATTTTAGTATGAAGATTGCACTTTAGCTATTTAGCAAGGGTAGGAAAGGTAGGATTTCTGAGAATTTTGTTGCAGGATTATGTTGTCCAAGTATAGATGAGAACTGAGCTGGGAGACTGTTTTGAACCTTTTCATGATAGTTTGCATGTGAACTGTGTACTTTGAACTTTTTATGAAAAAAGCAAACAACCTAAGTCAATTCAAGCAGCAAGAGGAATACACAGAAACCCAACATGGAATCCAGAAAGAGAATCAATAGTCACACCCAGAGCATAGTTTAAAAACTACATAGCTGAAACCTTAGAGAAACATAAAAACTGCCAACACAATATATCTAGATTCTTCCAAGGCATAGTATAGAGTAAAAACATGCTTGCTTATGGACAAACTCAACAACATAGGAATAAAATAGACAAGCAATCCTTTTTTCAGTAGAAAATTCCAATTACTCAAGTAAGCTACATCATACGTAGTACATAAGAAGAGCAAATTAACATCATCAGCAGTAAACCATCATGCAACTTCTACTGCTGAAACAACTAAGTTAGCATAATTTATCAGAAAAATGCCTACATTTCTGCCTAATTTACCTCTACATTAATAGTACTACCAGAATACTAAGGCTTCAAAAGTGAACACTAAGAATAATGTTCAGACTAAAGTATAGAGCATCTTGCAAAGGATTATTACTCCCTACAACTACAAGTCAATAACAATTATTCTAAATACTACGAACTTGGACAAAAATATAGTCAAATACACAACACAAGAAGGAAATAATTACAAGTAAAACAGCAGACACTCAATATCTCAAAACAATCCAGTAAAAATATTCTACAACAAACTGCCTCATAACATAAAACTGCTAAGTCCCCAAAACATATACAAATACAATCAATAAAAACTACTTGAAAAGGGAAAACTGACTACAGTCTCACAGACTTGATGTAAAATAACTGCAAAACTTAGAAGCATGCACAGTCAATAGTGCTCAATGTGCATATAGTTCACATGCAAACTATCATGAAAAGGTTCAAAACAGGTCTCCCAGCTCAGTTCTCATCTATACTTGGACAACATAATCCTGCAACAAATTCTCAGAAATCCTACCTTTCCTACCCTTGCTTAAATAGCTAAAGTGCAATCTTCATACTAAAATATTGAAAAAGGCACATCTATTTACATAAAGTGTGTACACATGTGTTTGTCTGCGTGTACTCTTAGATAAATTGATAAAAAAGCAATATAGTTATAAATCAAAGACTATACCTAATAATATTAATTTCAAAATAAGCTGATAGAAAAAAATATAATAACTACAGTATAAGCTAGAAACATAAATGAGAGTATTTGAAAATAAGATCCTTAGAAAAAATATTTGGCCTAAAACAGATGACAAAGCAGATGAGTGGAGAAGATTACATAATTTAGAAGTACATAATTTGTATTCATGTCCAGATATTATTAGAATAATTAAATCAAAAAGACTTAGATGTGTAGATCATGTGGTACAAATGGGAGAGGAAAAAAAAGCATACAGAATTCTTGTTGGGAAACCTGATGGTAAAAGACCAATAGAAAGACCAAAACAAAATGGAGGGACAACATTGAGATGGACCTAAGGGAAATCGGTAGGGATGGAAAGAAGTATATAGATCTTGCTTAGGACAGGAACAGATGAGAGGCATGTGTTGCTGCAGCCATGAACCTTCGGGTTTAAGAAGGCTAGAGAGTTAGTTAGTTATACATTAAATAAACATAATATTTGAATTGTAAGTAGTGAATATAACAAATGTACAAAGCATTGTGCGAAAACTATGTCAACTTTCCATTATAAGCAGAAAATTAAACCAGTTTGCCTTAGAAATACATTTTAAGAATAGCACAAAATAGCATGCATAATAGAAATTTAAAAAAAAAAAAACTTTCTGATGCATAAAAGTACTGACTAGTGCTGAATGAATCAATTACTGTAAAATATTATTCTCTGATTCAAGTGATTTAACTGTAAACATTATCTTTTGTGTGTAAAATATAATTGTTAGTTGCACTGATAAGTACAAATATTAACTTTATACGCCTTCAAACACTCTAAATAACATAACTTTGATATATAAATTAGTAACAATTTGTTAAAAATTAAGTTAAACTGTACAATTGTTTTCTTAAATAAATATAAAGTAGTAAAAATACTAAACAAATAATTCCTTCTTTTGCTATTTAAAGGATGTCAAACAGTGTAAACCAGTTGTTAGTGGCTAAATAACATAAAATTTGAAGGCAGCAACAATATTTTTTTAAAATACTGTAAAAAACCTAACTTTGTGAATTAAATACTAGTACATTTTGTCAAATTATAAATAAAATATACCTATTTCTTTGGTATTAGTACTATAGTGAAGGAAAATGTTACTAAAACTTGGCTAGTACAGTAAATCTGAGAGTTTTAGCTTTATTTGTCCGTAACTGGATATAATTGTAACTTGTTAATCTCGCCAAACACAACCTTTACCTCAATTTTGGAAGTTAGCTGAACTTTAGCGTTTCGAATTACATATAGTGAAGGCCTCTATAGTGGAAAAATACACCCAGTCTGTAAAAATTTGAAAATGTTGTCTCCTTCTCTGTCGAACCAGACCAAAAGTGTTCTCAAATGTTTCAATATATTTCTTAACATAACTAACTTTTCAAAAAAAAAAAATACCTTGTGCCCAGATAGCTTAGTTGGTATAGCATTAGGCTTTTAACCTATCTGTCCAGGGTTCGAGTCCCTGTCTGGGCGATTACAATTTTTAAATTTTGTCATCGGATCTTTAGCAGAATGGATATAAAATATGTTTACAGTCTAACAGATTATTATTTATCTAAAATTTTGCAAATAAGCTTTTAAATTTCTCAAATATCAGCATCTTTAGCTAACAGTACAGCATAACCAGTATTATTATAATAGAAAAGTTCTGATGGTAGAACCTACACCTACTGTAATATCTCTGTGGTATTAACTTACATGCAGCCCATAACTCTTGGGAGTGTTTCTCCTCCGTTACATTTCCTCGCCATTTACCCTTAGCGTCGCGATTAGCCTCAGAAGCAAAAAAAGCGAAATCTTATATTTGTTCTTTTTATATCTCTGAAACCACCTATACGATAGACCTACATTTAATGAATTTTGCAGTCTTCCTGTTTGATCTGTTAAATAATCCAGTCAATAAAAATATACTTGCATAGAAAAATCTGTTTTTCTGATACTTTAATCTGGTAATCTGCTTTTGCGTGCTTCCTCAGAAATATAGTTCTTGCTACATTTACATAAATCGAAGTCTAGTTAGAGTTGGCCTGTAAGTGCTTCTGGCACATGTAGTTACTTGAAAAAGCAAATATTGGGTGTATAAAAAGATAGCATTCTTTTGAAACAGTAAAAAATCAACCTCATTTCCTCGTAGCATTAGCTGTAAATGCTTCTTGCAGATTAACAAAGCTCTGGCGTGTGGGCCTACATCACCTACAATCCTTTGTAAAGTTCGTGTTGTCCTATAAATTGTCGTTATACACATACTAAGTCCCTAGTTACAGCCTAAGGTTTTAGTTTCAATCAGAGGATTTTAGTCCTCATAGACATATAGTGATTGTAGCCTCGTATAATAAACCAAATGGAAATAACCCAAATGTTGATGCACCCAAAAAACCCAGTAATACTTCTAAAATACCTTGAAAAAAGGCTATAAGGCTAAATTATTCTTCTAGCATAGAAAAAAATTTAGCAAGTGGACCTATGGTCCATATAGTCAGTCGTCTGTGAACTTCGTCTTGTCCTGTGAATTGTCAATATATTGATAAATGGTTATATTTTTTTAAAATAAAAGGAACAATGTTCGTAAGCGTCCAGTTATGGACCCATCGGGAAAGGGATTTCAGTCTTTATAGACACACAATAATTTTCGTTACACTAAAAATTTGGCTTCGTATAAAAGCAAATAGTTGAAATGATAAACATTTCGTGTACTTTATCCAGTAAGCCTTAGCTAGAAATACAATAACAGCGTTACAGACATAAAAATTAAGCAAGCTTTGATATTCTAGTGGCACATAATAAATATAAAATATCCTTTAAAATACTCTGACAAATAGTTGTGGGTTATCTGAAATCAAAATTTTCAAGCCCTCTCTCCTGCATAAATAGGCTCTAGAATTCACTAAGCCTCAAAATAATATTGGATACATAAAATAAAAAGCAGATGGAGAGTGATGCTGATCGCATCATCTCCAAACAGCAAAGACAAAAGTATATGGATGGAGCCCTACCTGATATATTTTGGAAACTTTACCTAGTATAAAAGTAACAAAATACTCAGCAAACTCTAAAATAAACAAACTTTCCTACGTAGCAGGCGTAACCGGACCTAAATAAATACATATAGAAATACAGAACCAAAAATAGCATAGTGGAAATCAGTAGACCCTAATAATAATAATAATAATAATAATAATAATAATAATAATAATAATAATAATAATAATAATAATAATAATAATATATTCTGTGGCTTACATTTTAGCTAAAAGTACTTTTTTTTAGTGTTTTTGAAAAAATTTAAATAAATACTAAACTCTAAGTTAAAAATTTGTAAATGTATATATAATACAAAACAAAATAAATAAAAATTAATACGTACCCTGCAAAAAAATCAGTAAAAAAGTTGAAAACATCTCTTTGTGCATCCAAAATATAAAAACAAATCCTTCCTGACTAGATTAAATTGTGTTATTTGAGTAATATTAAGCCTAAACTTGTAAAATAAAAGGGTAAAACTTGACGAAACACACTTCATGTGTACAAAATATAATTCAAAACACATTTAAATTGTGTTATTTGAGTAAACTTGGAGAATAATCCTGTAAACTTGGAAATCTCTCTCTCTCTCTCTCTCTCTCTCTCTCTCTCTCTCTCTCTCTCTCTCTCTCTCTCTCTCTCTCTCTGTGTGTGTGTGTGTGTATGTGTGTGGATGTGTGTGTCCAAAATGTAATAAAAACACGTTCAAATCGTGTTATTTGAGTAAATATTAGGCTAAACTTGTGAAATAAACAAATAAAAGTTGAAAACATCTCTTTGTGCATCCAAAATATAATAACAAATCCTTCCTGACTAAATTAAATTGTGTTATTTGAGTAATATTAAGCCTAAACTTGTAAAATAAACAGATAAAAGTTGAAAACACACACTTTGTGTGTCGAAAATGTAACTAAAAATCTTTCCTGAACAGATTGAATTGTGTTATTTGAGTAATAATAAGCCTAAACTTGTGAAATTAACAGATAGAAGTTGAGATCACACACTTTGTGTGTCGAAAATGTAACTAAAAGTCTTTCCTGAACAGATTGAATTGTGTTATTTTGGTAATAATAAGCCTAGACTTGTGAAATAAACAGATAGCAGTTGAGAACTAAAAGTCTTTCCTGAACAGATTGAATTGTATTATTTTGGTAATAATAAGCCTAATAAACAGATATAAGTTGAAAAAACACACTTTGTGTGTCGAAAATATAACTAAAAGTCTTTCCTGAATAGTATAAATAGTGTTATTTTGGTAAAAATAAGCCTAAACTTGTGAAATAAACAGATAGAAGTTGAAAAAACACACTTTGTGTGTCGAAAATATATCTAAAAGTCTTTCCTGAATAGTATAAATAGTGTTATTTTGGTAAAAATAGGTATAAAATTGTAAAATATTAATTTAAAGTTGAAAAAAATGTCTTTGTGAATCCAAAATTTAATAAAAAATTGTTGCCTGAATAGTATAAATAGTGTTATTTTGGTAAAAATTAACATAAAGTTGTAAAATAATAAGTTAAAAGTTGAAAAAAAAGTCTGTGAATCCAAAATTAATGAAAAATGTTGCCTGAATAGTATAAATAGTGTTATTTTGGTAAAAATTAACATAAAGTTGTAAAATAATAAATTAAAAATTGAAAAATGTCTTTGTGAATCCAAAATTTAATGAAAAAATGTTGCCTGAATAGTATAAATAGTGTTATTTTGGTAAAAATTAACATAAAGTTGTAAAATAATTAGTTAAAAGTTGAAAAAATATCTTTGTGAGTCCAAAATTTAATAAAAAATGTTGCCTTAATAGTATAAATAGTGTTATTTTGGTAAAAAATTAACATAAAGTTGTAAAATAATAAATTAAAAGTTGAAAAAAATGTCTTTGTGAGTCCAAAATTTAATAAAAAATGTTTCCTGAATAGTATAAATAGTGTTATTTTTGTAAAAATACATAAAAACTTGTAAAAAATTTGACATAAAGTCAAAGTTTGGTAAAAAACTAAACTCAAAATTAAGTTAAATAGGACACAGTAACATACATTTACTACCTAAATCAATAATCAAAGGGTCCTAGGTTCGTTACCCCGTGATAAAAGCACATAGTGAAAACTGTAGGCCCCGTCCCTGATAGCTCTCCCTTCTTCATAGTACAGATAAAAAAAAACCTGCGCTAAAGCGTCCTGTGCCTTGGGGCAACCCTGAGCGGAATATTAATTGGCGGCGGAAACCGGTTCTACAAGCGACGCATAGCTTCAGAGATTTGACCCTTGCAGTGCATTCTAGACATCCTTTGTTGTCTGGATCAATCCCTCCCCTGCCCTACAATATTGCATAGCTTTCCCCTGTTCTTGCGTACTGGTTAACCTTGGAAAAACCGGTTCTGAAAATCTACCGACGCGTTCTCTGATTGGTCAATCAGATTCTTCCTTTGTTCTGACGTTCTGACGTCATTTGACCTTGAACGCGCTTCCCCCAAATTCCTTTCTCCTCTACCTGCGCGGAGTTCACCCTTGTCTGTCTGGCATCAGACTCAGCTCACACGTTATACATAGTTCGTCTCCGCTCAATATATTACATGCCATATAACAGTATTACATAGTGCACTATATTTATTACCGTTACATATCGCGGGTTCGAGTACCGGGACCGTCTTCTTTCGTACCATTACCACCGTTCATAGCGGTTCATAAACCATAGAAAACTTATTTTCAATACTATAAACATTAATATTATCGAATCATACATTACATACTTTGCAGTAATGAATATAAAAACATATGCATAGCGTTTAGTACCTCTAATTACCTTCTATATACATATTTTTCATAAAATAAATAATTATATATTCATAAAAGTTATAAACATGCAAATACATAAATGTAAAGTACTCTAAGTACATGCAAATGAATTCTAAGTACGTGCAAATTAGTTATAAGTACGTGCAAATTAGTTATAAGTACGTGCAAATGAAATGCGAATATTAAACAGCAACATCCGTTAAGTGTTATCCCATCTACTGATCAAAATTCAGTGGAATGTCTTAAACCGTCCGCAACCTGAGACCAGTGTGCGAATTAACGTGGGGGATTGGCGAGGAACCTCCCCTCCTACACACAAAAAGTTTATCCCAGGAAAATGAAATTATTTATATCCCTGTCAGGGGTGTTTTTATTCCCATCAAAGAAAATGGAACTGAAAAGCATTAGTATATGCTTTACTATGTAACAAACACAATTGAAAAACCATTCGTGCCCATTAATAGTACAGTCATCAAAGATTTCCCTTGTCGAAAGGTGTGCATCGCTGTGGATTAAAAAATAATACCATTCGGCAACTGAACAATTCAGCAAGACGAGACAACAGCAGGCAGGCTGATTTCCAATTAAGCTTCCATTACATAGTGCTTATATTTTTCATGCATTACAGTACTCACAAGAAATTTGTAGGTGGGTTAGATTCACATCATGTTTGAATTTGGTTAAATAAATTTGGTCAAGATTTCGGTGTTACTATTTCGATAGCTCTTTTTTGTATGAGTTTTCTTAGAATGTAAATGTATGCACTAAGTGTTTCTAAATCAATTTTAAAAGGTCATAAGATTTAATGATCTAGGTTATTATTAGTGTTCTAAGGTACTTAGAAACGCCAGTTAATAGTTAATTTACTGACTGGTAACATATTCAAATTTGCATACCCGCCCCAACAACAAAAAAAAAAAAAACCCTACTCCCGAAATGAAATCATAAATAAGCCACTAAGTGGGCATCTCCCCTCAAAGCAAAAAGCGTAATTTGCAAATTGCCTGAGACTCATGTTCTGCCTCTGCCCCCTCTCAAGTTACGCAGCTGACCTCACTGGACGTTAACAGTGAACCAACTACAAAAGAAACTCCTCGTTGAAAACATACTGTAGATTTTGCAAAGTACCAGGATAACCCACACAAAAATGAAGTTTTTTCCGAAATTCGTACGTTACTGATGCATTTCTTCTGCAATTAGTGGATATAGTAAACTAGCTTATTATTGCACGGCGTTGCCCGGGTATTTTTTTTTCTCCCATTCTTATATTAGACAGGAGAATAATGAAATCTACTAACTATAGTGTTGCTTGCTGAAGGGTGGGTTCACGAAATAATTTAGCGACTCCGAAAACTATGGATTCGACACTAATGTAGGTCATTTTTGACATTTTATTTTTAACCCTCTCTTACCCCCCATGTCGATAGGTGATGAACTTGAAGTTGAACGGCATTCGTAGTGTCTCTATTCATCTTAGCGACCCCGATGGATTCCACACTAATGTTGGTCGTTTTCGATTATTTTTACATGTCACTCCATTCCCACCCCCACCCCTGGAGGTGCCAGGGGTTTGAACGGCATTCGTAGTGTCACTATTGATTAGAGTTGGAAGTGGTCGGGAAAAAACTGCTTTTTTTGGGAGAAAAAAAAACCTGAGTTCTTTTCCGCTGCTTTTTAGGTTGGTCTTTTTTCGGCTTTTTTTCACAAAAGTGTCTCAAATCAATGAAAATACAGTAGTTGACAGTATTTTTCCTCTTCCATGGTTTTCGTTTATCTCCCTACTGTAAAATAGACACTCATTTGTATAAAATACAATTTACAATATGAAATTCATAGCTGGACATAAACAGTGATTTAAGAAAGCTGGATTTTTTGAATGGGCGGTTCTTTCCTAGTTTTATCTTCATATTTCGGTAAGCTTATTAAATATATCTGTATAGTATAAACATATTCACATAACTAGAATAGTTTTATATAGGTTTTTAATAGAACCTAGAATTATGATATGATTTTCGATGTTTGAATTTGTTATACGAACACATTCATGAGGCAAAAAAGAAAATACTGCTCTACCTTTTGAAAATCTAGTATCAAATTTCTTTACATTGTATTTGTATTCTGTCTTTCCAGTACATCATGTATAATTTGGTTAAATGGCTGCTAAACCTGGTCACAGAGCAACTAGTGATGTATTTTTGGCTGCTTGTTACTAAATTCTCAACCTTTGTGAGACCACAGCCCAGTAAATTAATTTCTTACAAGTCAATGCCCTGATCCCTACAATTTCACTCATAAATACAGTTCTGATCTTTAAAGTTTATATGGAAATTAATATGCACCCTTAATTAATATTATATCAACTATGGCATAATCATAGTTCAATTATGTATAGGCTAGACTTGCTGTCAAATATAAAATTAGATTTGAATTAGTTGTCAACCCCTGGGTGCAATGGATCTTTTGTGGAGCGGTGGTTGAAAGTCACTGGCACTAAAACTGAAGCAGAAGCAAATAAGACTGGCTGCAAATGTAAATAATAATAATAAAAAAATAATAAAAATCCTATTTAAGAAATCTGGACTGGACCTACAGTTTGAAATGAGATCCGAACCACTCTGACCACTGAGGATTGAACCTCAGACCTCTTCTTATTACAAGGCAACAGCATTACTTTATTTCACTCCAGAGGCCCATTCATGATTATAAAAGGAACCTTGTACCAAAAAGCGGGCCTTTTTCCAACAACAGTACTTGCAATTTGTTGTCTGTGATTTACAGGCTAAATTAAATTTTGATCTCTGATGAAGTAACTAACCATCTTGTTAAGTATAGAGAACATTCAGACTGAAGCAACACATGACAGTGGTGGGTGTCACATTGAAGTGACAAGTGACAAGGGTCCCTTCGGTCTGCAAGCAATCATCCACCATGCATGCACAAACAAGACCTAGGTGACATGTTGTGCCCCATTGAAGGAGCTTTCAAATTGAAGTCACAGATGACAAGCAACACAGTCTCCTTTCGTATAAAGCAAAACATTCACCGTGCATGTAAGAACTACCGAAGCGGCATGATGCACGCCTTTGAGAAAACAGTGTAGTCCGAGCAATATACAAGTGATATGTTTAGCTCGTTGTCGCACTTCAGTTCAAAAGATTGAATGGAATACTGAGGGTCTGCTTCCAAGTGACACATGTCACTTGTTGCTTCGATCTGAAAGTTCCCTGAGAAAAAGGTACACGCTAAGTGAGAAGCGAAACTTGCAGCTTATGTTGCTTCGGTTTGAAATGTTGCATTTACTTGTAAGGGTTGGTTTACAGGAGTCACAAGTCGCTTCCGTCTCACACATTCACGTAATACGTATACTTCTTTTGTAATTGTTCCGAAACATCGAATATTTTGATATTAACATTTGTTTCATATTTTATAACATCAACATTTAAATTGAGACACAAACATGTAAACGGTTGTTTTAAGTCCATTTCTTGGTCAGATGTGCTCATCAGAACTACACGTTTAGTTTTAACCCTACCTTACCGGTGCTGTACAGAAAGCTTACATACCGGGGGGCGACTCACAACCCACACTTTATTTTTATCACTAGATTTCAAGAAACAATTTTATTATTGAATCACTGCTTTCTTTGCTGATTATACCGGGTGAATCACCTAAAACGTGCACCCCAAATATTTCCTAAACAAAAATAAATGTTGAAAAACTGCTTTCGTAGATATAAAGGTATGAGAGGGGCTCATGAAATTAGTGGATACAGTACGTTCAACTACCTAAGGAAGTACGATTTTCAACACAAAATTTGTTTTTTTTTTAAAATGGAAACCCCCATTTTATTTTTACCTCATTTGAAAGTACGGAAAAAAATCATTAAGAATGGCGTTTGTTACATCGAAATACGTCAAGTAGTTCTCAAGTAATTGTAACGTGAAGTTGACGCTTGAAACAAACCTTCTCACAAATTGATTCGTGTGTCGTAACATACATATCCCCCTTTTGACGCCATTCGTGTGTCGTTACAAACATATTACTCTTCTGCATACTGTGCGTTGTGCTTAAGAACAACTGCGGGTTGCAATAAAATGTGTAGTTTATGTATAAGTAAGTTTTGACAAATTATCTAAAAGTTTCTGGTACAACCTTCTGAGTTAACAAATATTTGTACATTTAAAAAAAAAAATTAACATTCCGGCATCAGTTACATACGTAAAGGTTAGTACCTTAACACCTTTATAATTTTTAATTGGATTTCATTTATTTGAGTTATAATTTTTATTACATCGGGACAATCAGCTCTTCTCGTTTGGTCATGACAAATCTTTATGTCTTCAACTTTTAAACTTTCCGTCTTATACATTTTTCTTTCTTTCTACTTGATTTATCAAATAAAGCAAGGGTGTTACAAAATACACTGATTAACCAGACGTTAGTGTACGTACGTCAGAACTGTTTCTGAGAAAATAATATATATTTTTTTTAACTCTGAAAAGGACGAGATGATATTTATCTATGGTGAGTGTAGGAAAAATGCAGCACAAGCGTGCAGGCTGTATGCACGACGACATTTGCGCTCGGCTCGGCATAGTAAAAGATGCGCCTTCACGCTCAACTTCACGTTACAATTACTTGAGAACTACGTGATGTATTTCGATGTAACAAACGCCATTCTTAATGATTTTTTCTGTACTTTCAAATGAGCTAAAAATAAAATGGGGTTCCCATTAAAAAAACTAAGGTTTGTGTTGAAAATCGTACTTCCTTAGGTAGTTGAACGTATTGTGTCCACTAATTTCATGAGCCTCTCTCATACCTTTATATCTACGAAAGCAGTTTTTTAATATTTTTTTTTTACGAAATATTTGGGGTGCAAGTTTTAGATGATTCACCCAACCTATATGTGCAGTTATTAATTAATTGTAATAATTACAAAAATTACTATCATTAATAAAAAATAATAACCAATTATTGCATAAGGGTCTCACATACATTTTATCATTCAATAAAACTCACAAAATCCATAATAATTTTTGTCTGTAGAAGTACAGTTGTATATTAAATATAATAATTACCATCATTACCAACCATTACACTGTCACTGGCATGAGTGTCTCGAATGAGATGCATTCAAAGATGGTGCCTGATAAGCCCACCAAGTGCATTATGCCTCATAATTACATTGCATTTATGTTTTTATGAACAAAAGTAATACAGAAATATTGGAAACACCTTAGGAAACAATGTAATTTATTTTCAAACAGTTGAAAAATCTAAAAAATAGATTTGGTTGGCCTGCAAGTCGCCTCCCCCCTCGGTAAGCTAGGGTTAAAATTTTATCTGAACCGCTATGCAATATGTGTCCACTGGGATTGGCCTATATCTGTCTCTTGCTGCTACATCATGTACATTTTTTTAGCTAGTTGTAAAATATGTCATTACAAACCTGTAAACTCATAACAGTAACTTCAAGTGATAAAGGTTATCTGTAATTGGTAAAAAGCAAAAAAAGCCAAAATTTCCTGTTTTTTCAAAAAAAGCCAGCTTTTTATTGAAAAAAAAAACCGTCCATTAAAACAAGCCGGCTTTTTTGCAACTGTACTATTTATCTTAGCGGGCCCGAAAACTATGGATTCCCCACAAATATCGGTCGTTTTCGATTATTTTTACATGTCACCCCCTTCCCTCCTCCACCCCTAGGGGTGCCAGGGGTTTGAACGGCATTGGGAGTGTCAATATTCATCTTGCGATCCCGAAAACTATGGATTCCACACTGATATCGGTCGTTTTCGATTATTTTTACATGTCACTCCTTTTCACCCCCATCCCTAGGGGTGCCAGGAGAGTCTTACCCCCACAGTATTTCTTTCCAGATTGCAAGTGATATGTGTACCAAGTTTGGTTGAAATTGCTTCAGGCGTTCGAGAGTTATGCTGGAACAAATACACACACACATACTACATCCATTTTTTATATACATATAGATAGTTAGACACAAAAGTTTAGTGTTTAGTATTAGTTTAGACATTTAGTATTCGTATTCGGGAGTATACGGGACAGCGTTTCGAAAAGAAGGAGCAATCCCGCCAAAGTTGGGACACTTGACAACCTTATGTCAGTCTTGGGCAGGTTCCGATGGAGGGAATACCGATCTCACAGGTAGGCGTAATCTTGCTGATGCAACATTTTGACGTAGGCACACGAGTCATATGAGGAAAACACGATTCCGACAGACTAAGCTAAGTGAAGGAATGAGACGATGTAGCCATATTCGGAGGTATAACTCAGTGGTAGAGCATGCGAGTGCAGATCGAGAGGTCCCCGGTTCAAACCCGGCTGCCACCTAACTTTTAGGGGAAGGATCCCTAGCCCCGGACGGCACTCAGCCGCGGACACCACCCATTTCTACCTATTCGCGATAGTTGGCAGAAGCTGTCTGTTATCGGTAGTAGCGACTAACAGCGTACACGCCATAGTAAGAAGCATGTGGCTTTCACTCCGAGTGGAGCGTTGCAATAAGTAGGAGTGTGCTTTTTTGCCGAAAGTGGAAAATTTGTTGTGGCGGGAAACGAATTGTCATTGTTCGTAGTGAACTTACTGGTAAGTAATTTACGTTATCATTATGGTAAATAGTAAGGTAGGGATGTGTTGTGTGTTGATGTATGCTGCAAAGGTGAAATTTATTCCTATGGAAACAGTTAGTAGCATTGTTTGTGGGTACATACGTCGCCCCTAGCCCCGGACACACGTTTGGCACCTAGCCCCGGACAGCACTGAATGTTCTTAGAATGCATTATAGTGTCCTATGTAGGCCTAATTGTTATTGTTTATATAAAACCAAATGAGCATACGAACAAATCGTAAAATAGTTTTAAATTATTTGCTGGTACGATGTCACGAACTACAAACAGAGGTGCCTTGGGCGAGAACGCTATGAAGAAAGCGCTAACCCCAAAGCTTCCACCTCTCGTGGTCAGACTACCTCCCAAGCTTCCACCTCTGGTGTTCAGACTACCTCCCAAGCTTCCACCTCTGGTGTTCAGACTACCTCCCAAGCTTCCAACTCTGGTGTTCAGCCTGCAGCAGGACGGGATGTGAGCCAAGGCGAATCAACTAAAATGTTTCGTCTATTCTTCAGAAACTTTCACCACTTCCAGATGCATCGATGCGAAGACTTGTTTCGAGAAAACGTAAATCCCAGAGAAGTGAAGTACTTACTTCCACTCCATATAAAAATCAACTTTTGGACAAACAAAACACGCGCAGGAATTTAGGAAACAAAATAATAATAATAATAATAATCCGTTGCGCAACAGCCCATGAAGGGCCAAGGCATACCTACCGACTGCCAGTCTCCCTCCCACGCTTGACGTGCGTCACCTCTAAGCGTGGAGATCTTCAACCAGTATTGGAATAGTCGGGGGGTCAGCCCGACGTATCCCCAGCCGTTATAGTAGGTCTTCTCGACCGGATTACGCTCACTCACTCGGAGCTCCCCCATTTCCTCAAGATGGTGGGTTGCCACCGGCCCTATACGCAGGCCGAATAAATTCCGACCAGAGCCGGATTCGAACCTACGCCGTCCCGCAGCGAACGATCTCAAGACGAGTGAACGCCTTAACCCGCTCGACTACGGAGGAGGACAGGAAACAAAATACTGCGCTAAATTATAAGGGACGACGTTTAGATTACGAGGAGCGCACAAGTATGGAACAGGCAACTTCAGGCTGTAGGACAACGTGTTTAATCTGTGGAGAGAAATTCGAAGAAGATTGGATTCAGTGTGCCACCTGCAAGGGCTGGGCTCATGAGGCATGTGCAGAAATTCATCCCAGCAACCCCTACTACTATTTTGACGTATGTATTCAGACATGAGGATAGCAACAAACAAACAAATAAACTGTCCGGGGCTACCTCCCCAGTTTCGTATTCGAGACATTACCGAACATCCAATTTCATGTGTGCTGTACCTCTCTGTTCATAGTTTCTGGGTGCACAAGGTAGTATAACTGTGTGGTATACTATTGTCCTTCACTATGTTGTTTATCATCTATTAAAATGTAATGGTTTTCCAGACCAGCTGTTTTTTTCATTAGTGTCCGGGGCTTGGGACCCTTCCCCTATATTTTTTGGGCTCTATATTTGCCAGACCGTGATTCATCATGTAAGGTTATTTTCAACAAATTGACAGTTAGTTACACCAGTATTCGAAACTGAACCTTGACATGCAGGCGCCGCCATTTGTCTCCTTATGAATTAAAATCTCGACGCCAAAATTGAAAACTTGCTCACAAACTGAAAACATAGTCGCCAAATTATACCTTAGAAAAGAAGCAATACCAATGTACGAAAGAGGGCATCCCCGATGGCGCAGTAGTAGCGTCGTC
This sequence comes from Lepisma saccharinum, assembly GCF_977018435.1. NCBI lineage: Eukaryota > Metazoa > Arthropoda > Insecta > Zygentoma > Lepismatidae > Lepisma > Lepisma saccharinum. The sequence continues at coordinate 37,026,402 of NC_139233.1, forward strand.
ACCTTGTAATCAGAGGGTCCCGGGTTCGATACCCGGTGGAGGCACCTAGTGGTTCGGATCTCACCTTAAACTGTAGGTCCAGTCCCGATTAGCCTTACTGTGTATAAAATAGACTTAAAACACTAAATAAATCATACGTAATATCTACCATTACAATTCCAGCCCACTAAAAAAAGTAATAAAACCCAATCAATCAATCAATGTACGAAAGACATAAACATTAGTTTTAACGTTAGTAGCGCTTAACAATTATAAAAACTAAAATTAATAAAATTTGCAGTATGTTTATTTATTTAAATTTATTTATTTAAAAATGTTGCCCTGAACAGAGGTGAAACCTCCAATTACAGAAGGCAGATAAACATACACACATACATATATTGGTTACGAATGACTACTAGTTAATCACTTTTTCACGAAAGCGGTATCAAAAGTCCCCTCTTCTAATATTTAGGCCAAAACAATGCCACTGCTACGTTGTTTCCGACCTCCGCGACAGAGTGATTGCACGTAGTGGAATCACAAACAATAGAATCTGCGCAGAACCGTGTGTCGCGTGCATCGCACTCGCGCTTGGAAGGGCGACTTATAGTGCAGTAGGCCTGCTTCACCATTGGCTGAGCTGAACGGATGGAGGGGAAGATGAGCGAATGCATCTGGCCGAAGGATCTTTGTTTATGGTCGCTTTATAGCAGAGCCTCAGCATGGGTGTTCTTTGTAAATATTCTTTCATTAATTTCATTTTCATGATATTATCACTCATGGTTGGCATTAGACAACAGGGGCAGAAAAGCAAGGCAAAATAACTTAATCAATTCAATCACTACGTTGTCAAAAATTTACGGATATCTGTAAAATATGAAATATTGTAATCGTTATTAAATCTTATTAATTCAATGTTTGGCAGGTGTAATTTGGGAATTTGAACAAATAGCTTAGTAAATGTATTAAAACTACCATGTAATTATTTCCTTACACTCTGAACATGTATTCTAGACCAATTTCAAACACTATATCCGATTTCGCTGAAATACAATGGCGTTTCTGCATTTTATAGTATCTATCTGCAGCTAATTTGCACAAAAAGTTTGCCCCCACAGTCCCTCCTAAATCACGTATTATGTTTCAAGTTGTAGTACAAAAAAAATAATGCGCGTGTGAGTTTCGTAATACTCATATTCCCTGCATTTTCAGACAAAATTCTTGACCGTTTCTCCCGGTGGAGGCACATAACGGTACGGATCCCAATTCAAACTGTAGGTCCAGTACCGATTAGCCTTACTGTGCATAAAGCGGACTTAAAACACTAACTCTTGACTGTTGCTGTAGCCAACTAGATTATATTGCATAAAATTTTCACTTATGCTAGGCCATAAAATCGATATTCCGAAATCCATCAGGCGCTACGCATGAGCCCAGCTGATCACAGGTTAAAATGGCATCCGTGACAAATCTTCGAATTTTGGCCCTGCGATCATTTCTTATTTATCCCGAAAGCACGATTCCGGAATACGTAAACTTCGACGCAACACAGTCATTCAGAAGATTAACTTTTGTGTGCATATGGGCAAGGGAATTTGTACTACGAGTAGTGTGTACATGGACCCTCTAAAAAGAAATCGGAAACTGTAGATATACATCATCATACATTGTCATCATTATAAGTGAACGTCTATCGAGAGAATGGAAGACCTACAACACACAGAGAAAGAGATGAACTGAAATATAATGGAAATGAGGAAGAAGGGAGAGGAAAGGAGAGAGAGTTAGAGAAAGAAGTAAAAGAAAGTGCGAAACATAAGCAGCGAGGCAGAGGTGGAAGGCAGGTATCAAAAATAAGAAAAGAAAGTTATCAAGGGGAGGAATGTACAGAGTCTGTCAAAAGTTTTAGTACAACGACATTTTAAACTAGGCAACCCAATTTACATAAGGCGTTGGTGGGTTGCGTGTAGAGTTAGGCTCAATTTCAGGGTTGCCACATGCACAATAGATATTTATGAAATACGCGAAAGAAATAAAAACAAATATTATTGTATAAAATTATAAAAATATCACTATTATATCGCAAATTACAAAATTCTTTCTGAAAGATTGATTGATTGATTTAATTTATTTTACTTTGCGTTTTGTGCCCCTTGGCTAATTTGCAAAGATGAGGATGGATGAGTGATGAAATGATGGAATTGATGAATGGACATTCACAAACAACCAAGGCGAGCGGGATTCGAACTCGGGATCCTTGGATCTTTCTGAAAGAAAAAGAAAATAGGTTTTCTAGTATTTCATCGTTGATGAGTCTACAGAAAGAAAAAGAGGAGAGAGAAAACGAAAGGTGACAAAGGAGAGGAGAAAGAGAAAACGAAAGGAGAAGAGGAAAAGTAGAAAAGAAGAAAGAGAGGATGGACGATGAGTGGAGAAGTAGTGAGAAGAAAGGAGAAATATTCGAGGAGTGATGAGGAAAATGGAGCAAAGAAGAGAAGAGAGGAGGAAAACGAGAGGAAGAGGGGAGGGCAGGAGACGAGAAGAGGGGATTGGAGAGTAGAGTAAAAGAGAGAATAGAGACGTACAAAAAGAAGGGGAGAAGAGTGCAGTGGAGTCGGAAATCGAAGACAGGAGAGACGATAAGAGGAGTGGAGAAGAGTGGGATGGAGACAAGATGCGAGAAAAGTAGGGAAGGCGATATGAGATAAAAGCATAGGAGAAGGAGAGAAAAGGAGAAGAAGAACGAGAAGATTAGAACAGAAGGTACTGGAGACGAGAGGAGAGAAGAAGTAGTTGAAGAAAATATCGTCTCGGTGTCAAGAATTGATGCATTGATCAAATTATCGACATGAAACATTCAATAACATTTCGAAATGTATTGGAGAATGTAGGGATGTGACGAAGCTGAAAATTCACCGATGCCGATGTACTCGCCGATAATTTTTGGTACCGATACCGATTCCGATATTTAACCGATTCCGATAAATAAGGTTATTAAACAGAAATGGGATGTTATTTTCAGCATGACAAAAATAAATTTGCTATGTACATTTCTATTGCATATCATATGTATATACATATATATTCTCAAGAGATGCGAATGTACATTTGCATCTACAAAAGGTGGTTATGTGAACCTTTAAGAAGAACATGGATTCTCAAGAGATTTAACATTAGTACACAAGCAGCTCTTTGAAATGCAAATTGAATTCCTGTTCTTAATGTTGGCAATTTACTGCTGCCAGATTCAACTTCAGAAACACGAGTTTTGGAAGCACTTCAGGAAGTAACCTACTTCTTCTTTTATCGCAAATCTGTTCAGCAACACTGAACACTAAATCACTGAATACTGATGCAGCAGGTATGCCCAAGTATTTTCTCAGCACTTGCTAAGGTTTGAATACTCACTTCTGAATTTCCAATACAACAGCAGATCCTGGATCAGCAATGTACTGTTTTATTTCCGATTTATTGTTAGGTTGATCCTCTGAATGAGAGTTTGCAATAATTTTATTACATAAACTCTACAATAATGATGAATCATAACCTAATTTTCAATAAATCTTACAAAACTAGAATATAAAACTTATTAGAAGGTAAAACTCTAGTATAATCTGTACCGGTTTAAATATCGGATTTTTGCCGATTCCGATACCGATACCGATATGTGAATTTCGGCTGATTTTCATACACCTGTAATCGGCTTCGGCACATCCCTAGGAGAATGTATTAGATCGGTACGAAATGCCTTTTGGCTGAGTTCAGATCAAGAAAAATCTTCCAGGTAAGATCTTTGATTTTACCGATGATTATATCACTAAAATCATGAATGTAATTTAAATATTAATAAGAATTATCCAATTCTCGGTTCGTTGAAATGCAGATTTTGTAATTTAATATTTTCCCTCCCCCCCCCAACTTTAATTCGAAACTAAATCATTGCGTTTCACACGGCGTGGACAATGAACACAGTGGGATATGTCTAAAACTTACGAAAATTTTCTTCCATCGGAGGGGTTTGAACCTAAGACCATCAGCTTGTAAATCCTTAACGGTAACCACTTTTTTTTCTTTTTTAATATTCTTTATTTTATGCAGGAGGGACTACTTACATGATCCTATGATAACATTACACATATATCAGATCTATATTACATAATTAGGTGTATTTACAACAAAAGAGCCTGCAAAAAATTTGCATACAGTGTTTTGCGGTTGGCTTGGTCCATCTGGTAATAATGCTCACTGTAGTGATATTCCAGCGAAATTTGCATTGACACTGAATTATGTCCTAAAATATAATAAATATATTGAGCTACTAAAAACTGGACCGCTCTTACTTTAGTAAGAGGGAAGAACACAAAGTCTGGTAACAGTAAATGATCTACAGTAAATGTATCGGGCGATGTTCTACATATAGTACCAAGGCATTTACACAAATACGTCCATTGATCTACCGTTGCGGGACATGTTACGAGGCGATGTCGTAAAGTGTCTTCAGCTTGATGACAATTGGAACATACAGCACTGTTAGTCATTTGGTATCGCCACTTTCGAGCACCGGTCGCAATGGCATCGTGAACTACTAGGTACCACAAAGATCGAACGCGGTTAGAAAGATGAGAGGCAGATATATTTCTCCATACGTTGGACCACACTACATTAGTTCGGAGAAGCACAATTCGTGGCTGGTGGTGTAACCTGCAAGTCAAGTGGTTATAGAAAAATTTCACTGTCATACCATCGACATCCATGTGAGGTGAACCGATTAGGAGATAGCAAAACTCGACAAGAGTTGTCCTCAAATAGTTGTAGTGGGAAGGGATCTTCCCTGGATAAATGGGTGTTCGCAGTTCCACTTCATCTATCAGAGTATGTAGTAATCTTGCTGTTAAACTATCAGGGTATTGCAGAAGCAACTCAATGTTCCGTTGTAGAAACAAGGCTGAGGCTTGTCTCTCCACTTGGCGCAAGTTCAGGCCTCCTTTACTTGCTGGGAGGCATAACGTTTCATGTGCGACATGAAACAAATGTGCATGCCATATGAAGCGCGTTATCATCTTTCGTACTTGCGCCGCGTCTTTCGCAGTAACAGGCAAAACTTGCGCAGCATACCACAACTTCGATAATGCAAACATGTTCACATACTGTATTCTAGAGCGTAAGGATAATTGTCTATAACGATTCATGTTCAACACTGCCTGGATTTTTGGGAGAATAGTTGTAAAAGTTCTGGAGACAGTCTCTGTGATGGTCGTAGTGAAGTTTATTCCCAAAATTGTCACTTTATCAACAATAGGTATAGATACAGATTCAGTCCACAGAGTGGGGTTACACCCTAGGGGTAGGATTTTAGATTTCTTCTGGTTCAAACTAAGTCCCGTCTGCTTTCGTAACGTTTCAAGTACGGCCTCCATACGAGTCAAGTCTAGCCGATCTTTCACGATTATGGTCACATCATCTGCGTACGCACATATTTTGTGGTCTCTCCCAAGAAGCCTGAGTCCCTGAAGTTTTGCATACATCAGTCGTAAAAATGGAGCCAGAGCTGCGCAGAATGCAAATAAGGAAAATGGACATCCTTGACGAACAGAGCGCTGAATAGAAAAGGCTTGCAACAGAAAACCATCGATAGATAACTGAACTCGAGCTTCTCTGTATAAGCTCTGTATAGATTGTACAAAGAAATCACCACATCCCACTTTACCAAAGTATTGGAAAAGATAGTCATGTCTGAGGGAGTCAAAGGCACTTTTGAAATCTAACGCCACTAAAGCAGCTTGAGAACCTTCAATATCTTGCATAGAAGCGATGATGTCACGTACACTAGTTAGAATGTGAAATATTTTACCACTTGTACCATATACATATTGATACGGCCCTAATAAAGTATCCGCAAATTGTTGCAACCTTCGGGTGAGCAAACGTGCAAAGATTTTATAATCAGCACATAGCAATGTGATTGGCCGGAAGTCTTCTGGCTTTCTGGGCTGAGATATTTTGGGAATCAAAACCATAACACCCGTAAGACTCGTTCGTCCAAGGCGTTTCTTCGTAAATACCTCATTGAGCCAGCGTGTGAACAGTGGAGCCACCGTTGTCCAAAAGGTTTGGAACAATTCTATCGGGACACCATCGATTCCCGGAGCTTTACCTCTTTTTCCACTGTGAACAGACTCGTACACTTCTTTCTTTGAGAATGGCTGTTCTAAATAGCGACGGTCATCTTCCGTTAACATAGGAAGGTCCATCCCTTGCAGTGGAGTGCGACGGGAGCTTTGATCTTCCTTCTCTTTAAACTGATCTGCATAAAAGTCCCGTAAGTACTTTCGTATTAACTTGGGTTCGGTTAGTCTTCCCGTGGCTGTATCGAGACACGTTATTCTCTTTCGCTGTGCACTGCGTCTCTCTGCTAACACCTGCACCAACGAGGCTTCTTCTTGTGCATCAAACATAGGAAGACGACTCCTAACATTGTAACCTTGCATACGCTCTCTGTGCATGCTCAGCAGCACTGCTTGCACTCGTTTCACTTCTTGACGCACTGGCTTCCCTTGTATTAGCTGTGTTGTTAGTTCGTGAAGCACTCTGTAGTAAAAGTTATATTTCTTATTGAAATCTGAGTATTTTTCACGACTATATGCTAAACAGAAATATTTAATGGAGGGTTTTAGAAAAGTGTCCCACCACATAATAATGTCAGTTTGACGTACGCTCATTTCTTCCCACTTCTTCCATTTTTGTTTAAATTCGGTACGAAATTGTTCATCTTCCAATAACCTTACATTGAACTTCCAAAATCCCCGCCCTCGTCCAACTGAAGGTACATCCAAACTCATGTCGAGTTGGACACTTAAATGATCACTAAAGCAGGTTGGGAAAATTCGAATCGCAGATATGTTGCTAATCATGTGTGCACTAACGTAAAAACGATCAAGCCGACTCGCTGTGTCGGCACGTATGTATGTGTAGCCGTCTATATTTGGACCTTTAGCCACCCAAACATCGTGCAGTTTAAACCCTTCAACCAGCGCCTGCAAGCTAGGTGATGTATGGAATCCTGGATATTGGTCCTGTCTTCTGAGAGTACAATTAAAATCACCCACCAGCACAATGTTTTGACGGGAGCCACCTAATGCCTTCGCCACGTCTGTAGCGTAAAATATGTTCCGAGTATTTCTAGCGTTGGTACCTGATGGTGCATAAACATTACAAAACCATATGTTTCCTATTTGGATACATGTGATACGACCAGACGGGTGATGGTAAACTTCCGTTATATGGAGGCCTGATTTCACAACTATGGCGGTTCCTAGAGAATTGTGAGTAAAATTGTTATACACGGTATATTCACTGCCCAGACAGAAATCATCGGTCCCGACTTCTTGCAGGAAAATTACATCCAGGTGACTTTGCTTAATATAGTCTAAGAATGCATGATGCTTGACACTAGATTTCATCTTGTTAATGTTTATTGTTGCAAAATGATATATGGGGGTCGTCATGTGGGATTCTGTACTAGTGTACCCGGTGGGAATGTTATGTGCATTTACTGACGTTAAACTATTTACCTTTTTCAATTTCACTACGACATGCGACAAACATAACCCTAATACCATTATAACGCGGACAACACACTTCATAACGAGGATATGTTAGACATATATCACACATTGACGTCAAGCGACCAATCAGAGCCGCCACTAGATTTCGCACTTTGTTCTCTTGTCGCACTCATCGTTCTACGCAGTCGCCGAGACACTGGAGACACCGAACGATGAGGGCCATCTTGCCGCCGTGTCGACGCCGTATCGTTCGCAGGGAGACTGCGTTTCTTCTTCTTTTTTGGTTCTTTCGTTGTTTTCGGAAGAGTGCCTGATGCGGGGGACGCCGTCTCGGAGTTCCCACCTTCACCTGCATGGTCATCATCTGCCTGCTGCATCGGATTATTGGGCATCTCGAGGGTAACGTCCATTGTTTCTTCCCCATTCTTCTCTGCTACGTGGGCTGCTTGTTTGACATTAACTTGTTCCACACTGACGGGGCTAGGAACGTCTGCTGTTGTCTTGTTTTCTACACTGGGTGGTAAAGTGGAATCTGGTACGGTATTTTTAGGTACACCCTGTAGTGAAGCTTGTACGTTGTCCTCATTTTCCTGGTCTCCGGAGCGTTTCAGATGCACAGGTAGTATAGTGGGTGTCGGGGTCATCATTTTCTCAGCAGCCGGCACATTCCTCGGGACAGGACGCGCCGCCCCGGCATAGGACGTATCTTCGGGTTTCTCCATTTGACGACGTCGGGACGGGCAGGTAACGTAAAAATGGTCACTAAGGTCACAGTAACTGCAAGTACGGTCTTGCCCGCTATATGTCACCCAGTATCGTCCGCCACTGATTGTGACGTACGATGGAATCGCACGAGTTAGATTCATTTTGGCGATTTTACGGCCAGTTCTTACCGGATAAATGTGATCACTAGAATACCGTTCATCGTCCAAGGATATTATCTGACCGTACGTACTCAGGACCGATCGAATGGCGTCATCGGACAGTTCACTCGGTACAACGTGCACTCTAACTATCACGTAATTTGCATCCGCCCACGTAACAAGCACTGGAGAATCCCCGTCTTCGTCACTATATTTATATTCTCCGTTTGACTGTAGCAACAACTGTTCACACACTACTTTCGATAGTAGTTTCAGAAAGATACAACGTCTATAATTGTCTACTTCAATACTTACGACTTGTTCCGGTTTCAATTTCATGGTCTTGCTGATCCAATTGTGTATTTCTGTCGAAGTTGGTTTCCTTCGCACTTGACTGAAGTTCAGTTTTAGTGTATTCAATCTCTTGATTACCATGTTGGCAGCGTCGCCGTGGTTCACTTCAACCGGACTCGCGAGTAATACGCGCTACGTGACTTCGAGCTATTAGAGAGACGCGCAAACACAACCGTCTCAGACCACTGCTCGAGCCAGACTGACCACTACTCTACAAACCTTCGCTCCTGAAAGCAGGTAGAAGGAGTTACCCAATGTGAAATGTAGATGCAACTCTCCTCCTACGTGTAATGTGCAAAGAATACTTGTTTGTAACAAAGAAAACTAAGGTACGTGTAGTACGAATCGGCGAAAACATTTAATGGAGAATTGCACATGATATAAACTATTTGTGGAGGTATCTTTGCATTGAAATCAGTTGTGAAAATGGGTGAAATTAGTATGTCCTGAATTGCCACAAATATAAATAGTTATTTCATTAATATTTGTGAATGCCTTTGAAGCAGTAAACAATTATCGTTCACGATTATTGTTGAAATGATGAAAATATGCGCAAAGTAGGAGGATTTCAAGTGAATTCTCTGACAAAATCGAAAGGATAAAAAAGCACTCTGTCCAAAGACTTGCCAAGCGAGGGACCTGGTTCAACATTTCAGCCCTTCTTTTGTCACCTTTTCCTGCTTTCCACGTTCTTTTTTTAGGAAAACGTGGTAAAAAAGGGTCTTACGACCTTCACCACACCCCTCCTTTGAGTACGCCACTGCAACCTTCTTTTTGTCAAGATTTGTAGACACTGAGCTTCGCAAATAACATGAAAAGTTCAAACACAAGATGAAAGACATGAATGATGTGAAAGAGCTTGCTCATCTCCTTGTGATACAACAATAGTTCATTGACTTCCAGTTATCCTGATGTGTGCACGCCTTGTTTGATGTACTACCTTACTGTTCCTCTCACAGTAGCAAAGGCAGGGAGATAGTTTTCTAAATTTAAAATTATAAAACCTGTTTACGCAGTACTATGAGTGAGGAACGTCTCAGTGGTCTGACTTTACCTTCAGCTGAAAATAACAGAGCCAAAAAATTCAATTTCATCAAAGTACTTGATGCTTTTGGAGACAACAAATCAATGAAAATCAAATAATCAATAATGCAAGCATTGTAATTATATTAATCTTAATTTGTTAATGAGTAAAGAATGCATTTCACAGTATCTATTTTATTAGTTATTCTTACTTTATTTTGTACTATTCGTCTCCAGAATTTATGCAAAAGACCACATCTGTAATCATAATAAAGAGAATGAGCTACAGGTACAATTGCTTACAGCCTATATGCTAGAGTTACACATTTTTTTGTATTCGTACATCCAGCCACTATGATAGCGGTAACTGGGGGGCAAACTAGACCCCCATGAATCTCGTTACGCCCCCGGTAAAATTGTTACTGTGTGTTCCTTCCACAGACACATACATAAATACATATAAATGAAGAAAAGTCAATTTTAAATGTGCATTTATTTAGAGTTCCTCTTCTATACAGGAGATTGTCATTACAAATTAAGAAGCCTCCTAACAGGCTTTCTTCTACCAGTATGGAGATAATATATTCCACGCGCACTGCAAAGGAGAACAATGAAAATTACAACTTCAGTACATACATATTTATGCAAAATAACAAGTGCACGTTAGAGCATGATACGATTTAAAAATGTCCAAAAGATGGACGAGCAATTATATTTTAGTGTATGATACTATTTTATAAAATTAACTCAGGCATTTACTCGTGAAAATCTTGATTTATTAACAGCGTATTGTTTTCTAATAAATGTATGATTGTCTTTATTATTTATGAAATTTAGAAAATCGGTTCGAAAAATATTTAAATCTGCACTGGAATAACTATGTCATTCATTTACATACCAGGTGGTTATAATTAAAGTGACGGTGTTCAGAGTGGTACAGCACGGGCTGTAATGAGAGTAGCAGTCTGAAACTTCGTAGATATGCTAGTGAAGCAATGCGCTCGCGAATTATGAAAAAAAAAAAAAAAATAGTTCCAATTCTCGCCACCAGGGTAAAAAATGGCGCTGTAAGCAGTCAAAACGTGGAATTTTCCGTAACTCTGACGTCAAAGTCGGTGACATTGCCTAACCATTGTGTGAGCTCCCTGGTTGTTGATGGTGACGCCTGTTGATTTTTAATTTAGTAATGTTCATGTAATTCGAATAGTGAAATTGTAGCGATATTTTATTTCAAAGAGTATTGTTTTCTGCGATTTATAGCGTTTTTCCTGTAACTATACCAAGTTGTGACTGCTTACAGCGCCATTTTTTACCCTGGTGACGAGAATTGGAAGTTTTTTTTTTTTTGCATAATTCGCGAGCGCATTGCTTCATTAGCATATCTACGAAGTTTCAGACTGCTACTCTCATTACAACCCGTGCTGTACCACTCTGAACACCGTCACTTTAATTATAACCACCTGGTACATGCGATGAATGCAGTGGCTTAAACGTAGACGTACTATAATGGAAAATTTGTGTCACGGTAAATATGCGAACTAGTGATTTAAACATGCAACACCAGCGTCACTGCTCCCAGGCTAGATCTACAAATGTGACGTTGAAGCAGTACTGTACAAGGTATGTAGAAATTAAAATAACAGCAACGTCTTCAGTACATACATTTACTTAGCTTTATTTGTTTTGAAGACCTTTCAAATTGCTGGAAGAATAAACAGTCTAACCCTGGAATCATTCCCAGGAAGCGTAATGTTAGGTTAATCAAATCCATTATCACTGTGTGTTGATATGTGTAAGCCAGTGGCGGCGATTGGGTCCCTAAACCGGGGGGGCAAGGTGCCAAAAATGGTGGGCAAAGCCAGTACATTTCCCTTCGTAGATAAGATTTAGCATAGTGCTGGGGCAAAAATGGCAAAAACTGGGGTGGGGGGCAACTGCTCCCCTCGCTCCTCCCTAATCGCCGCCACTGTGTGTAACTATATCTCCACCATCTTGAATTTATTTTAAATTGAAAGACAATCTTGTGATCACTCAAAGTTATACGAAATTTCATGCAAAAAACATTAAAATCCATTTTTCATTATAGCTACGTTGGAAGTTTTATGAACTTCACAAAACGCATAACAAAGCATTATGACAGGAATTTGACATTAAATAATTTTGAAATGACATCTGAACATGGGTTTTACTATTAGAATTTTAAAAAATAGCATATATTTGTCATTGTTCATTTCTAATTTTTAAGTTAAATGAAGATGGCGGATGGGTACAGAAACTCTTGTCATGGTGTATTTAAAATTTTTACCAATCAAATTAAGGAAAATAATCACAATGTTTAGATTTTTTTATCAAAGTTCTTCTGGTCAAATTTCAGAATATTTAAAATCTAAAACTTGAAATTTTTGTACAAAATATGACTTCTATTTGAAGCTTACAAAATGACCACATGTCCCGACACACCCCAAAATTTTAACTCCTTCATGATTGGCCTATATCCTCGGAGATGATATCCAGCACAACAGTTTTCTATTTTTTATATTTTTAATAAATTAGTGTATTGAAACGCATAATTATTCTATTTTGTTATTAAGTATTCCACATCTCGTCTCTCCAAAGTTGGGGAAAATTTTACTCAGAAAATGATCTCTCACGTAGAACCCTAATTTTTGGGGACCTCTCCGATGGCGCAGTGTAAGCGTCGTCGTCTTGTAATCAAGGGGTTCCGGTCTTGATACCCGGTGGAGGCACATAGTGGTTCGGATCCCAGTTTAAAACTGTAGGTCCAGTCCTGATTAGCCTTACTGTGCAAGAAGCTAATTTAAAACACCAAGTCAATCAATCAATCGACTCTAATTTTTGGAAATTTGTAAACTGTGGAACCATTTATTCTTTGAATTATGAAAAAAAACATAATTTAGTTCCTGTATTTTACACTAATTTTTTCGATTTAACGCATTTCTACTTTGCTTATTCTCTTCGAATACTAATTGAACTTTATTTATGTTATTAAGAATAAAAATAACAAGGTTTCCTCTTTTGTGTTATTTGAAATGAAAAATGCCAATTATAAAGGGGGGGTCAACGCACTGATTCGATCCACCATCCCAACGCCTATGTACATACGTACAAATTCTATCGTTTATAATACTTACGTATTTGGCACCGCATATCCCATATAGACGACATTAGAGGGTGAAGCCGGGCACTGTCCCCGAACAAAATTTTTCCAGCTACTACATGGCACTGCTGGGTAGCGATGCTCGTCGTTTACAGTGTCGGCGTAATACTCGAAAGATGTCCAGTGACTGCAAAATACTGTTAAGAGAAAATGAGTTTGTTTTATTGAACGTAAGAAGTAAAGCAAGTTTCTTGAGTTCATCTGAACGGATGGAAAGGAAGATGCGCAAGTTGATTCAGGACCAAGTTTCTTTTGGTTGCGGTCGCTCTATAGGATTCAATAACATTCTTACAACCCAGGGATGTCGTATGTACAATCATATATGAAGAAAGTAATGCCCTCAAAGAACCGTACCTTTAACAAATATTCCAGGTTCATGAACCAAGTCTGCCACACTGCAGTCCGGCTGTGGATTCCTGCCGCCATTGGGGTAAAAATCCACGTGACCAATGGGATCGTCGTATCCTATCAGCCCTGAATCTGTGTGGATGACGTCGACGAATTTGGCGTCGCTTGCGTCCAGGCGGCTGTCCTTGCCCACGCTGCGAAAGCCTGGAAGAGCTGGATCCAACCCTGGAAAGCCGTAAGACAAACTTAAAAAATTAAAACTACTTTCTCGTTGCTATAGAAAAAAATGCTATACCAGTTGGAAAATGAGACTTGTTCTCTGACTACTGTAATAAGGTGATAGAGAACAAAAAATGCAATTAAAAATAGGACATAAATCTAATCACATGAATCAAAATTGCTTTACCATATAACTTATTCAGACATACCTAGGGGCTGGTTATAGATAGGGTATGCCATATGCATTGTTGATCTTATTTTTTATTTTACTTTTTCGTATCTATTATCACAAGAGTTGAGATCAGATCTAAAGAAGGGTGATGTTATCACAATGTTAGAAATTCGGTTAGTTTATTAAAATAGGTAGTAGACGTATTGACCGGCGTATAAGACTCACTTTTTTCCCTAGCGTCATTGCCTTGTAATCGAGGGGTCCCGGGTTCGATACCCGGTGGAGGCACAAGTGGTTCGGATCCCACTTTAAACTGTAGGTCCAGTCCCGATTAGCCTTACTGTGCATAAAGTGGACTTAAAACACCAAATCACAAATCACTTTTTTCCCTTGAAAAATAGGTCTGAAAAACAGGGTACGTCTTATACGCCGATATTCAGTTTTTGATTATCATAATTTCTGAAAATTTTCTCTGTTCTGAGTTACACGATTTCTTTCTTGCATTTGCGGTGTGTAACGAAGAAGATTAAAATGTATTCTTTCCTAGTCAGATTAAGTAAGTTATTTGTTGAAAGTAAGCCTACACATTACTTTATATTTGAAATACTGTAAATACTTATAAATTCAGTGATAAAGCTTTTTCCTAAAAAATGTGAACAAAAAAAGAGTGTGTGTCTTAAACTCTGGCAAATACGGTATTTTGTGGGAAGATGAAACAGTACAACTCCAATTCTCATTCTTAGCAATTGGGTTTCCAGGTGCATGGGCTTGTCTAGTGCTGATGGAATTCCAGAAAATTGAGTCCTGCTCGAGAAAAGTATAAGATACCGAGACAAGGACGAGAGGGGACAGGAAAACGAGACAGTGATTCTTATTCTTGTCCCGGTACCAACACTATATTTTAAAATACTTTTCATGTCTGAAAAGGGAAGAAAACGAACTTTGACTTAGGATTGAGAATGTCTTCTGCTCTGTTGAGGAAGAATAAAATAATAACATCCATAGAACCTGTGTTAGTAACCCTATATTAATTAATTCCGTACGAAGTCAAAGATAAATATTAGATCAAAAGATGGAGCTAATTAACCTGATAAACCTGGATGAATGATTCTGAGGTGAGAAGGAACGACAAACGATTCGAATTATATTTTGTTAGTGTTTTACAAATAGCAACACAACCAATCCAGGTTGTGCTAAGAAAAATTGAACAGAAATGTTTAACCGAACATTGTTGTAAATAATACAATGTGCTTAGAGTATAACACAATTCAGATGAACCAATAACGTATTCTCTCACTAACATTAGAGAATGAAATTCAGGGAGATTTCTTTCCAGCCTCGAAACCCTTTGGATTAAAATGTTCCAGAAGACTAATGTCCTGAATATCAGATCTTATCTATATGTTGTCTTGCTCGTAAGAATACAAAATTAAATAAACTTGTTCAAAGCAACCTAGTAACCACAAGAATAAATAAAACAAAATCAATATACAGATACACAGACTCTTCTGAAGCCGTAATACTATGACAGAATTCTTCAATATGAAATACCATAAAAAGGTAACAATAGATCTCGTGCTTCCCGGAGATAACAAAGTTTGTCCGGGAGACCAGAGGAGAGAGATCGATTCCGGGAAACTCCGCGTCATTCCGGGAAGGTTGGCCAACCTATCTGTGACGTTGCTTAGGCACATGTTTCATATAATTTCTTTCCAGCACTATAACGGAGATATAATTGTCGTCTTATTTTAATTCATTTGCATTGTATATTGAGAAAGCATTGTACTATATGCAATGGTGTTTACTTATCCATATTGTTTAATTTCCCTGGATCGAACTGAAATACTTTAAACATAAAAGGTTCTTTACGGTCTAGAACCCATTTCCACTTACTGATTTTCTCTCCCGGACAGGAATTGAATTTATTTAAAATTCCTGGACCTTTAACAACTCTGGAACTGTGAAATATCCAGGAACCCATGCATTATAATGGGTTCTATTAAGTTCCGTAACAGGACCGATGACACGCAATTGTATATATCGACAGATATATTTAATTTACAAAATGCGATTTCACTATTAAATCAGGACTTGAAAAATATAAGCAACTGGTGTGAATCAAATAGTTCTAAATTTAAATAAATCTACATTTACTATTATCGGAAACAATAATCTCCTGAAACAAATTAATCTCAGGGAATGCAAAATATCAATTGAAACGCAGAACACAACATTCTCGCAAACAATACGAAATTTGGGCTTGGCCATGGATCAAAAATTAGACTGGTCTGAACATGTACTGAAACAGTGTGGTAAAGGATATTCAGTGCTAAAGAGCCTTTACACGCTTGTTGACTTTATTTCACCCAAAATCAAATTAAATTTGGTCCAATCTTTAATATATCCTCTTTTCGATTATTGCGATGTTGTTTACGGGCCAAGAATCACAAAAAGGCTCTCAGGCAAAATTCAGAAAGTCCAAAATGCATGCATGAGGTATGTCTACAGATTTAAAAATCACGAACACGTTCTCCCTGTGCTTAATCAGCACAAAATCCTCAACATGGCAAGATGGAGAGAACTGCACGTGACCTGCATTACTTGCAATGTTATAAATAAAAACATCCCGGACTATCTGAGTGTAAAGCTTAAAGCCAGGAGTGAAATGCACTCATACTTCACCAGAAGCGCCGCTAATCTCCATATACCTCGCTGCAGGACTCCTGTTTCGCAATCTTCATTCAGTTACATGGCACCTAAAATCTGAAATGCACTCCCGAACGAAATAAAGCAACTGAACTACAAACACTTTCGTAGGGCAGTATATGATTCACTGATTGATGATCAGAAGCAAAGTAAGACCACATATGATTAAAAACTGTTTCCTGTGAATTATTGAAAAAAACTGGACCGAAACTAAGTAATAATACATGTATATTATTATCTTTTCATTTATTGGCACACACGCACTGTATATATTTTGTCATCTCTTTTCTTTTTGTGATTTTCTTTGTGTAGTAGTAGTTTTTTTATAGTTTCTTTTATGTTATTTTACTTATGTAGTGTCTTATAATCTTCATGTATAATAATGTACCTAGGTACTTTGCTACATTTTTCTTTGTCGGGTTAGGTGGTAGATCAGCATTTGCTGAACCTCGCCCAAGAATAAAGACCATTGAATTGAATTGAATTGAATTGAATATATATATATATATTTCTCGCACAATATAAATTCGGTCCCAGTTGCGTATTGTTTCATTTCAATACGGAACTTGGACCCTATTTAAACTGATCCGAAAAAAAAAAGTTTCCTGGACCGTCTTTAAATCGATCCTTTAAAGAAGGGTTCCTGAACCCTATTTAAACTGATCCGGAGAAAAGGTTCCTGAACCGCATTGAAATACTTTACAGATAAAAAGGTTCTTTACGGCCCAGAACCCATTTACGCTTGCTAATTTTCTCTCCTGGACAGGAATTGAATTTATTTAAAACTCCTGGCCCTATAGCAATCCTGGTTGCCACCTACAGCTGTAGTAGCGTCTTGCATGCAGACACGAATCCAAGATTACTCCATAAAGGATAGGCACTACGTTTAAGATACCTCAGAAACACCAACTTCCTCTCTCACCTGTCACTCTTTCCACTCTACCGGATCTGACCTCTTGAGCAGTTAAGCCCGCCACCTGTCCTCCCAAGCTGTGGCCGATTACGTGGAGGGAGGGAAGACTTAGTCCTCGGCTGACAAGATAGTCGATGAACTTGGCAGAGTACATCCCAACCACCTTGGCGTTCTTTATAGAAAGTCCATACCATGGGGCGGCAGCCAACACGCTGTAGTCCACGAGAATAAAGTTGTGGCCTCCTCTTTGGAGATAAGCTGGAAGATATGGTAGAAGAAGTCATATCAAGCAGCGGCGTATACTCTGGGTCATCTAGGTAATCGCAGATGACCCGGCTGTATTTCTTTTTTTAATATATATATATATATATATATATATATATATATATATATATATATATATATATATATATATACACACACACACACATTTCTTCGCAATATTCTTCCAAACCAATTTCGATGCTTCCAGCGCGCGAATACTTCCAACCGTTTGCCTCTGAATGTCCGGCAACCTTTCTCCAGCCGGTGGAATGACTTCAGGGAATCTCACCCTGACGTCATTCCTCCCGCTTCTCTTACAACCCTTGGCGAGGAGGGAGGAGAGAGGAAAGAGGGGTAGGAAACACTGCTTTTCAGGCGCGGTGATTCCGTGCCCAGGGTAAGCTCCTTCTTGTGAGAGTCCACCAGTCGCACTCTCAACCTTCAGAGCCTTTACCGTTCCCTCCGCTGAACTAGGGAAAACATACCTGGTAGAATGTGAAGAACAGGAAAATTGAATCTTGAACATAAATTTATCAAAAGGAAAAAGCTTAAATATTGAAGATGAAGCAAACTAAAATAAAATTCAAAGCTTAAACAATTAAAGCACCTATTTGCTGACTCCCCCTATCCTTGTATTTACAAAAATAGTGATTGTTTCTCCTCTCTAATCTTCAAAAGCAGCGAGAATACTTCTTTCAAGGAACTGAATATTTTTTAAAGGGAAAGGGAAAGATATCAAAAATAAATAAATAAATTATATATATATATATCTCTGGTCGGAATTTATTCGATCTACGTATAGGGCCGGTGGCAACCCACCATCGTGAGGAAATTGGGAAGCTCCGAGTGAGTGAGCGTAACCCGGTCGAGAAGACCTACAACAACGGCTGGGGGTTCGTCGGGCTGATCACCCGTGACCCCAACACTGGTCTGAGACCTCCACGCTATAACAGGTGACGGCGGAACAGTGTGGGAGGGCGACCAGCAGTCGGTAGGTAAGCCAAGGCCCGCCAAGGTGCTGTAGAGCTGTGGGGTTATGTTATATATATATATATATATATATATATATATTAGTTAATTTAATTCCGCCTCTTTAGATTAATAGTGATGTAGATGAACGAATTAAACATAAAACGAAAAAAAACACATGAGGCACGTAGCCAGGTGGAGGACTCGGGGGGGAGAGGGGGCTGAAATCCCCCTCCCCGAAATCCTACAAATATTTAATTTAAAAAGTGTATAGTGGTAATTAATTTTACTTCATTAGCAGGATTAAACACCTTGCATAATATGTTGTAATAATCTGAGATTCATCTTCAGGACTTCTAACCCCACTGTTTCAACTTTATGTGGCGGCTGCTAATAAGGGATGATCCCCATCCCGAAATAAAATTCTGTCTTTGGCCTGCAATGATTCGATGTTTGAAAACCTGTGATTTCGAGCTCGGATTTTTTTTTTTAATATATCCTTCATAGGGAATTTCATTCTGAGCCAGGAACACAACAACAGAAGTTTGGCGCGTGAAACTGAATGCGTGTAGTCGTTGGCTTCGTGCTGTGCTTCGTGTTTATTATTTATTTAGGTGTTAGTGTTTGTCGTGATAGTGCTGTGTTAAAGGGTAATGGATGTGATACAAGATTTGCTGGTGAAACCTTTTGGAACAAGATCTTTTCAGGAGAAGTTGCAAATTGTAAATACAGGTAGGCCAGTGTCATTGCTTGAACTCATTTCTACACAGAAAGACAAAAATCGGGAATATGTGAGGCATTTTCGCAAGCAAATTATGACAAAACACCATGGTTGACGGGAAGTATAAGTGTTAATAAGCTTTGCTTTTTTGTTGGCCGTGCTTACTTTTCGGGGCTGAAAAGAATGTATGGACGCGTGGCGGATACTGTAATCTTTGCAACGCTTGTGCCAAACATGAAAAATCCAAAAGTCACATAACTTCCTTTGCTAAGCTGCAATCTTTCGCACAGACACGTATTGACGTGCAACTGGACAAACAGCATGCTTTGGATGTGGTACAGCACAAATAATCGGGTCCTGGAGTAAGTTGAATTTTGCACTTAAATTAATATTGCGTTTTTTTATTTCACTAGTGCACGTCTTTCATTTTATATTTTACAGGTTGTTTTTTATAGCTTTATAATACTGTCTTTTTTCATTATTTGAAATTCTACACGTAAATTAAACTGCAATAACGAGAATTAATTGATTGTGGTCGTAGCAATAAGACAAACATTCCGACACAATATTCCTAAATCCAATATGGATCCTGACAAAAATTGCACGGAAACTTTTGGAGTTTGAGGATCAATGGTCGGAGATTACCCACTCGTTAGAACCAGCATACGCCACTGATATCAAGATGGTCCTGAAACCCAAGCCAAACATTCAACTATCGAGACAAGAACACCAACATACCCTTCTAGCATAGGGTGTCACTCCCACCAGGAGAGGACAAGGGCTAGTTGCACATTCCCTGTTTTCAGCACAACAGCACCAAATTTCCTCTTAAAACTGCCACTGCTAATAATTATTATAATAGGTAGGGTGCGGACTTTTGCGTATGTGCCTTTTTTTATTTCTTTGTAGTATTTCCTTAGACTTTAGGATAATTTCACCTGAAATTACCCAGAGCATTTGCTTTCAATTGTTTTTACTCATAGATACTTGGTCCAATATGGCAAATATGTAATATTAGACTGGTCCAACAAATATGTTGACTTACATATTTGTGAAAATTTGAAGATTTTCAGAAATGAATATCAATGTTTTTTGGTCCCCCATCAGAGATAATGGGATCCAATTATGAAAAAATAATAAAAATCTAGCTTTTCAAGAGCTTTAACTAAAGGAGGAAACCAGTAGCAGAGCTCAAATATTTTCTGCCAAAACTATGGATGTATATGTTTTATCTAAAGTTATTTATAGTTCTGATATTATATAACTTCCTCATTAAAAAATAATAAACTTCGATTTGCATTCAAAATTGAATGTCGATTTTGGTCTTAAATTTTAGTCAATTTCATTAGAGATGGTAAAAAGGGCACAGATCATAAATAAAACTTGAAATGTACTGAAAAACAATATTGTTTACCACAGCTTTCTAGCTGAATTATCATAATTATCCCAACTGCCTGCAAAGGCCAAAAATACCTGAAGTCGTGAAACAAAAATTGGCCACCAATTTTAAACAAAGCAGTGATTCTCCTACAACGTTTTTCAAATTGCTCTTTCATCTTTACAGATTGTCTCCTTTTCGCAATGTCTTATAGGAACATAAAATTATAGACAAATACAGTAACAAGTATCGTGTGAGGCGAAAACTAGCAAATGGGTAGCCAGTCCAGCGTCAGCTAGGGCATTCCTACTTGAAATCCAGTTCCGTGTGATTCGAGCTTTAAATACTCGCATTCACTGCCACGGGTTGCACGTGCTGCTTTTTCATCAGTGCCAATGTTATTCTCTTACTCTTTTAAGAGAAAACATTATTTTCTCTTAGCTTCAGCAGTTATTGGCATCTAAACTTGTGAAGTGGTGTACCGTGTTTGTGCAGTCGCCATTTTTAAAGATGCGATTTTAAGAATCGTGTCAGACCGCTTTTGCTGTGAGACCCATATCATCACTTATCCTCATCTTCGCAATTAACCAAAAGTGGCAGAAACGCAAATTAAAATAACCCAAATCAATCACATGTTTTTTCTTTATATATAGCCAAGAAAAAACGACAAATGTCGGCGTGTTTAGGAACGATATACTCGTAAATGTTACACATTTTCCTGTATACTACATGGTTCACGTTTAGAATCAATATTTCTACCAAAAAATGTAGGAATTTGCTTCATTTGCCTACTTTTTCATGGAGTAATGCAGATGTATTTGTAGATGTCATATTTCAAAATATGAAATCTACAACAATTCCTTAATTTTTATGTGGTTTTTCTCCAATCAATGATAATATGTGGAAATTTATATTCTTGAAATTTAAATGCATTTCGTATAGTTACTGAACTGTTCCCAAAAATGATGCCATTCACGTTAATAATTTCTCACTGTCATGATTTTTTTAATGTTATTTAGCATATTGCAATATCTTTATTTTAAAAATTAAAATATTGAGTAATAGGCTTGCTTTATTTAAACACTAGTATGTATTAAGTACTTGTATGTTCAAAATGGTGATATCTAAATTCATATTACCAACATTTTTTAAAACATATTTCAGTGATTTTTCTGCATATTTATGTACATATTATGCACGTTTGCCTTCATCCAGGCCTTACTAATAAAGTACTTTTGTTGACTACAGATATCTGTGCTTATTTTGCAATATCTGCCCTGAAATATGTATATATATATATATATATATATTTCAATCGCTACTTTGGCTTCCTCTACAGTGCATTATAAAAGATAATATCATGTGTAAACATGTATTTTTAATTTGTTTTTAATTCTCTAAAATTACATAATTATCATGCCCATTGATATTCATTAAGAAATATATTTTTTTCTTTTCAGATACCAATCATTGTCTTAAGGTGGAATTTCGACCTACGGCGGATGGGTAAGTATTTATGATTTTATGAACCTCAGGAGTTTGTATGTAGGCGGGATTCACTGGAAGTGATTCGGCATTGAGATATTACGCCACCTTGGTTGATGAGAAATATAATGCATTCGCGAATTGTTGTAGTGTTGCGCAAATTCATTAACACTATACTACTACGATCCTCTAATAGTTTTTATTTTGCAATTTAGAAGCTAGAATGAAGAAAATCCACAAAAGTAGGTCATACATACAGCATACATATATTTAGTAGAATGAGTACAAAATGACGTATTTGAGGTAGCTAATTTGCGACACATTGTAATTATGTTTCTCGAGTCAATTGTTTCTTATTAACAGAAAGCATAATTATCAATTGAACACTCTTATGGAACAGGTTTCTCATATATACGAAGACGAGTCAAATTAAAAATGGGCCGAAGCGACTAATTTCAAAATGTAACCTTTATTTTAGGAAAAGTCACCGTGAACATAGCGCATTTGTCCTACTGGCTAACAGTCCACTGTTCACTGATTCAGAATTCGCGTGAGCCACTCCTGTATATCAGCGAGCATTCAGCTGCTTCTCAAGATTTGCATGTAAATTATTATATTTCGACGTAACTATTTACCATTTTACATTTGCATTATATGTTACTTCTTTCTTTGAATGTTGTATCCTTTACATAAACAAAATTAAATAAATGCAAAAACAAACATTAATATACATTTTTTACGGAAAATAAAGCACACTGCACTTCCTACGAACCGGGGTACCTGCCTGCAACTGAATTGTAACCTTGGTGGCGCGCAATGAATTTGATACGCGAGACAGCCCGCATAAACAAACTACGATTGCGGAATAAATAACGGTGCTGTGGAGTAACAATGCATTCTAAAAATAACTTCAAACAATGGTCAACACTTTTCTGCATGTGTATCGCGACAAACCGTAAAGTTTCTCACTAACCAACTTTTTCGTGTTACGGTCTGATGATTTATACAAAATATCCAATGTGTGTGTGTGTGTGTAGGTATATATATATATATATATATATATATATATATATATATATATAACTCGTAAGCAAATTAATTCACTCAGGCGAAGAATATCATATCTACAAACATCATAGATCCCGTAGAAAAGAACTGGCGAAGTTGGTCAAGCGGATTGATATATATGGCTTTTGAAGTATTTTGCTAGAAAAAAATTAAGCTTTTTGCAAAATTGCATAATTATGAAAAATTCAGATCACATGAATTTATGACAGGTTATATAATGCCGTCAGTAAATAGAGCATAAAAAACTACAGGATAATGATTTCACTGTTTAAAATTTTTGACTTTTACATTTTGTAAATTTTGTAACATCTCGCAACGCATGAATAATGTTCCATGATGAGGTTCTACTTAGGTAAACAAGGTAATGCCAATTCACTTTGATAGATGGCGTAGTAAGTATAACCTACCGTCTTTAATATGAGTGCCACTCCTAGATATTTCTCCTGGCTCAACGAACCCATGAAAGTATAGTACTGTCGGTCGATTCCAGTCAAAGTGGGAAGATTGGAGAAGGTCGTCATTGTCAACTTTTAAAATATCATGACTCTTCGGATTCTCGCTAGAAAAGATGAGTTTGCAGATATTAAGTACACATCAATCACACTGAAATATTAAAACAAACATAGCTACTTGCAAGTTGAGTTCCTTTTTAAATGTTTGCCAATAGCTGAAACAGAATTTCTTGTTACTTTTCTCCGCCGTTTGAATGCTCAACCGAAGATTGTTCTAAATAGCTATGTGCTTTCCACGGTGTTAACCACCACGCTATCGGGGAGAAGGGGGAGAAGGGGAGAGAGAAAATAATTGAAATGAAAGAAAAAGTTAAATTTAATAACTGTTTCTGTTGGAATTTTCCGGTCGCTGGTAGCTACTCTAATTAAATCCACGTGTCTGACTTTTGGTCCTGTTGGATTCTGAATTTACCTTTAATCTTGAAATCTTGCTCTATTTTCTTTACATTATTAGTTTTCATGTGGAAGCTGGTGGAATTTATTTATTTATTTATTGAAAGAGCCCAAAAGACAGCCCAATTATAGTGCTCTAATTACATAATATAAATACAACAAGGAGTTAAAATTTAGGAGTAGTTCAAAAAAGTTACCATAGAGTGCTCTGTACTGGGATGAAAAATAGAGAGAGTACAGTGGAAACAGTGGCTAGTTAGCACATTAATTTTTCTTATCAGAAACTGCTCATTATCAAATTATATTTAGCTGTATCAACTGACTCGTGTTTAAGAAGTAACTTGATAACATGTCGTTAAACATTTTCTTAAATGCTTGAAGTAGAGATATCTCTATGATTGAGAAAATAATCGTTATACAGGGTGTCCACAAAGTCCTGCTACCGTTACAATGAAACTTAACTTCTAAACTATATGAGATAAATACATGCAGTTCTTTGCAACGTGTTCTACAGCTCTCAAAGGTTTATCTTCAATTACAACAATTCAACCTGTTCGAGAACTTCTGCAATCCGTGTTTCTTCTCCTCATTGGTCTCTAGATGTGATGGACCTTTTGGATAGACATTTACCTGGGAGATGGATTGGCTGCGAGGGACCAATCTCCTGGCCACTGAGCTCCCCTGATATCACTCCCTTGGATTTTTTCCTTTGGGGGTACGTCAAGGATCATGTCTACCAAACCCCTGTTCCAGACCTTGTCACACTTTGTACACGGATTGCAGAAGTTCTCGAACAGGTTGAATTGTTGTAATTGTAAATAAAACTTTGAGAGCTGTAGAACACGTTGCAAAAAACTGCATGTATTTATCTCATATAGTTTAGAAGTTAAGTTTCATTGCAACGGTAGCAGGACTTTGTGGACACCCTGTATTTCTTTTCACAATTTTACGTAGATCTAAACTGTCAACATATATCAGAGAAATACGGTATTTTTTGTGAATGCAGTAATATACACTTATGTTAACAACAGTATACTTTCAAATACAGAACGCCCGACCCTGTGGCCGAGCGGTTAGCACATCGCGCTGCGACGCCAAGGGTCCCGGGTTCGAATCCTGGTCGGGCTTGGTTGTTTGTGAATGTCCATTCATCAATTTCATCCTTTCATCACTCATCCTCATCTTCGCAAATTAGCCACGAGGCACAAAACGCGAAGTAAAATAAACTAAATCAATCAAATCAATCAATCAATCAAATACAGAACATAGATGTTAAAATGTGCAATTATAACATGTTCTGAACGTATCTTTAATGAAATTCTTAACATGTAGTGTTTAAAATGTTTTACATATTTGTAGAAAAACAGGCTTTGTATAGTCCGCAATTGCTTAAACAATTCCCGCCACTCGGTATTCCGTTCTCTGCTGGAAGAAGTTGTCAGAACCTATCCACTCACAGGAGCGCTGGAGACAACACCTGCTTTGTTCTCTGTCAGAAAAGGCTCACCTCTCATTTGAGAGGGGAAATGAAAACTTCGTTTCCTCCCTCACAGCTAGATAGTATCGAATCCAGCCCCTTCCTTTCCAGTGGTGAGTAGTGGGGTGGGGCATCAGTCTTTACGGATGGAGTGTCGTAGGCATCAATACTAATAAAACAGTTCTAATATTTTAAAATTGTCCCTTGCTTCTGTAATTAAATTAAATGGAGTGTAATTATGTTCAATTAACTATCATTTTAAGAATGAAACTTTCTGTGGGTTTCTCGTACTCCTCAGCAGTTGACACTGTCACACAAGCTTGAAGGGAATCCTGATCCATCATATTTCTTAATTTAGAACTTATCAAAACGGACGATAATTTAAATGCGTTCATTATTTTGACTTTTAATCATAAAGAGGACTGAATCAGAACGTATTACAACGAAATAATAGAAAGAAATGCGTTCTACGTTGCCAAATTTCTTAGCTCTTGTCCGAATGCTCTGACAGATTAGTGAAATTTAGGTGGATTTTATAATTTCCGGGGGGATACCCCCAAACCGGGCCACCCCCTGAATTTATCACTGCTCACAGCGCACGGGACGGAATGGTAACTAGTACGCAGGGAGCAGATAATTCATAAAATAAACTGTAGAGAATTTGCCCTTTTTAGAGTAAATTATTTTGAAGGACTCGCGCAATAGTACGGCCAATCGCTATGTTTACACCAAACATACGTTTGTCAACAATAGTTTGCAGATGACATCACTCAATGGCGGGAGCTATACCAGGTAAACACATTTTCTGGCTTATAGATTAGCTTGTTTCGGAGTCGAGGTTGAGATCTGATGATGCGATGAATTGTGATGAGATGAGACGGATAAAGGGACAATGGCAAAAACCCATGGACAGCACACAAGTTCCACAAAGGACTATGCTGACTGAGTTCAGACGCCACAGCCTTATTAGTCTGCAAGAATGGAGTCCAGGGTGTACTACGTCGGAGATAGGTAGACATTTGGTTGTCTTCAAAAAGGGCTAACCGTTACACCAAACCATTTTTTTCTTTGCACATTAACAAAAATCAGACAGGCGCATTTTGGGCGTCTCAAAAAAGTCTCACAATAGAATAACTTTAGACTAATATAGAGAAAACTTTCAGATAACATACATTGGTCTACAACGAGATGTGAATTTTCAAACCTAAGTCTCGGCTTCGTCTCGATTGTACATTATCGCATATGTTATGTGAAGTTTTGAACAGCCTTAGGGAGATGGTGTAAGAACTGGAAAATTTTCTGTTTATCGATATTTTTCTTCGACGTAATGTACTTTTCTCTTGAAGAACAAAAACAACGTTGCTCTCTAATAGTTTCTTGATGTCCCAAAAGACATAAGTGCCGTTTTGCTTAATATTCTATTATGACAAAGATTATATGTGTTATCCTTACTGGGATTTCCGTGTATTTTCTCTGTCCAGTGCTGATTACAAAGTTCTTGCGGAGATCAGATTGAGATAACTATAAGCTTCATACGGAAAACTCTAGAGGTCAGACCTTGTTGCCAATATATATTTTAGCTACCAGTTCACTTCTTGAATGATCCACATTGACTCAGAAATAACACTTATTGTAGAAATAATATAATAAATCAATATATCATCCGTACATTAACTGCATGTATTTTCCAAAGTTTCATTGCGGCACGTTTCAAGTCTACAACATTGAAACATGTCGATGAATTTCATAAAATAGACCGGTCTTCCAAGTTATCAGTATACGTCCCTCTTCTCCATAGTACTTCTTCTAGGCAAATCAATAAAACCTGAGGTCTCAAGTCAAAAAATAATGCACGTTTCTGGACTTGGCTTCGCCCTAGATGACGCAACTAGGTCGAATGGACAAATCGAAATCGAGAGGGAGAGTGGGTAGAAATATGTGCGAAAATGTCCAGTGTGTTTCAGATCAGTAATATCTAGACCTCGGATTTTAGGATTTAAACCT
Organism: Lepisma saccharinum; assembly: GCF_977018435.1. Taxonomy (NCBI): domain Eukaryota; kingdom Metazoa; phylum Arthropoda; class Insecta; order Zygentoma; family Lepismatidae; genus Lepisma; species Lepisma saccharinum. The sequence goes on from NC_139233.1 coordinate 37,053,996, forward strand.
ATTTTTTCCTTTACAGGTATGTAAGAAATAATAAGTTATGCTAGCGTTTCGCTAAAAAACGCAACATCTGATGAAGTTTTATAGTGCCTAAAATACCTAATTTTGCTTGTTAGAACCTATTTTAGGTTTATGCGCCTAAATCAAACCTTTTTTTAGGTTCTTATATACTTTAAAAGGTTTTACAGGATTTTTATGTCACACAGAGGCATTTGCTTTGCTTGGACACGACAAAATTCAATGACGAACGTGTTTGAAACGACCTCTCTGTCGATTTGCCTTCCTCCAAGTCTATGGTGATTACTCAAAGCTCTAAACAAAGCAAAATATCTGGTGTGTGGAAAGTGGAAACTTCTGATCTTTGTTGTCCTGCTCACTTTCGCGTCACTTCTGTGCTTTGTGGCAATCATGCCTTGCAAACTAACATTTCAGCATTGAAGTTTGCACCACTGACTATGTTTTTGTTGAAAGATTATTTTCAGCATATAAGATGATCCTCACAGACAAAATTGTAGTTTGACTGTTGATAACATGAATTTTTTTTTTTGCCTAACTATACGGCGAAGAGTGGATTTTAATAGCAAATTTCAAATGGTAAGTTCTGCCATTGCCGTAGGGTTAGGCAACACACATAACTTTATGCAAAATAGTTCTTATTTCAGGATATAGGTGTCGCATTTTCATTGCCGGTGACTATAATTAATCAGCTTTTTTCAGGAATTTTGAACTATTTTAATTCTTTTTAACCTACTTCAAGATTTTTCGAGCCTAACTTAAGATTTTTAGGACCTATTTTAGGATTTTTAGATCCTATTTTAGGATTTTAGAACCTATTTTAGGATTTTTAGAACCCATTTTAGGATTTTAAGAGCATATTTTAGGATTTTTAGAACCTATTTTAGGATTTTAGAGCCTATTTTAGGATTTTAGAACCTATTTTAGGATTTTTAGAGCCTATTTTAGGATTTTTAGAACCTATTTTAGGATTTTTAGAGCCTATTTTAGGAACCTAAAAGCACACTTTTTAGATCCTAAAAATCCGAGGTCTAGCAATATCTCTTGTATGCGTTCGGTTGTTTATTATCGCCCTTTTTCCCCTTTTTTAGAACATTGACGTTACTACATTTGGAACTTTAATGTTCTGTCAGAAGCAGAAATAATTTTTCCCCTGTCTGCGTTCCACTTGCAGTCTACACCCCAATCTTGACACTGGACTCGTCCATTTAGCGCATGCGTAATTGATTCCTTGTCTCGAGTATAAACGCATTTTCTAGTGTCGATCTACTGTCCTAGGAGCTATTTCTCAATCGTCTTCGAGAATGCGTTTTTCTGCGGCGGGTGGCAATCTCAGTTGAGATGACGTTCTAGGAAAGTTTTAGCTCTCCTGACGCTACGCTGCTAGTCGTAATCCTGCCTTTGCTTGTTTCTGAAGTGGTTTTTTTTTTAGCAATCCTCGCGTTTTCAACCTCGAGAGGAAAGAAACTATGCGATTGCAATAGATTCTCAATTGTTTGGTTCCACGGCCAGAGTTCGGCACCTTGGGACACGAAAGTAAACGATGTTAGTCGAACACAAATGAACTGGTCGCTGATTCGTTGCAGCCAGGAGAAAATCAGTATTGTGATAATAAAATAATACATTTTTGGAATGTTATGATGATTCCATATCAACACAAATTCTCTTGACTACTAAAATACACCTAATCTCCTACCTCGTGTAGAGTTTGAAAAGAATGTCCCTCTCTGCCACAAGACGATAATGAAAAATATTCCTGCTTGCTGCTATAGGAACCACTCGAAAGAGAGATCCATCGATTAGAAATCCTCTAGTATCTGAAAATAAAGAATGTGAAATCAATTCCACTACACACAGAACCGTAAATTTCAACCTGGGATTAATTACTAACTGGATTTTGCATTGAGATCAATATTAATAAGTATCCGGTGTAAAACATTGCTTGTTAAATACTTCTAAAACCATTACGGTGTGATGTATAAAGTTCATTCATCCAGTGACGTCACTAGATAATTGGGATGGGGCGCAAGGGTGGATGAAAGATTTTCAGATGGCTTCTCGTGGCTGCTAAGGCTTTCTGTTTCTAACATATACTTTTTGTTTCTTTCTGCCTCTATTCCTATCTCTTCTTTCTTCCTTCCTTACTTTCTTCCTATCTGTCCGTTCCTTTCTTTCTTTATTCCTCTTTTTCTCTCTTACGTTCTTCCTCACATCGTTTCTCTATTTTCTCATTCTCTCTCTCCCTCCCACACTCTCTCCCTCATTCCTCTGTTTCTCTATCTCTTCCATCTATCTGTGTTCCTTACTTCCTTGAACCAGGAATCCATGACCCCGGTCAAGATCTTTCACAAAGACATTCGGTCCTTGTAAGGACCACCAAATCCACAGCAGACCGAAGAGATCAGTCCGTCTCTCTCTTGTTCTCTCTCTTTGTCCTTCTCTATTTCCCCCCTCTGTTTTGTTTTCTCTATCTTCCCCTTTTAATTTATCTGTTCACTACCTCCTACATTATATCCTTCCTTGTGTGTGATTCTTCCTCTACTTTAAACGATTCTGAATATATCTCATATTGAAACGCATGGATGGCCGGCCACTTTCAGACGGAAGTAACTTGGAAAACGAACTTTCAGAAATAAATGCAACGTTTCATATCAGATTATGAACACAAGCTGCATATGTTGCTTTGGTGTCGCTCGGACTGGTCCATTTTCTCAATAACGTGCATCGTGTCACTTCGGTCTGTTATTCTCATATTTATTTAATTGTTGTTTTAAGTTCACTTTATGCACAGATAGGCTAATCGGGATTGGAACTACAGTTTAAAGTGGGACCCGAACCAATATGTGCATCCACCGAGTATCGAACCCGGGATCCTTTCATTACACGACGACGTTACTTCGGTCTGTTGCTCCCTCCATTCTAGGGACCCATGTTGCTTGTCACTCCTATCTGAAAGTTTTCTGAGGCTTATTTTACAATAAGTTACAACCCACTCTAATTTCCCTGGTGGCAACCCCACTGACCTGGCATCACTTTTGACAAAACGCACGGCCATGAAAATAGGCGACCGGGTAGCATGTGGGAATAGCAAAGCGAGAGCGGGACAAACGTCGCTGGTTTCCGTGCAGTGTGTGGCAACGTCAACCGGGCTGCGTTGCCTAGTTCGAGCGTGAGGCAGACCTCTCTTTCCGGGGCACTTTTGTGCCATCCCTGACCTTTCGAGCAAATACTGCCAGTTTGTATCACATGGATTACAAGGACCAACTCCACAACGAGATATTTCATTCTCTTAAAACTCCGAACACACCCGGTTGTGTTCCGACGTGGCAACTCCCCGATGGCGCAGTGGTTGCGTCGTTGCCTGGTTATCAAGGTGACCCGAGTTCGATACCCGGTGGAGGCACATGGTGGTTCGGATCCCACTTTAAACGGTAGGTCCAGTCCCGATTAGCCTTACTGTGCATAAAGTGGACTTAAAACACGAAGTCAAAAAAAATAAGTCCGACGTGGCAACAGCGCGAACGTCTGCCACCCGCCTAATTTCATGGCCGTGTGTTTAAGTTGTTATTAACTGTGCGAAGGTCCAGTCCCTATTGGCCTATTTGTTCATTAAGGAGACTAAAACAGAAATCAAGCAAAAAAATCAAACTTCCGAGTAAACGCACTAATCTTCACACTTTTCCCCGTGTGTGTGTTTTTGAGAATATTTCATAGATTTTAAACGAAAAAAGATCTATTACAAGACTTACCTGCTGAATCCAGCTGCTTGATAGCAAAGATGAAGCACAGTATTACATACCACATCCTCAGAGCAACTAACAACCTTCTTTCTTTTGGCTAAGGAAGATATACATCTTCATGTCTAGCCAAGGTCACTTTTTCCCTCCTCCCTGCCGTTTGACCCAAGGCGCGGGAAGATCCACGTGTTCGCTCTCACAGTCTCATCTCTAGGAAATACGGTTATTGAGACAACAATGTGAAAAGTCAAGACATAACATCCAATTTTTATGATTGACACATAAAGAGGAGGGGACACTTTTTTTAAGAGGAGGTACGGGAAATTTGAATTTTGTTTGTTACATAAAGGGATTTATGCAGGTTGGTGCGTTCAGAATATTTGAATTTGAATTTAAATTTTCGAGTGCGTCAGAACTTAAAGGCTATTTTGCACCCGTCACGTTATATGGGGTCCAGCTTCCTTACCTTATCCAAAACATACACAAGAACACAATAGTGCCATAACTAAAATAGCTTAATATCGTTAGCTAAAATATTAAAACATTCTGACCGGTTAAAAGCCGAGGCTGCAAATCGGCACTCATGACTAGGGCCAGGGACTTTATGTCCTATAAAAGTTTAAAATAAATATGTATGTAATTATGTTATAAAAATGGAAAAATACAACCTCTGACAATAAAGTTCGGTGAATGATCCTGAATATCGAAAGTAGACGAATTCTTGATGAAACCTACCTTACTGTCCTTCGAAGTAGTCCCCTCCCATGGCTATGCACCGTTGAGAACGGCTCTGTACATGTCCTGGAAACTTTTAGAAAATATTCGTTCGGGATGGTGTTCAAGACCCTTGTCACGTTCCGTTGGATGTCCGGAATATCCTCAAATCTCTGACCTTTCAAAGCGATTTTGAGGCGTGGGAAGAGAAATAAATCTGGAGGATTCAGATCCAAATTTCTTGCAATGCATTGCTACAGAGGATGAGAGCTGGTGTGTGAGATACAACCCTGAAACGAAACGACAAAGCATGGAATGGCGTTCCCCTGCATCAGCTCGTCGGAAGAAGGTCAAGGCGTAAAAATCTCGCATCAAGACGATGCTTATCACTTTGTTTGACAGTGATGGCATGATCCACAAGGAATTCCTGCCGGAGGGAACAACAATTTTTCCGCCTTGGCCTTCTTCCGACGGGGTGATGCAGGAGAACGCCATTCCATGCTTTGGCGTTTCGTTTCAGGGTCGTACCTCACACACCAGCTCTCATCCTCTGTAGCAATGCATTGCAAGAAATTTGGATCTGAATCTTCCAGATTTATTTCTCTTCCCACGCCTCAAAATCGCTTTGAAAGGTCAGAGATTTGAGGATATTCCGGACATCCAACGGAACGTGACGAGGGTCTTGAACACCATCCCGAAAGATGCCTTTTCTAAAAGTTTCCAGGACATGTACAACCGTTCTCAACGGTGCATAGCCATGGGAAGGGACTACTTCGAAGGACAGTAAGGTAGGTTTCATTAAGAATTCGTCTACTTTCGATATTCAGGATCATTCACCGAACTTTATTGTCAGAGGTTGTATGTCACGAAAAATTAAAAATGTCAGAAAAATTCAGAAGTATCCCCAGTAAAGCCAGAAATATGCACAACAGTACTTTCGAATGTCTCATTATACGGAATGTCAGTATCTTCCAGGGAAGACCGACTACGATGGGGGTGGGGTATTAAATGAAGTCAGAATCCCTTTAAACATATAACGTAGTGGGAAAATACTGACAGTATATGTATTGTGATGTTCACTGCAATTATCCAAAATGTTATTTGCTATTATGTCAGATTTACACCTTTGTGAAAAGTAAAGCATAATTGGCAGCTCGCTATAAAAAAGGGGGTATTTTTGTTCTGTACTAGTGGGTAAGAAGATGACATCTGCTTTAATTTCTTCGTTCGTAATTTCCTTACCCTTTAATCGATAATATGAACTATCCGTTGCGCTAAAGGTATGAATTATAAAATAAAAATTAATAAATTTTAAAATAACCGATTATATGCAAGACAAGTACGAAATTATACAGAAATATGTCTTATTACGAGAAAATTGAAGAAATATGTTGTAAAACACGAAATTGGTAAAATATGTCAAAATATGCCTTATCAACTTTGTCTATTTCGACTGATTTTCATCAGATATGTAAAGATCTCACCCCAGTATCCGATCCGATGCCAAATAAAAATATGTTATAACATAAAGTTATGACACACAAGAACAAAATACATAACAACACACATAATTATACTGGCCATAGTGACAGTCGCCAGAGCCTCATTAGTCTATAAAATGCAGTCCAGGGTGTACTACGTGGAAGTGAGGTTGACTTTTGAGCGCCTTAGCAGAAGGCCTCTTACACCCCCGTTCAGAATATTCAACGAATATATGACGTCAGGTAGGGTCTCCATGTTGGAGCAATGGTAACTCTGTCACCTTGTAATTAAATGATCTCGGGTTCGATTCCGCTGGAGGCATGTTTCAGAATGGTTCGGATTCCACTTTAAACTGTAGGTCAAGCGCTGATCAGCCCATCTGAACATGAAGTGGATTCAATGCAAACTTTAATAATGTCGCTTAATGCCTTTAGAGTTGAAGAATAATTTTAATATTTTCATGTATTTTTGTTTTATGTTACGTTAACCTTAATTAAAAAAATACACTCCAGAGCTGTCTCTGTGTGCAAATTTGTGAACGACTCCATTTTTGCCACATAAAAGAAACCGAATCCGAAAAGTACAATATGGGAGCCACCTGCATGTATTCACCTTGACATTGTCGTACGCGTATGTACTGATCTGTCCAGTGAGATTCGTGAGGATTTAAAAAGGAGGTTATGTATACCTACTATAAGAAAGAAAAATAAAGCAACTATTACGGTCATATTCAAAACTAAAGTGGTAGATGTTTCAAGGAAATATGTTCAATAGGTTGAGCGTTATTATGCTAGCTGCCCCACTAAAGCGTAGGTGTGGTTTATTTACATGATAGCACGATAAAGTGCGTATTCGCGAATTCGCCGTATGTGCGTGTGGAGTAGAAAAGATGATTTGCTTTCGGTGACACAAGTCACAAATGTTACGGGATAAGCTAATCTACGAAAAATTATTAATTGTATAAGAATTTCAAACTCAATTTACCTACTTCAGGATTTCGTATCTTGCAATAATCTTCCGTCTGCCAGATAGGTTTTTCTGCAAAGAACACTAACAAGATAAACGGATTGAGAGAATTCTGTTTTATTTTCTATGCAGCTTTCTTTTCCTTCTTCGATAATATTAAATGGTAAACTGTGAAGGCTTGCCTCAGAGCATGTATAAATATATTTAAATTCAATGGGATTTGGATTAATAAAAGTTGCAATTTTTCACGCCTTCGGAGAAAAGTTTACGCAGAATTCCCGAAGCCAATAATTCACGCAATATTCTCATTGAATAGTTACCCTGGTATTGTGCAGCAAATTATATACATACGTAATTCATTTTTCATATCAACAAGTAACTTTTGATAATAGCACAAGTATAGTATTACAATAATTTGTAGATAATTTTGAAAATGATGTACGCAAATGAAAATTTGGTTAGAAAATTATTATTTGGTTTTTAAATATACCTATTAAAATTGGATTGTAGCTAATCAGTATTTTTCAGGAATTTTGAACCATTTTAACTTGTTTGGAACGTATTTTAGGATTTTTCGATCCTAATTTAAGATTTTTAAAACATTTTAGGAACCTGAAAGCATACATTTTAGTAGATAAATATCCAAGTTCTAATGATTACAACCCTACAGCAGATGGGAATCTTGAATACTTAAACATTTATTTGTTGTCGAATAACATATAAAAACGTATAATAGTTTTTTTCCACAGAAACATAAGTAAGCAAATAAAAATCTCGGTAAATATGATGATGTACTCAAGTCGGTATAATACTTTGCCATTGACAACATGCCAATGGTCCAGGGTTCGGTTTTCCTTTGTTAGAGACTTTTCTTTCTCTAACAAAGGAAAAGGAAAAGATAACAACTCTTATCCTCTTCCCCCTTTTATTTTCACTCGTTTTATGTCTTCCGTGTTTATTTTTGGATCTTCAGTTTTTCACCTATTTTCTTGTCTCAGTCCTTTCATACTTTTTTCCTTATTTAATTGTTCTTTTCCTATTTTTTCTGTTTTGCCTTCTCTTTTACACCCTCTCCACTTCTTTCACATTGTCCCACTCTTTAGTTCATTTCATTTTTCTCCCCCTCTCTTGCTTCTTACACACACACACACACACACACACATACATAATACTAGGGCTCAGCCGATACCACTATGAACTGATTCCCAGCGATACCCGATACTTGAAAAAGAAGTTCAAAAAATTGACTAATATTATTGATTGGGTAATCGACTGCAATTACAAGCATCAATTTATCAGTTCTGCTTTATAATATTCCAGAATTACATCAGAATATAAAAATACCTGTTATGTAATCCCAAAATAAGTTTCTTCACAAAATGTTTGTAGTACAAAATCAATTGAACCTTGGAATGTTGCATAACTGCCAGGATAAATTGGCTCCTCGCTAGTGTCGCGCTGCATCTAAACGACGAAAAAGTATCGGCCAGTATCGGAAACCGATACTTTCCGTTACCGGTGTATCGGTATCGGCTGATCCTTCGCTTTAATTTCTCGCATTTTCTCTACTTCTCACCCGTTTGTCGTGCTTCTCTATTTCCCTATCTTCTCTTTTCTGTTCATTTTTACTTATTCCCTTTTACTCTTCCTTTTCATACATTCATATTGGCCGTAAAAATGAAGTCATTATGTGTTCCAAAGAAAATTGGGCGGATTTTTGGTCTTAAGGAAATTTTCTACAAATCCCACGCGTAGGTATAACGACTTCACTGTTGGCCTTGTGGAGAACGTTGTAAAGCCTAATTGAAATGCGCTGTTGGAACTTTCATGACACTAACGAGACAATAGTTCTCACCAGCGACACCTAATTGTTGAAGGCCATCGTACAAAATACTTCCGCCATTAACCCACGGGCAAAAAAGCACGGGAGAAAACTAATGTCTTTTCCCGCATGTCAACTTGTGACATTTGCTACAGTGTGTGCTCGATTACTGGATTAAATTACTGAATGACGTCATTGCTGTGCAATAAAACGTTGTTAAAGTTTTTGCTTGTTCACTAGACAGGGTGATCCATAAGTCAGTTGACAAAAAAATAATGTAAACAGGATCGTTTAGGCCTTACATTAATTAGGCTTGTCACCTCAACGGCACCGTCTTCTGAATCCTTGTAAGCGTGTTTTTAATTTGTTGATGACTGTACAAAACATTGCGCTACATCCTCAAGATTTTCTTCTGTATGTGACGGTTTTGTTGCTGTATAAAAGAATAATTTGCAACGTCCTCCAGTATGTACACCAGTCGTCACAAAGTTAGTCCGCTACTCCTTTAGTCCGGAACATGAAAATCTTTGTAAATCATCAGAGCTTGCTGGGTAGAAAAGAAACACAACATTGTTTTCAAAGTTAAACGCAGTTTTATAATCGCGTATATTTGCTAATCACTTACCAATAAAACACTAGAACATTCATTACTAACGTTGAGCAATTCACTCACATATAACGAAAGTCAAATTACATAATTAATTGTTTACTTTCAACTTATCGGCAAGAAGAAAACTCGAAAACCCAAAATCTATACTTCAATTCTCTCCGTTTCCAAGTTCTTATTGATTCTTCCCCTTCACCTGTCTTCAAACTCAGTCTGTCGTTAGGTGAGAAACATTCAGGTTGGTTCACTTCCTCTCCTGAGATGAGAAAGTGACGTCAACACGAACAGATTTTGACGTATTTATAAACATATATAAAAGTTCCAACTACAACTGTATCAGTCTAACTATAATTATCTGTGACAACTTGCACATTATTTGAAGTAATAAACATTTTAAAAATCTTAACTTGTTACAAATATAAAACCTTAAACTCTCAGGTCCGTTACAATTGCCCCTCGTCCGGGGAAAATTTTTGAAGAAATTGTAATTTAAAAATTCTGAAAAAAAATTTGAGTACATAAAGAATATTGAAATATAGAGTTTATCTTGACAATTGAATGACTCAATCTTGGCTTCTCTTCACTTGACAACAACTCAGAAGGAACGTAGTTTGTGGTATCCAAAACAGAATACAATCCAGGATAGTTAATCAGCCAATAAACAGTGAATGCAGGCAATGATTGATTCCATGATGGTTTAATAAAACAGTAGGTTTCCATAAAGTTTCTTCTCCAGAAAGACTTTGTAGAAAACGGTATAGGGTTCGATAAGCAATGAACTGAATCAGTACTTTCCTATAGCACCTCAAACTCAACACTCTTCTTGCTTCTGTGCTTCTAGAATAATGCCTTTAAATTCAACACCAGCAATATAATAACTCCTTCTTATAGGAATCAATCCAAATATTTACTATATGGACCTTCTCTAAGAGGTCTACGGATTTATACATCCCGATTCTATCCTCATCTCGGACCTTTCGGATGTACCGCACTAAATATATATCTGGAAAATCCTCCTTCATTTGATCAGGAGTGGTAACAAACAACACATCAACTGCCTTTTTCTTAATACTTATTTCTGCCTGGTGCAGTTTTTATAAAAAGCATTTGCCAGAGGAAGTCAGAACCAAAACCTTCTTAAATGAATACTTTGGTGCTAAAATTCATGCCACTAATATCATGTTCTACTTGTCTACCACCTAGCACTATCTTCTTAAGGCTTCCGGAAAATCTATACCAGTTTTGTATTCGGAACCTTTTGCACTTGACTGCTAGAAAATACATTTTCGGTCAGCAAAAATAATCTACATATTATTCTTGTATTTTTTTCCTCCATTCGAGTTTACTTGCCCAAACGAAGAGGAGGCACTTAGAAAAGGTTGACGTTTGTTTGACATGATTGAGATCGCTGGTTGTGCAGAAACTCTCTAGTAGTCTCCACTGCTTCTTCCTGCTCTGAGGCAACGTCATGTCTTGGTGAGAAGGAACCACAATTGTCACCTCTACGTCGTGGAGAGTACCGTCTGAGTGGACTACGGCTACGTCGTTCTTCGTAACGCCATCTGCCTGGAGAGCTTTGCCCTTGTTCTGGACGAGGCCTGTACGAGTTCCTCTGTCTTTCGTTCTGATCTCGGTTGAAGCCTCTCCTGCCTGATCCACTGTTGAATCTTCGAGGCCGTGAGACGTTTCCTCCTCGACTCTCTGAATCCGTCTGGATATTCCGGATCTTAAAACTTTTATTGCCTGCAGCATCTTTATTCTTAGGGTCTTCTTTATTCTTCCAGGCATCAGGGTCATCATAAATATCGAAGTCCTTTAAGAAGTGTGTCAATTAATTCACACTTCGTGGAGCATGCGCCAGACAAAGATTCCGAATGCGATACGGCAACTGTCCAATGATGAAATTAAGTACTTCACTCTCATTAAAATTGTCAGCCAGGTTTCTATACGCTACGTAGACACTCCAGGCAAAACTCTCCAAGTTGTCGTGGACCAGGCGTGAATACCTTCGGTTCCTCACAGCCGCTAGTTGTCTTTGTTTTGCCTTTTCTGATGCAAATTCATCCTTAAAGCGTGCGCAGAAATCAGCATAATTTACAAAGTTGTCCATATTACCAGCTAACCAATGCTCAGCCTTGCCGGTGAAAACCCGAGGTAATAATTCCAATCTATAGTGCTCAGGCACTTGCATTAAGTCAAAACTGACATTTAATTCACGCAGATATCTTTCGGCAGATTGAGCTTCGATATCGCCTTTAAACTTCGGAATGTTTGCGATATCAGCCATTCTAGGCATCTTAAACTATCTTCCGCGTCGAGGAGAAAAACCGTCATTACTATCCTTTTCTCTAGGCCTCTTGCATCTATCAGAAGTTGTGGTATTACCGGAGAAGAATGGGTTTGGAAGTACAACAGGAGGTTCATAGGCAGTAGCTTCTGGGTTCAGTCCTCGGATTGGATCAGGTAGTATATCGGAAGAGGTTTCTGGTCGAATCTGTAAATTATGGATCTTTTCCTGCAGTTCACTGACCCTACTTATAATTGTACCTGTCTGTTCCTGAATTTCTTGGCGAAGAAATACTTCCATCTTTTTAGCCTTCTCATGGAGAAAATTAACCTTTTCTCCAGCTTCCTTTATTTCAACTTTCTGTTCTTGCACTATATTTTCTATGAGTTCTGTTCGTTCACCAAAGGTTTTTAGTGCTACATTAATAGACTCTACAGAACTCTTTAATTCTTGAACTCTCTCTGGAGGGTCACAATCATATTCTCTTCCAGACTGGACAATTTCAAGGCAGGTTTCCATATTCTTCTTTAATTGATCCTGTTCCTTCTCTATCCGTCCTTGGCGAACTGTTAAGAACTCTAGCTGCTCTTCCACAATTTCCTTTACTCTATCGTCCACCTTTGCAGTGACTTTAATACTAAGCTTTTCTATCTCTCCTCTGATGCTCTCTACCTGTTCAAGTTTATGTTGAGAGAATAGAGCCTGTAACTCTGACCTTAGTTTTATATCTTCATGTATCCTCCTTTCTTCCTGGTTTTCAATCAATGCACGGAAAATATCTAAGTCTTCATTTCTCTTTCTCTCTTCCTCCTCTTTCTCTTTCCTTCTCTTTTCTTCTTCCTCTTCTTTTTCCTTCTTTCTCTTTTCTTCTATAGACTCAACTATGAGTTTAAACTCCATTATCTCCTTCTTTCGAACTTTCTCTATCTGAGCCATCTCTTTCTTACGCTGTTTCTCCTCCTCTATTCTTTCCTTCTGTCTACGCTCCTCATCCTTCTGTCTACGGTCTTCATCCTCCTTTTCTTTCTGGTTTCGCTCAGCTATATCTTTCATCAACCAATCAAGTAGCCAGTGATCTGATGAGGGTTTGGTAGGAACGTTCGGTTCTGGTTCTGTTTCTGGTGCTGACAAGCATGATGTGCATCGCATCTCTTTATTTGATGCCAACGTTACTTCCTGCCCATCACAACTACTATGAAACCTCTGCAAACATTGGCAACACTGGAAGAATTCCCTGTCATTGGTAAGATCATCACAGCATCCAAACTTGGTTTCTGCATCCATTGTCGTTCTTCCTCTGCTTCGCAGATTCATTCCTGTCGCGTCTTTCTCCATTCTACAACACCGTCTATGGCTCTTACCAGTTAATACCTTCACTTCACTATCACACTTTTACCTTCGTGAATTCCAAGGACTTTCAATATCACCTTCGTGAATTCTATGCACAAACACTTCCAGTATGCACTAAATCGGGTATCACGTTTTAATTGCTAAAATAACTTTGCACTCAAGCCCCCACGATTGTACCAAAATAACTATGCACTCGGGCCCCACGTTGGTGTGCCAAAATAACTATGCAACGTCCTCCAGTTTGTACACCAGTCGTCACAAAGTTAGTCCGCTACTGCTTTAGTCGGGAACATGAGAATCTTTGTAAATAATCAGGGCTTGCTGGGAGAAAAGAAACACAACATTGTTTTCAAAGTTAAACGCAGTTTTATAATCGCGTATATTTCCTAATCACTTACCAATAAAACACTAGAACATTCATTACTAACGTTGAGCAATTCACTCACATATAACGAAAGTCAAATTACATAATTAATTGTTTACTTTCAACTTATCGGGAAGAAGAAAACTCGAAAACCCAAAATCTATACTTCAATTCTCTCCGTTTCCAAGTTCTTATTATTCTTCACCTTCACCTGTCTTCAAACTCAGTCTGTCGTTAGGTGAGAAACATTCAGGTGGGTTCACTTCCTCTGCTGAGATGAGAAAGTGACGTCAACACGAACAGATTTTGACGTATTTATAAACATATATAAAAGTTCCAACTACAACTGTATCAGTCTAACTATAATTATCTGTGACAACTTGCACATTATTTGAAGTAATAAACATTTTAAAAATCTTAACTTGTTACAAATATAAAACCTTAAACTCTCAGGTTCGTTACAAATTTAAAATTAGCTAAATTTAAATTTTGTAACGTGCTATGTGGATCTTTACATGTAGTAGCAGATATAAGCCTGAATGAGGATGACCCACTTCCGACCCAGTCTGTTCAAACCCTTTATTCAACTTGTGTGAATTTGAAGTTTTAAATCCACTCTATTATCAGATTGGCTAATCGAGACCGGACCTACAGTTTAATGTGGCATCCTAGCGACAATGTGTCTCCTTCCGGTGTCTCTTGTTACGAGGACGTTACCACTACGCCATCGAATACCTTGTCGACATGGAGGTCAACACTCAACATTACTGTGATTGCGGTCATGTTTCCTCAAATTCTGAATTGCAAAAACACCTCTTCCGTAACTGTCAATTCATTGTACGAGTACATTTTGCTCGCTCATACAACTTAAATAATGTTAACTGCTCTCGGCAAGTGCTTTTCAATAGCTGCCACTGCTAGGGGTCTCGCTTATCGCACGTAAGTCAAACACCTTCTCGGTCCAGCACCGTATTTCGTCCTCTGACGTCAAACTAAACGCTTTCGTTGTTAGGCAAAAAATTTAATGTATTTATGCAGTGTGCGGATTAACGGGGAAGGGGTTGCCTGGGATTCCACCCACAATAAATTTATCAAATAAATAAACATTTTGTAATCCCTGTCAAGGATGTTTTTATCCCCGCCAAAGCAAATGGAATTGAAAGTATATACCATTTAACTATGGAACAAACATAACTGAAAAAATCATTCGCGAAAACAGTTAATTAACCTTTAAAACAATTTCATCCTATTTCGCCTCTGAGGTTCTATTTTTAAATAGCTCATTGTTTATTTGTTTATTGTCGTCGGGTGCAGAGGTTTCACAAAAAGCTTCCAGAGTAACGCCGTTGCTCTGTTCATTGTCAAATAGACTACGAAAGCCATGGAAAGAGCTGATTTCGTCAGCTTTATTCCTTGGATGTAGGTACACTTCTCGCCTCACGCCGTCATTGAGTTGAACCCACAATATATATATTTGGTCAAGTTTCTCGTTGTTACTAGTTCAATAGCTCTTCTTGTGTACAGGTCTGAGTTTTCTTAAAATGTAAAAATACTGTTTATAAATTACGTGCAAATGTTATCATTTACTGACTGGTAACACATATAAATTTGCATACCTTTAAAAGAAAATGAACGAAAAACTATCCTCCGGAAATGAAATCTCAAATACGACACTGAGTACAGAAAGCTTAATTCGCACACTGTATTTATGCTAAGAGACTTAAACCTAACGAGCCTAACCTAACCAAGACTTTCGCACTTGCGTCTAAAGATGAAATACGGCGCTGTACCAAGATGAGTAGAGACCTGATTTTAAAGGGGAAAATTTTACTCTAAAAATGGACAAAAAAAGGAAGATTATTGCCAAAGAAAGGAAACTTAAAAGAACCATAGTTTATTTTTGCACTCCACTAAAAATATTATTTTAAATGAAAGCACAATATACACCATTCATATTACTGCAAAAGTAATAAATGCAAGAAATTTAATGTATCCCTTTATGAATGGTATATATTGTGCTTTCATTTAAAATAATATTTTTAGTGGTGTGCAAGAATAAACAATAGTCCTTTTTCATTTTTTTTATTTGAAGGTAAAGTACAGCGAATCATCTTACCAACCATTTCGATGAAATCTTCCTTGAAACAGCTTACCGCATTCCATAGCTTTGTGCCATACATTGACTTTCAATGGAATCGTTACAAGCCGGCAGTGTCCGTGACTGTACCTGGCTTCGCTATTTCACTGACACTCAATACTGTCGTCACTGTCACACAGAAAAGTTAAAACTATTCTAAAAAAAACTTCACAATAAAAGTTTAAATCTAGCAGATAAGTACCCTTTCGACTGAACAAGCGTGCTCCTTGCAAAGCGTTTGTTACTGCTTCAGGCCAGATCGCATTTTTGCAAAAGTCGTTGCAACGTGCCCCAACACTCATGGAGGGAAGGTAAGGTAGAAGGCGCTTGTTCTTTCTTTCCTCTAAGCTGCACCAAATGGACAATGGTTGAATGTTTTGTTCAGGGAGAAAACAGTCTTACAAAATATTTGATATCTTGTCAATAACGGGACCAAGGAAGATGTTTCTTAAAAAGGGGAAAAGAGGGAATGTGGGCTGAAAATTGGAAAAAAAAGGGAAATCAAATCCAAGCAACACTGTTGTTATTTATTCCATGATCCGTGTTGAAAAAAATTAAAGGAATTAATTTTAAAATCCGGTCTCTAAGCCAAGCGCCAAGCTAAGTTTTGCAGCAGGTTTTATGTATCAATCCGCGCGAGAACTGAGCTCAGAATCTTCCGTGCCAGTCTTTCCTCAACCACCGAGCCGCTTATATCGTAGACACTGAGAAAATCCACAGTATTGCCAACCGCACAACACATCAAAACCCGTATGCATGTCAAGCAGAATGTAGTTTTGCTTCTCTTTGTCTCTTGAAACAAAATTTTAGAAGTACTTTCTGCGCATAGATTATTTAATAAATATTTCATCACCTAATATAAATGGGAAATAACTTCTAAACATGAGAACATGTGCCAGGGGCGCCGACTTGTCAAAATTATTGGGGGGGGGGCTCTGATCACTGAAATAAATTAATGAATGACATACTCTATCCCTTTTTTAAGTTTTTGCCTCAGTGTTCGGAATCTCATAAAAGCTAGGGGTGTGCGGGATCTTGAAAAGTCGGGACCGGGATCGGAAAAAAAAATCTTTCCGATCCCGACTTCGGGATCCCAAACAGTCGGGAAATACCGAATGCTCATTTTAAAATGTCGTTATTTCTCGACGTTTTCTGCATTGTCAATTTCTGGAACTTATCGTAAATTGTTAGTTTTTAATCCAGAAATCACTTAAAGTGAAAATGACATGTAGAATTCGAGATTTTCAGAGCTTCGGGAAATTTCGAACATTTCCCGTCCCGAAAATTTCCCGACTCAGTCGGGAAATTGAAAATTTTTCCCGTCCCGATCCCGTCCCACACACCCCTAATAAAAACCCATGATTTCCTCAAAAATATCCTTTTTTTTATTCACAGTTCGAATGCAGAATATTAATTGTCCACGGATAGATATGTCACAAGTTTCGTCAACCATAATAGCAAAATATTCCCGACTTTTAATATCTGCTACCACGGAGCGCAAAACAGATCTCCCTAAAATATCAATGATCTTGTTCTGAATCTCATGTCAGAGCCATTTGTAGCCCGAACGTCCCATCCACTACACTAGTTCATGCACATCGTCTTTTGAAATACTTTTTAGTAAAAATTTTAACAATACTCATAATTACATACTTAGTATATAGTAATAAGTCATGTGTTTTGCTGTCTCTGGTCATAGCCTCCCCAAAGTTGATGGTTTAGCGGTCTCAGCCCCCCAAAGTTTATGGTCTAGAAAATTTTAAATGTGTATTTAAAGTTAAGTTCATGTAGCACAATTCATAGTAAACTTTACAAGAGAAGCAAATTAATACATTAGGTCCTCTTAAGCAAAATTATTTGGGGGCTCTGCCCCCGCATCGTTAATAATGGGGAGCTCGAGCCCCCCAAGCCCCATGGAGTCGGCGCCTATAACATGTGTGTATATTTCGAGCAAAAAGAAAAATAAACAAAGATAAAAGTAAACAACGATAGGCCCCTCTTGAATTTAATGACAAATTATTGTTTTTGGTTTAGAAAGAAATACATTTATGAAAAACTTGGTTGCTTCGTTCGCAATACATCCGTTACTGTAAGACACATGCACTTCAAGTAATACAAGCAAAATAAAGCATGATTTGTTATTGGTTACAATCATGTGCATTGTCTGCTGCTATTCCTCTGGTTTCAATTTATGAATCACTTCACTAATCCAGGATTCAAATCTTGGTCTGTCCATTTCTTGCTGATAATCACCCTTTCTTTGCACGGAACAGTAAATATGCGCCTTCAACAAAGACGTCATTGTCGCCAGTGGGTGAAACAATAAGCCTCTCCCTTCCCTTCTTCTTTTCTCGTCGGTTTCTTCAGCCCTGCGGTGTTTTTGCACGGTGGTGTCCTTCAATGTTTGGTTCAATGTACGTCCCCCGCCCCCTCCAAGTTAAAGCACGTCCAAATAATAAACATGTTTCTTATCACGGTGATATATTTTATTCCTAAACTTTAACCTCAAATCATTCAGCACCCGTGATACAGTTCGTGCGCAAATTGACGGCAAATCACCTCACGCCCTGTTTTACTTTGATCATGTTGTCGTAAGGAGGATTATGTATTTAAAACAACTTCCTTGATTTGAGAAGCTTTTCCCTTCGGAAATAACATTCTGGTAAAACCACGCGCTGAACAGCAGACCTCGATTCAGCCATTCTCGCCGCTGTATAGCACCATTATTAATCCATCACAACAAACATAGGGTTAAAATAGTGGGATGTGCAACACTGGTATCACGGATTCCACGCACTCTGCAACGTATTCAGTCTTGATCGACTCGCTCTTGATCTTCAGCGATTCTTCAGCGCAATACAAACCCCAGTTGGCGAATCTGCGGATCCTAGTTCGTCTGCACAGTGATTACAACCGATCAAGTACATACCTGCTAATGGATGTATTATTTTGTCTGTATTTGACAAATTAAATAACTGTTTTCTTACAAGTATGCAGTTGTGTCGGAATAGAACCCGTCTCAGTGGAACTATATTCTGCGCGCACGTTTGGATCTACATATGCGAAAACCTGCTGCAAAGTTGACTTGACGCTTGACTTAGACTGACGAGTCATACCACCTGGCAACAATATAACCTCAAATGGCTACTGCTCTAGTCCAGTGGCTACTATGATGTGGTCATTTTGTATAGGGTGGCCGAGAAGTCACTGTATTCAGATGTTGTTATATCTTAATGCAGCATTAAAATCCAAACTAAGATATCCGGAAACTATGGAGGACATTAAAACTAAGTGTCAAATAAGTGTGTAGATGGCGGCTCTGCAAATGTATAATCGCTGCTTTTAGTATAAGAATTGCATAAGCTGTAGAACATGTTTCATTGCCATGGGTTAGTCCACTTTTCTCCAGAGGTGTTATTTTGGAACAAGTCTTGCAATAATCCTTTTTAATTTGCATTATATTACATTCTAAACACATTATGTTACATGCAATGATGTTCGGCAATCGTTTATGTTCAACATTCCCCCATACCTGACATGCCTAGTGTTTACTTGTAAGGTCTTTGCTATGTCTACGTCATAAGTTAAATAAAGCAAGAAATATTTTCATGACTTCTTTATTGTTTCAAATTTTACAAATAACAACTTTCAAAAATATTCTTTGCATATACGTTACGACTAGATACATACATCAGGTTCAAATATACTCTATGCAAGATTCAGTCATTAAAATGTCGTCTATATTTTCGTTTTAGTGCTATGCAAAATAAATATTAACTTGGAGAAAACGGCAGTACATAGTTGTTCTTTAAATTATATTTTAAATAAATATAGCACTAAATGTACTGTGTTAGTTTATTTGAGCTAAACAAAGTTTGCATATCGATCATTTGAAATGAACAAGTCATTTTTTGGTATTGTAGTTTTGGCCAAAGAGAATATATACAGGTAGGCCTATTTGATCCCTTTTTTTCTGTTCTGGAATTTTCGTGTGACATAATTGGAGGCCCTCACAAATTTGCACAAATCGACAATTCTCGATGCCCCCTTTTTTCAAGTTAAGCTTTCCTAATACTTTATAATTCAAATTAAATTAAGGCGTGGTAAATTATTTGGATAAAACCACAAAAAATATCATTCTATTATTATCCAGAAAACAAAGGACGTCCACGTGACGTCACATAATCGTGTTCGCTCAATAGTTCCAGCTGTATATTCCACCTTGATATTTGTACTACATTGTCGATTTATCGCGAAGGGTCTTTCTGCAGTAACATATTCCAACATCATAATAAATAGACATTATATAGCAATATATATTTCGTCGGTATTCGTATTGAAATGACTGCCGAATTCCATCCTCTTTTGCTTTCTTTTCCAAAATTCTACATTCCCAAGCTTTGTCACATTATTAGCTTGGAGCTATAGATAGACACACATACTTTTAAATGATGTACATGTTTTTACAAATTTGACTGAAACATCACGTTTTTGTAATGAATTTTACAATGAAACCTTTAGATGGAATTTTGAAGTACTGTGATCAGGTAAAAAATCGTAACACTAACAAATCTTAAAATAAGAAAAGAGAAATCTCTGTAATTAATTTCGAGCATATTCATATATGGAATATTTTAATGCTTTTTTCAGTAAACACCCAGTGGAAAAACAAAAATCATATTTCGCCCATGAACGGCGCCATACGATACTATTGACAGATTTAATGCCAGTAGCTTCGACTTGAATAGTATACATTTTCGGAAGTTGTTATTGAATTTCGTCTCTTTCCGCGAAACTCTCATCAAGCAAATATTCATAGTATAGTACAGAATACATGGAATGATATTTGGTTATTTGCTTGTAGAATGAAACTCATAGCTAAATGTCTTGAGAGTTTCGCGTGAAGAAACGAAATTCAATAACAACTTCTGAAAATTTATACTATTCAAGTCGAAGCTACTGGCATTACACCTGTCAATAGTATTGTATTTCGCCGTTCTTGGGCGAAGTATGATTTTTGTTTTTCCATTGGGTGTTTACTGAAAAATATCATTAAAATATTCAAAATATGAATATGATATAACCAAATATCATTCCATGTATTTTGTCTACTAATAAACTCATGATATTGATTGTACTCTGACAAATACAAGTAGCATATCAATTACGTTCATTAATTTCTTTCGTTACAGAGACTAATTTTCCGAACATTACGCCAAACTTCACACCATTCATGAAACTAAAAATAGTTCTTCTGGCTTACGATCTTGTAAAATAAAAGCATAAATAATATAAGCACATAAATAAATAAATATTATTTACAGTGACATCTTGCGTAGGAAAAGTAAATTATTGTCTTTTCATTAAAATGTTCTTTGGTTTTAAAGAGGTTACTACCTTCATATTAACAATTATAAAATTAGCGTAATACCACTAAGTTATCTTCGACTAGTTAACTCACATTCTTCCTGCACTATTATATCTGACGGTACACAATAGTATATGACACCAACCAGTGGCGGCGATTAGGGGTAACCAGTTCTCATCTCCACTCCAGTTTTGGCTCTTTACCTCCCTACTTTTGGAACCCAATCACCGCCACTGATACCAACTGTATTTTATCATATGTTGTCAAAATTAGGAGCAAATGGTGGCGATGAACCAGTCTTCAAAAAGTATTTTCCTCTTGCTCTGAAAGATAAAATCATTACATGTGTTAGTTGCTTTCTAAATTATACGAATTCTCAGTCAAAACACAATTATGACGTGCAGGTTACGTATCTCAATTAATGACGATTGACAAATACTGCGCAGCTTGCAACACTGACGCTGCTTTTTTTGTACAGGGTGTACACGAAGATAATGGATATCTTTCCTCTCCCAGTGAGGTTCAGCTGTGAATCTACTGGTCATCTTTATTCGTAGGGCATAATTTCAAAGCATAGAGAAATCGGCATTACACTGGAAACCGAAGTTGTGGTCGATCTAGGAAAGCCTGGAGAGAGTCAATCGAAGAAGCCTTGGATATGGGGAACACATGGAATGAAATTAAGACGCTGGCTGTCAACAAGACCAGATGAAGACGTTTCACAGATGCTCTCTGTTCCAAAAGAATTTTAGGACATTTGGATAAGTTAGGGTTATCTAGCCCCCATCAACGTCCGGGTACGCCACTGTTTGTTCGATAGAGGCAGTACCGAATCTTAAGAATGTAATATCGAAACCCCATTCGCAGAATTTATTGAATAGACAACTACGATCGTTTAAATTATATTGGTGGAAATTCTCGAATATTACGATGCATTTCCCCAAATCTCATCTCCCGTTCACGTTCCCACGTACTCAAGAATTTTCAGTGTAGCTACACCAATCCAATGATCTGAAATTTGATTTGTGTTCATAGATTAGTTGCTTTCATTAGCTGCAATACGAGTGCAATTTCTCAGATTTTTATTAAATGTGAGTATTCAACTCTCATGAGACTCGGTTCAAAATTTAATTAGAAATGAATACCTGTGATTTGTCAATATGTTGATTGATTGAGTTGGTGTTTTAAGTCCACTTTATGCACAGTAAGGCTAATCGGGACTGGACCTACAGTTTAAAGTGGGATCCATTTGTCAATGTGTATTTTAGTTGTCCATCGTGATTTGTGATTTGATTTGCCTTATTTTACTTCGCTTTTTGTGCCACTTTTGGCTAATTTGCGAAGATGGGGATGAGTGATGATGTGATGAAATTGATGAATGGGCACTCACAAATATCCATGCCCAGGCCAGGATTCGAACCCGGGACCCCTGGCGTCGTAGCGCGGTGTGCTAACCACTCCGCCACAGGGGCCGGCAGTTGTCCATCGTGTCTTGATATTATCAGAAATACTTCAAAGGAATGGGCGTTATGTCATTTGTAGTTAAACTAAACATACTAGAAATATGTTTTATGTTTTAAAATTGTGAATATCGTATTCAAATTTCATTAAAGGAAAAGTATAGCCTTCGATAAGGAATCGTTCTTAACCGAACAAGAAATAAACTTTTTGCTTTCAAGGCGTGACATCTATTGGTGGATTCAAGTGAAAACCGAAAAGGCATTTGCAAGATTATATTGTTACAACCTTAGTGACAATGAAGTTCGACCAGTCACAAATATAGGAGTGCGTTGTGAAAGAAGGAGAACACATGCATATGCTGAACATATTTTATTCAGCAGGCTACATGGAACAAAGGAAAACATAAATTTCCGCTGCAACGCAGCAATGTATGGTATCCACACAAAATAAAACATTTTCGTCCATCTACACGTGACATTGAAGTTCGACCACTGTTAGAGGGGATCCTGTTTACCATGGTGTGACGCCGCCCCGTCGGCGAATAACTGTGGCAATGCGTCGGGGTATGCTGCGGACGAGTCGTTCAAGGGATTCCACATCGATGCGGTGCCATTCCTCCTGCAGGCAGGCGATAAGAGCAGCCACTGTCGTGGGTCCCCTCTGTTGCACACGTCGCTTAAGAACACGCCACACATTCTCAATGGGCGAGAGGTCGGGACTCGATGGTGGCCATGGCAGAGGTCGCACGTGATGGCGAGTCAACCATTCTCTTGTCAGCCGCGCTGTATGAGGCCTGGCATTGTCGTGTTGAAAGATGAGACGCCGCCTGTGGAACAGGTGCCTTCGCACTGTGGGAAGATGCCGCTCCAGTATGCGTGTATAGGCGTGTGCATTCACGATGCCCTCACAGACATGTAGTGGACCAACCCCAGATGCCGTCATGCATCCCCATACCATCACTGACGCAGGTTTCTGTACCCGACGTGCATAACATTTTGCTTCATTCTGTTCCTCCTTCCGACAAATGACTGTTTTCAGTATTTTCCCGTACATAACATTGAAAATGGATTCGTCCGTCCACAAAACCCTGTTCCACTGCCGAAATGTCCATCCCCGGTACATTCGTGCCCACCGTAGTCGATTGCCTTTGTTCAACATGGAAAGGAAGGGTTTACGTTTCGCCTTGTACACTCGGTAACCGCATCGCTGTAGGTAACGGCGAATGGTTCAGGTTGACACTTCAATGTGAAAGCGTTCTCGAGTCCACAGTCGTAATTCGGCCACAGAAACATGATTGTTGGTCTGGATATAGCGCCTAAATATCCGTAGGTCATGCACGCTCAGCAGGCGTTTTCGACCGGGTCCTTACCTGGCTCTGTAGTACCCGTATTTTGGTGGTGTTTGATGACGCAGTGGACGGTTAACTTGGGTAAGTTCAGTTGGCGCCCTATTTCCCGTTCACTGAGTCCATCCCGTTGCAACTCCACCACTCTTCTCCTCACGGTGTTGTCAATAGGTTTGCCCCTGGCCATGGTGATGACGCACTGCGGTTCCTCGGTGCACAGCACGCTCTTATATACGGCGGACTCCCTTATCGTGTCCGTGACGTCATGCTTACGTCGAATGCGCCACTATCTGGAATTTGCCGTATGGGTCTGGTGCCTGGTCGAAGTTCAATGTCACGCGTATTGTTCCCCGTTTTCGTTCTTTACGTGACCTTGGGTGCTACATGCTGGGATCACGATTCTTGCCTGCTCACACGCCTCCTCTTACACACATGCGTCACTTCTGCGGGTCACCCATTCCACCGCCTATGCCTCTGTGCATTTAATCACGTATTCCTTTCTGGTCGAACTTCATTGTCACCAAGGTTGTATTAGGAATAAATGTTATCGACAGAGAATTTCGTTCGAGTGGGCTCTGCTTTGGTGGACATGGCCAATAGTATCTTTCTTGCTCTATCTCTTGTCTTTCTCTTTCAACCTCCCTTTTTCTTCCATTTCTCTACATCTGTCCTATCATTCATTCTTTCTTGCGGTTTTTCTTTTTATCTTTCTCTCTTTTTGTGCATTTGTATTTCTATCTTCCTCTCGTTCTCCAACTTTCTTTTTTCAGCTTCCATTCTCTCATTTATTCTTTCTTAGAATCTTTATTGCCCTCTTTGTATCTCTTCTTTTATTTCTGCCGCTTTCTTTTTCTGTGTCATTCTGTTACTTTCTGTCATTTTATTACTATCATTCATCCGATCAATTTCTTAATTCTTTCGTGTGTGATTTTTCTTCTACTTTATAAATGATCCTCAAAGTCTATCATAGGTTATTTGAGTGGGCTAAAGCCACGATTAGGCTATGCCTCTGGCTACAAGAAAAATATGAAATATTTTGAAAACTATGTAATAAATCTTTCAATTTTCTTGCGTGAATATCTTTCTGACGCACTACTTAAATTTCCCATTGTCATTGATTTTGCAGCGTGTATATTATTAGTTTTTTCATTGCTCAAGCAGGTGTGCCCACAGGGGGGATTATGGCGCAGAATGCGCCATCGACATTTTTTGGGGGGAATTTTTTTCCATAATCTATCTATATATATAAAAATGGATGTATATGTGTGGATGTGCATGTTTGTTTGTTCCGGCATAACTCTCGAAAGCCTGGAGCAATTTCAACCAAACGTGGTACACGTATCACTTGCAATCTGGAGAGAATACTTTGGGGGATAAGGCACCCCTGGCACCCTTAGGGGTGGGGTGGGAATGGGTGACATGTAAAATAATCGAAAATGACCGATATTAAATTCCGCACAAACAGACATCCGTGACTCTATGCACTCCCACACAACGATAGTGTTTCTCGAGTTGTCTAACATTCAAGCTGATATTCAGGCTGCTATGACTTTGTGTTGCGAAAATTACCGATATTAGTGTGGAATCCGTAGTTTACGGGGTCACTAAGATGAATAGGGACACTCCCAACGACATTCGACTCCAAGACACCCCTGGCACCCCTAGGGTTGGGGGTGGGAAGGGGGTGACATGTAAAACAACCGATATTAGTGTGGAATCCATAGTATACGGTGCCGCTGAGATGAATATTGACACTCCCAATGCCGTTCAACTCCAAGTTCATTTTACACTTGCAATGCAACGTGCCACCACTCGTAACTCCAGGGTATGGAGATCCGAATTGGCAACACACCTCTCCTTGCTCCGGCTGGTCAGTTGGGAGCACCAGTTCTCACCCAGGGATCGGGATTAAGACGATCCACCCTTTCTCCAGGAAGGAAACCACCGAATTGCGACACGTGACAGTAAATAAAATTCCAAATACTTTATAATTAAAATGTCCAAAATCTTTAATCACGAATCGCGCGCGTAAATACTGATTCGCACAAGTTAAAAGTTATAATTTGTTGGGTCATGCACGCTCGCAGGCAGTGATAAGCAATTTATTTAACACGAGAGTCCGCGCACCACCTTCACAGTTAATAGCAAGACCTCAACTGCTACCTCAAGCGCGAGGCGCAGCATAACAGATTGTTCTAACTTACAATACAAACTCATAACATAAAATAAGACAAGAAAAACTGATAATTTATATAACACATCAATGTTAATTAGCGATAGTAAGCTAAAGTTCAGGTTGGGAACAATTAAAAAATGCCAACGTGGAAGTTTTTACATCGCCAAGAACATGAAGCGTGGTTCCCCCACTCCTAACATAAACAGCCAATGGGAATACGAAATTTTATTGAAAACGAGTAAGAAATACTTTGCTATAATATTACAATATTTAAACTATATAAAAATAACTAAACTGATTTTATCAAATAAATCATATTTGCACTTGCACATAAAAATGATTAAATAAAGATTTAGTTTATAACGAAGACTTCAATCTTGTACATTGTTGAACAAAAACCGATATTAAGAAGAGATGTATTTAACTTGTGCTTGAAAAACAATGAAAACGTTGCATATATTATTTGCGATAATTACTGGCCTATAAATTCTGAATAAATATTGCAAAAATACGCGAATAATATAAGATAAAACGTAAATATATATATGAATTATGAAAACAATTAAGTATAAATAATTTAATCCAAGTTCTTAACTTGAAAGTATACGAATAAAATAAATGCCAATATACAACTGAAATCTGCCTAACATGGCGGTCGTTACACACTATAGTTAGAATTCATTATTTTCCTGTCTAATAGAAGATTGGGATAAATAAATACCCGGGCAACGCTGGGTAATCACCTAGTGTAATATAAAATTCAACATTTACTGTATATATTTTTCCAAATTAAATGTAAAGACGATTACACCTTAGGTACACCACATTTAATCCATTAGATGAAGAAATGAAGTATTTTGAGGTAGCGGTTCACACAGGTGGGTTTGTGGACTCACGTTATGTCCAAGCAACTTTTCTTTTTTTGGGGGGGCGATTTTTTGTGATGGAAATTTGATGTGAAACAGTACAGCATTTGGCACACGTTGAATTACGTTATTAACTATCCATTGCTGTTACATAAATAGCAAATTCTAGACTGCCAAGGAAATTGTAACGGGTAATATTATTATTAAGGAAGGGGGATATCCAACTTTTACATATTGTGTCTTAAATCGACACGTGGATTCAGGTGGGGGATTGAGGATTAAACGCTGGGGGAGGGGGTCAATATCTGACTATTGAATATTAGTGTTGGTGTATTAATATTACGTCTGAGATTGTAGCGGAAAATGGAGCTCTTAATAAAGTGTAAAATCTTAGATTGTAAAGGATTTTTTTTAGGGTTTAAACATTATATTTGGGAACCATATTTAGCGATATGGTATGCGAACGTTTCGGCGCCGAACATGGGAAAAGAGAAGCTGGAAAAGAGTAAATATCGAGGGATCCTATGAAAGTATTGACGTCCCATTATATTAATATTCTTGCAAGCCTTCAAGGAAATGGATATAAAAATTTTCTTGCTCGCTCCGCTCACAATGTTGCTTTACGAAAATGTGTCTGGCATTTCCATGAGACGATTGTGAAGAATTATACTGTACCTGCATTACAAGGCAAATAATATTCTCGATATTTATTAATAATATAATTTCTTAAAATATAATGTTTAGTGTCGGTATATTGCTTAATTTAAAGCAGGTGAGTCATTTTGATGATTTGGTTCCATTAGCAATATTATTGTATTATTGTTTCCCTGTAGGCTATGCTGCAATAGTTGTACTAACTGTGTGCTTCATAGCAACGCCTTGCACATTACTCGATAGAACAGGGAAATAAATAGTGTCAGATTCACATTTCTAACGTATTGTTGCAGGGTAATTTTGCTTTAGCAAGTGAAATTTGCACTTAAGATGAAATCCATGTAATTATTGCTATGGATTATTAAAAGAAATGTAATTACCCCAAGCAGAGGGTGTGACTTCTTTGAAGGAGGCACCTTATTATATTCTCGTCCCGGCCTTAGGAATTTCTAGCTAGGGTTCTGTAATTCTCGATCTTAAGTTGTGTAAGACTTTGTGTTAAACACCCAAATTGTGGGTTATTAAAATCTTGTTCTCCAACCACAAACACGGTATAAATACATATTTATATAATTATGTCACTTGAGATTGATAGCTTTCCGTTATTTCGAAAATTTGGATCATTAAAAAATATGGACAGTTTAACAGGCTATTGTATTCAATTAAAAAGAATTATTACGTATTCACCCAAAATATTTTGAGGGGTAATGCATTAACGGTCTAGCTGGGAGACCTCTGTTTAAGGAGGACGGGCAGATTAAGTATAGTGTTTAATAAAGCTTAAAAAAAGTTACTTTCAGTAGACATGCTATCGTAATTAAATACTTCATGTGGATTACCACATGATTTGGGGGGGACGCATGACGAGATTTTGGGGGGATTGCGCCATTGGCCTTGGGGGGGATGGGCACCCCTGTGCTCAAGAAATGTAACTGTTTTGTAAATATGGAACCAGTGTGCGAAATAAATTTAAATTTGTTGGATATTTATGTATGTATCTCTGAAAACAGTTACTAGTAACACCATCTTCTGAAAAAAAAATGTAATGTGCGAATGAATAAGCAAGAAACATTGCAATAATGTAGATTATCTCGTCTTATGAACTTCTTGCATTGAGTTTATCCATACTCTTAGCTAGCAAATATTACTACGTATTATCTATACTGTTATTATTACTCTCGCAGTGCCACGAATATTTGGATCTAAGAACAAAAATAATAATAATTATAGGTGTAATCCTAATACTACAGTTTCCTACAGAATGTAAGCTACCCTGATATTCAGGGTCACAGGCTATTTCGAAATTTGCAACAATAACTCCATTCCGTGTGGTTTGATCTGACTTCGAGCATGCGACCATCTAAAAGTTTCTCACACAAAACTGAAAGTCAGTTATAGTAATGCAAGCATGATTGCATGGGAATTTGCAAATAAATGAGAGTTTATAATTTATGGGTTATGTGATAGTTATTCGCATCAGATAATATATATTTCTTATGCAACGATGAAAACATCCTGCTTGAAAGAACCCAAACAATGATACCCCTCAAGGGCGTCACGAGATAGGATGTTGGGGCCAAGCCTTCCCCTCGGAAAGAAAGCTATGAAATAGTAATACTAAAAATATAGCATGTCAAATTAACTTTCTTTATCCGCTTCTTTCATATTCGCAAAATTTATTTAAATCGAAAAACAACACTTACATTTTATTACCCACAAATGGAGCAGATATGTTATCTGCACTGTGTTCTAATGAAAAATAATCTGAAAATTTAAACCGACTCATGTAATAAGAATGTAGCTCGGGAAGCACACTAGCTCTAGGCAAAATTAGTAGGAGGTAATTCTATTTTGCACTGCAAGTTACGAGTAAAATGCCACTATATATTTGAAGTTTTGCAAATCACCCAGAATACGCGGAACCGAAAATGGTACTGGATCAAGTATACCCTGTACCAGTTAACTGTAGACCAGGCGAACGAGAGCAAGTGTCTGTGCAGGTAGTGACGCGAGACGGCTCCACCAATGAACAGTGAGAGAAACGGGATTGCGTAATGAGCGACGGGAGTTACCCGCTTTCCCTGCTTCTCTCTGTCAGTGTTGCAAACTTTTGAAAACGATAATACCGTACGCAAATGGCAAACGGACCGTATTTTTGTCTCCAGATCCATACGATTGGTTTAAAAATTTCTTAGGGAAATATTAGGGATAAAACTGCAAGAGCAAATTTTGACAAGCCGTGCATTTATCATACGGACTAAGGTCTGGACCGTAGGGTTGGCAACGCTGCGCTTTCACCACTCGATTTTCCTCCTCCTCCTCTACCAATATGCGCGGCCCTGCTCTACAGTTAGCTAGGACAAGGTATAGAAAATATTCCAGTGACAATTGTGATTTCATTAATCAGTAGACCTAGTGTCCGGGTACTGAATCTTCTTTTGAGGCTCGTGAGGCTCGATCGCCTTAATGGATTTCTCTCGTAAGGCATGTGTTGCCAACTCCTTACCCGAAAAAATTACCAAGGTTATAACGCTCGTCGTAGCCTTTTATGATGTACATTTTGAGGGGTAGAGTTGGCAACACTGTGGGTTTACTGTAGCTTTTTATGAGGGGGGGTCTATTGCCCTCTGTTTACATCTGGCAACACTACCGTAGATTGACAGTGTTGTTAACCTACTGGGTTTTTTTTTTTTACTGTAAATTTTTATCAAAGGACCTGAGGGGTCCATGTATTTTTTATGTCTGGCAATACTGTTGGGGGCCTAGTGTTGGCAACACTGTGGGTTTACTGTAGCTTTTTATGAGGGGGGGGGTCTATTGCCCTCTGTTTACATCTGGCAACACTACCGTAGATTTTTTGACAGTGTTGTTAACCTACTGGGTTTTTCACTGTAAATTTTCATCAAAGGGTCTGAGGGGTCCATGTATTTTTTATGTCTGGCAATACTGTTGGGGGCCTAGGAATAATTGTACAACAATTTGTACCTAATTGTACAATACTTGTACTAATTGTACAACATATACACAGACATAAAAGAGAGAGCCTTCCTGTAACTTACTTCATGTACAATTTATATGATTTTACAACTGTGAAAAGAAAGCATGTGTTCTGTACGCACACATTTATTCTTATTTTTCAAAGTTGAATGAAAGCACATGTTTTTACGCTCTCGTAATACTAACCTTGCTCCACTGATTTTAAATTGCTTCCATCCGCTTTTTTTTTTTCTGTGTTATTTCCGTATGCACGCAACATTCGCTTTCAATAGACAGAAGGAGTTTTAGTATAGCAGGCTTTGAGTTTACAATTTATTAAATTAAACAATAATTTATGTAAGAATATACTTGTACTTACCGAACACAAAATAATAAAAAGCACATGTGAATATTTGCGTGTGTTCATGTTATATGACGACTGAGTAAAAAAATAATGTTGACTCCCCGAAAGATAAAAGTTCCTGGTTCGACATCAGATGCATGCAAATTTTATGTTTTGCTCTCCAAAATCTTGATTTTTATGTTTGTGCTATTTGTCATACAGCAGAGGAGAAGAGGGGAGAGGGAGGGGAGGGGGTACTATTAGCGCCATCTATTAGCAAACAATAGAAATAAAAAAGTAGGGTCAAACTTTTTCAATACCCAAACATTTTAAACGTCCTCGTTTAGTAATACGATCAGCAGATGTTTGAAAGAGTACTCTTAGTCGAGAAAGCTAATTGCTAGGGCCCATATATTGCTAAAATGTTCCTTGATTTGCATATTTCTCATACCGCCATATGTTGTTCTAGTTGACTTCTTCCAAAAAAATGCTAATTAGCGAGAGTTAATTAAGCAAGGCAAGTAAAAGAAGCAAAATAGAACAGCATATGTGCCGGCGTGAGAATATGTAAAAATTCGATTCAGAGGTGGATCGAATTAAAGTTGGGGGATATTTTGCATTTTTTTCCTATAATGTACAAAACATTTACCGTACATAATTTTTTCTATTTACAACAGTATAAAATAAGAGGAATGTGTGACAATATCCATATTAATTAGGAAGGTATGTTGTATGCTAGGTTAGCTAATTGTGTCTTCTACAGCTTCACTGTATAGAGGAAAGATGGAAAAAGAGAGCTCTACGGAAACTGACGCTCTTAACAATATTGTACGTCCGTGAAAATTATATATATAAATAAGGCATAAGCGTATTATCTGCTTTCATGTCAGATTTTCCCAACCTGTGAGCTGTAGTGTTTAGGTGACAAGCGGCCTGCTCAAATATGATACTGTTGACAATATTGAACGCCCCGTGAAAATTATATATAAATAAGGCATAAGCGTATTATCTACTTTCATGTCAGATTTTCCCAACCTGTGAGCTGTAGTGTTTAGGTGACAAGCGGCCTGCTCAAATATGATACTGTTGACAATATTGTATGCCCGTGAAAATTATATATAAATAAGGCATAAGCGTATTATCTGCTTTCATGTCAGATTTTGCCGACCTGTGAGCTGTAGTGTTTAGGTGACAAGCGGCCTGCTCAAATATGATACTGTTGACAATATTGTACGCCCGTGAAAATTACATATAAATAAGGCATAAGCGTATTATCTACTTTCATGTCAGATTTTCCCAACCTGTGAGCTGTAGTGTTTAGGTGACAAGCGACCTGCTCAAATATAATACTGTTGACAATATTGTACGCCCGTGAAAATTACATATAAATAAGGCATAAGCGTATTATCTACTTTCATGTCAGATTTTCCCAACCTGTGAGCTGTAGTGTTTAGGTGACAAGCGACCTGCTCAAATATAATACTGTTGACAATATTGAACGCCCCGTGAAAATTATATATAAATAAGGCATAAGCGTATTATCTGCTTTCATGTCAGATTTTCCCAACCTGTGAGCTGTAGTGTTTAGGTGACAAGCGGCCTGCTCAAATATGATACTGTTGACAATATTGTATGCCCGTGAAAATTATATATAAATAAGGCATAAGCGTATTATCTGCTTTCATGTCAGATTTTGCCGACCTGTGAGCTGTAGTGTTTAGGTGACAAGCGGCCTGCTCAAATATGATACTGTTGACAATATTGTACGCCCGTGAAAATTACATATAAATAAGGCATAAGCGTATTATCTGCTTTCATGTCAGATTTTCCCAACCTGTGAGCTGTAGTGTTTAGGTGACAAGCGGCCTGCTCAAATATGATACTGTTGACAATATTGTATGCCCGTGAAAATTACATATAAATAAGGCATAAGCGTATTATCTGCTTTCATGTCAGATTTTCCCAACCTGTGAGCTGTAGTGTTTAGGTGACAAGCGGCCTGCTCAAATATGATACTGTTGACAATATTGTATGCCCGTGAAAATTATATATAAATAAGGCATAAGCGTATTATCTGCTTTCATGTCAGATTTTGCCGACCTGTGAGCTGTAGTGTTTAGGTGACAAGCGGCCTGCTCAAATATGATACTGTTGACAATATTGTTCGTATATTGTATTGTATAGGAGACTAGAAGCATATAATTTGGCGAAAAAAAAAACCCAAATAAGGTCATAGAAAATAGTTAAAAAAAAGTGAACAATTATATTTTGCATTGCACAGCATTAGGTATTAAATAACATACCCCCAAAAAACTCTGCATTATGCGTTCTGAAAAAAATTGCCCTACGTGCCAAATTGCTGTGTCAAGTAAAAATTTTCAAAGACACTGTCGTACTTGTGTGCCGGGAAAGCGAATATGTGCAACCAAATTGTGCTCTAAGTGTGGAATAAATTTTACTATTGATAACTTCAAGCGACACCAGCTTACTTGCAAGAGCACTGGAACATCTCTACCGCAACCTTCCAAGCGAAAGGTAGAAGTAACCTCCCTCGATGCATCGCCACCTGCCAAACGCGTCAAGCTGGCGAAGAAAGCAGACCGAATTGCGTTTGAGCATTTATTAGAAGACTTTAACATAACATCAGACAGCTTCTGCGATGTGCGTAGTTTTCTGGAGAGCGAGCGAGCTAAGATAATATCCATCCTCAACGATGCATTGGCTACATACTCCACTAAATTCTATGCTGTGCTATGCTGCAAGTATAAGAAACCGTCTGATGAAATATATAAATTCTTCCATGCCACAAAAGCAAAAACACTGCATCAGGCAGATGTCACTGACCTCGACAGCATCTACGACAAGTTTGTCGAGGAGTTTGTGGCAAAGCACGAGGAGCATCGGGCTAAAGGCTCGGGCGGTTCGCTGTGTGGTGACCCCCACGAACTTCGTCTGAAACTTAGCAAGTCCCTGCCACTGGCAGGGTCTAGCTATATTGCCCTGCCACCCGAGGTTGAAGCAAGGAAAGCTGTTCTCAATATTCAGAACAAAGACACCAAATGCTTCCTCTGGTCGGTGCTGGCAGCATTACACCCTATACCTAGGGAAAACAGTCCACGCCGTGTTGCACACTACAAGCAGTATGAGTCGGAACTGGAGGTTGCAATGGCCGGGATTGCCTACCCTGTAGAAGTCTCGCATATTCGCAAGTTTGAGGTTCGTGCTCGTGACTTGTTGGGCCTACAATTAGCCATCAATGTTTACGGTCTCACCGAGAACGAAAATGAGGTCCACCCCATCCGGGTGAGCAACGTGAGCAACAACAACGAGGTACGAGAAATCAACCTCCTGCTCATCAAGGACGAGACCCATCACCATTACACCCTTATCCGTTCCCTCTCTCGGCTTGTTTCGAGCCAACGGAGCAAAGACAAAACCCACGTCGAGGTGTGTCGCAGGTGCTTGGCTACATTTAATAATCGAGAACAGCAGGATTACCGGCGCATCAGAGGTCCCAACATTGCTGCTGAGAAGCTAGCTCGCCACATGTTCTACTGTGGTACCAACAAGCCTGCACGAATTATCCTGCCCGAACCTGGTGCAGTAGAGTGCTTTCGCATGCACAGTGCTATGGTGAAGCATCCTGCCTATATTGTAGCAGACTTCGAGGCCTTTCTTCAACCTCTATCTAACTGCGAGCCCAACCCCGAAACATCCTCTACCATTCCTTTCCAAATCCACGAGGCCTCGAGTTACTCCTATATTGTGGTGTGGCGAGACCAACATATTGCCTCCGAGCCCTATGTGTATCGCGGTCCCGACCCGGTCAAACACTTCCTGGAGAGAATGCAACAGGAAGCCATCAAGATAGGGAAGGTGCTGTTGGCCCCCAAGCCCATGCTGCCTCTGTCTCCCAAAAACAAGCATCAGCACGAAATGGCTCTAAATTGTCCTGTTTGCAAGTCGGTCTTCACTGACGATAACAAAAAGGTCCACCACCATGACCATTATGGGACCGGAAGCTACATTGGCCCGTGGTGCAACAGATGTAACTTGAGAGCCAGGGACCCGCGCTTCATACCGGTCTTTTTTCACAATGGCTCGGGATATGATTTCCATCACTTGGTTACACATCTAGGGTACGACAATGCGAGAATCAATGTCCTGGCACAGAACGAGGAGCGTTATATTAGCATCAGCAAGTGGGTGCCGATCCCCAACTCAAGCAGCAGCATCGAGCTTCGGTTCCTCGACTCTCTGAGGTTCCTCCAGGCAAGCCTCGATGCTCTTGCTGGGAAGCTCAGAGACGACCAACTAGCCATTACGACATCAAGTTTCCCGAACTTAGATGTCGCACTCATCAGACGTAAAGGGGTCTACCCCTACGAATACGTCACAGACCCTTCCAAGTTCGAAGAAGAGTTGCTGCCTCCCCAGGATAAGTTCTACAGCCAGCTGAGAGGTTCTGGTATTACCGACGAGGAGTACAAGCATGCTCAGTCTATGTGGGTCGAGTTGGGTTGCCGAACTTTCGGTGATTACCACGATGCATACCTGAAGCTTGATGTGACGCTTCTTGCCGATGTGTTCCAGGCGTTTCGGGCGACTGCGATAAACATTTACAACCTGGACCCTGTATATTTTTACAGCCTTCCTGGACTGGCATGGTCGGCCATGCTCCTGCTGACTAAAATTAAACTTTCACTTATCTCCGATAATAATATCATGCTTTTCATCGAGAGAGCTATCCGGGGCGGCATGGTCCAAGTGTCGCAACGCTTCGCACACGCCAACAATCACCACATGGCCACTGGTTACGACCCCTCCCAACCATCAAGCTACATCATGTACACTGACGTGAATAATCTTTACGGGCACTCCATGATGCAGCCACTCCCAACAGGACAGTTTAAGTGGGTTGATCCTTTATACCACGACATCGAAAAAGAGTGCGACGAGTCTGGGTTTTTTGCCGAGGTGGACCTTGACTTCCCCGAGAAGCTGCAGGATACATTCTGTGACCTTTCGCCTGCTCCGGAATTGAAGTGCCCACCTGGCTCGGATCAACCGAAGCTCGTCATGGACTTGGAGCCCAAAAAGCATTATGTGCTACACTACCGGAACCTCCAGTGGTTAATGCAGCAAGGGGTCTCGGTCAAAGCAGTTTACCACGTGCTCTTGTTCAGGCAGTCTCCATGGTTGAAGCCGTACATCGAACTGAACACCAAACATCGCACTGATGCCACTTCGGAACATGATCGCGATTTTTTCAAATTAATGAACAATGCGGTATTTGGGAAGACCATGGAGAATGTGCGAAATCGCGTTGATGTGAGGTTGGTGACGAAGAAAACACAGTGTCGTCGACTTGTTGCAAGCCCGCTGTTTAGGTCTCGAACAATTTACAACGAACAGATGTCTCTGATTCACATGAACCGGGGCAAGGTGTTACTCAACAAGCCCATCTATGTGGGAGCTGCAGTTTTGGATCTGAGCAAGTTGTGCATGTTCGAGACATATTACGGCATACTACGTGCACACTACAACCACAATATCTCGCTCCTCTACACAGACACAGACAGCTTGGTGTACCATGTTCGCACGGCCGATGCGTATGGTGATATAGCCAAAGTTCCAGCTCTTGTCAAGCTCTTCGACACATCGGGCTATCCCCAGCTAAACCGGTATGGAATTCTGCCCCGGAACAAAAAAATACCCGGCAAACTCAAGGACGAGAAAGACGGGGATGTGATTGTGGAGTTTGCTGGACTTCGTGCCAAAGCCTATGCGATCCGCGCTGAGGGTTCTGTAACAAAAAAGGCAAAGGGTGTAAGCAAGCAAGTGGTTCGGGAGCACCTCAAGTTTGAGGATTACCTCGAGTGCCTCAGAACAAAATCGCCCATTCTACAAAAAGAGCATCGTATCCAAAGCGTCGATCATGTGCTTACAACTAATATTGTCAGGAAAGTTGCTCTGGATGCACACGACGACAAGAGGTGTATTCTTGAATGTGGGGTCCATACACTTCCGTGGGGCCACTATCGCCTCCAAACTAGTAAGGCCTGCCCAGAGTGCAACAAAAAGTAATAGGCAATGCGAAAAAAAAACAATTTTAATTTACTTCCACTTCCTCGATTACATGCATGCATGGCACAGCAAAATTAAACTTCTGGAAACTGCTAATTGCAATTTGTACTTATATATATAAAATTCCACATTTCTTATTGTGTGCTATTTTTTTTTTATTTATTTAAAACTGTTCAGTCACTCTTTCATTCTTGACGTCATACACAAATGTTTTCTCTGCAATAAGAATGACACTGCACAGAGTATCTGCAGGCAAGGCATCGTGGAACTCGCATACAATCTTGATGTTGGTACGATCGTTGACCACCACTTGCTTCCTCTTAGATGTGTTGATGACGGTCATGGGTCTCCGTGCTTTGAATTCGCTGGGCGCGTAGTACACGTCCACGCTTCCCTCGGTCACGCGTTTGTAAGCCGTGTAAGCTTCGTAAAGTTTGAGGTAATCGTCTTTGGTCATGTCGAGGTTGTAATTCTCGCGCGGGAACACTTCGTTCCTACCGTTCTTCAGATAAACGTTCTTGATCTTGCAGTCGTCGAACTTGCTGGAATCTTTTTCCTGATCGTTATCGCGTCCGGTCTGAAAAAGCACTACGACGAAATCTGGCATGTCGAACTGTATGTTGTTGAACTGTGTCGTCACGTCAAATTCCATGTGACTTCCCGACGCCATCTTCTGCACGCACTGGTAACCGTGAAAGTGAATCGGCACCTGCGGACTTTTCAAGATCTCCGCTTTGTACTTGAGGGCGTAGTTCGTTTCGTATTCCACCACCGGCATTCTCAATTCCATGCTCCGGATGACGCATTTCGCTGCTTCGGGTAAAGTGTTGGCTATCGGCGTGGTGCCGTCCGGACCCAAAGTAGCGTATCGCATCAGTGCGTCGTTGTCGTTGGCCGCTCTTCGAAACGTGACCCTCAGTCCTCCCTTCCACATGATCTCCTTGTAGTCCGAGAAGAAACCAGGCAGCAGACGCATGGGAAAGAGCACCGTGTGACTTCTCGTCGATATTTTGGTCCCGGCTTCGAATCCCCCGGCCTGGTAGTACGCTGCGTCCGTTTTGGATAATTTCAACGTTCCCACTGCCGTCGACGTGATGCCTGGATAATCTATTCTGTCGATGACGGTGTTGTGTTTCCTCACCTCCACCTGCGAGAACAGGTGAGGCACGAAGTTGTCCACGAGTATCAAGTTTGCTGCTGCGGGAAATGCGTCTCTGTTTTCCTTCTTCACCACGTCGAATTGAAGGTAGAGGTCCGCTCTGTGAGGATGAATGAACCCGTCGCCTACGTCCACGTCGTATTCGATCTCCCTGTTCGCTTCGTTCAGATTGGCGAACGTGCGACGGTTGGGAGGGAAAGATTGCAATTCGTAACTTTCGATTTGCTCCATTTTACATGTATGGTTATTTATTATATGTTGATCTCCACGATGGCCGTCGTAGTGGCACCTGCGAAATCCACCACGTCTCCTTTCTCGTTCGTCACCACCAACTCTATGTCGTCTATGCGGTTGCGACATACTGGAAAATAGATCGGCGAAGAGGGTGTGTAGATGATCGGTTCCATGAACTCGGAACTTGGTTTGAAAGTGGCTATGATTCCCGTCTGCTTGTGACTTCCTAACAATCCGTCCGAAGATTTCGTGATCATACCTTCCGCCACGTTGCAGTGTACGTTCAGAGTCTCTATGGCCAAGAATTTAGGAATGTTGGTTGCTACGTGCTTGATGCCAGCTTCGAGTTTGGTGTCGTTCTCGAAACCTAAAAGTTCTCCCATGGTGCCCAGGTCCACGGTCTCCGTCGCGGATAGGATTTCCACTCTGTGCGTGACCGAATTTTGAGAAAGGTATGTGCCTTTGGGTAATTGAGCTTGCAAAGTGGAAAGATTGTATTGTCCTGGCGTGACGACGATGTGTTCGCTTCCGACGCTAATTTTGTTGTTGTGCTGCGTAACATTAGGTATGAGGTACATGCTGTAGAATGCACGCAGAGCCACGGATTTAGGATAGACGATGTCGTCGTGCAGCGTGAGTTTCAAGATTGAAGATTCGCTCGTGAGATGGAACACGCCCATCCTAGTGATGCTGTTTGAGGTTACACAATGCTTTCTGGAAATCCTCGATCGTAGGGTTATTTATTTTAGAGAGAAACGCGAGCACGGAGAGGCAGAGATGACCGCAGTTCACGTCTCCGAAATTTTGAATGCGTTCGTCGTTGTAGTATATAGAGGTTTTGTTTGTTTTCAGATAATGAATTAAATTTGTAGGTGGAACACCTCCGAAAGAATCGAAAACGAATGCTTTATCATCATTTTTGTGGTAACATATCCAATGCGTGCCTGGATTTTCTTGACCGTCCAAGTTGACTACTCCGCATTCTCTTCTTTTAACGCTTGAAGGTAACGAGTTGGACATGAAAACTCCTCTGAAGTGTTTGATTTGTAACGGTTCGATCAGAGATTCAATATCTCGGTTGGTGAGTGCTTCTGTTTCTTTTTTTTAAACTTTTTCATCACGCCCTTCCCCTTCTTCTCCATGGCCAGGTTGTGACGTTTCTGTTCTTCCAATTCCGCCTTGTTCTTCTTCGAGTCGATGACGGTTTTCGCGATGGCGGCACTTCCGCCGGCCAAACTTCCAACGGCCCCCATTGCTGCCAGGATGGCCGGGATGCTGAATATGAAACCTCCGATCTTTTGCTGTTTCCGCGAACGCTGCAATCTTTTCAATTGAGGTGTGCTGAGCAGCAATTTCATTCCGTGTCCTTTCGACAAGCAAGAACGTTTCTTCTCACGTTGTTTCTTGGTGAGTAACCCATCGAGGGTACCTAGATTTTTTAGATTCGAATATGGTATCTGGTACACGACACCCTTGGGCTTCATGTTGATGCTCTATGTGTTATTTTCACGGTATGTTATTTATATATATATTCTGAGATTTTTTCTTGTGTAGTTTTTTTACGGTATGTTATTTATATATTTTCAAGGCCTCGCAGTCGTTACACAAATTCTATTACGTGCTTCGTTTTCTTGCCAAGAAGTTCCTTTGTCCCCTTGTACACGATTCGAGTTTTGTTCTCGATTAAAATAGATAGCTTCTCGTCCGATAACATGTTAGCGTATCGATCTGGTAAAAATTGACTGTATTGTGCGTTGAGCAACAGGCGTACCTTGGGACCATACTGGGTAGAAACGATTGAACCGGAAGTTATCGTGTAAGGTTTGTCGACTTCCAATTCCTGAATTTTTACATACTCGACTGACAAATTTAGCATTTGTTTTAATGCTTGGAGATCACTCATTTTTTCAGCCGTCATATCAAAAAAAAAATTCAGAGTGTTAGAGAGAAATTTAATTGTTTTTTTTCACGATGTGTGTTATTTATATATACCGAAGATTATTTTTTTTCACGATGTGTGTTATTTATATATCAAGTTTTTTTTGATACGTATATATATTATTATTTTTTTAACAGAGGAAGAAAGTTCGTGCTTCGGAGAACGCGATGATGTGCGTAATGATATCTTCCGTCTCCTGCTTAGACTTGCACCAATCTACTGTGTACCGTCTTCTTCCCTGCCTTGCCTCGTGCAATTCATCTAACCTATCGTTTAATTTCTCCCCTGCAGCCAAAAGCAGAATGTTGAGATCACCGCACCTCAGGCCACTGATCTCCCGAAGACGGTCCTTGAGAACTATTTCACACGGAATTCGAAATGCCGGCGTCGTTCTTGCTATGATCACAAGTTTATTAACATCTCCGTTAACTACCTTTTTGAATATTTTAGATAGTAGTTCGTGTGGCAAATCAGTTATGCGAGACATGTTGTTATTATTATTATTTTTTACTCTGTGTTATTTATATACCCCACCCCAATTTTTGTTTCGTGTTCATGGCGATGGTGGTGCCTAGTGCGGCGACCCGTTCACCCAACGATGCGTCTCTGCTCACGAACCTTTCGAAAGCTGCGTGCTCTAACTTTCTGTCTGCTTCGTGACGTGCATCCAGATCCGTCTGCGTGGTGTTGTAGGCGATGTCGTGATCTTTGCATGCGGCGTCCAACGGATTCACACCCTTGTCTCCTCTCTCCAATCTTTTCTCGAGTTTGGTACCCGGTCCGCAGTACTGGTAGCCAGGTAAATGCATCTCGAAAGGTAACTTGTTGATGATGTCGTTCACGAGTCCCTTTCCTTCGGCCACGTTCCAGAATTTCGGAGGCAGCGTGTTGATGATTTTGATCAGGTAACCTATGCCCTTGTCGTCGTTCACGATGAAGTTGGAAAGTTTCGTGCTGATCATGTCCACGATGCCAACCTTCTCGTTGTAGAAATTACGGTTGCCTGCATTCTCTTCGCCGGCTATCACCAACAATCGGTCCACGAGTTTCCTAACATCGTCCACCCAAACGAATTCTTTGGGTAACGTGTTGTAGCGTTTGACGCCGCTGCCTGTTTTGACCTGGTTCCAAATCGGTTTGATGAGATTCCTGTACTTCTCGCCGCTGCTCGATTTCACCCTATTCTGCGAGGCGTCGTTGTTCTGGTACAAGGCATCCGTCATGATCAGAATTTCCTTGTAACTTTGGTAATCTTCGTCGGTGTAATCTTTCGGCTGCTTTTTGGCGACGAGTTCCCACAGTCCCACCGTACCGGGATACCTGTTCCAACTATCCTTGTCGCCTAAATTGACTTTAATGTCGTTGCCTTCGAAGGTCACCTTCGATTTCCCAATCTTCCACACCACACCACCGCCTTCGCTGGTTTCCATGCTGGGATACAATCCGAACACTTCATCCTTGTCGAATTTCCCCGTGCTCAGGTAGTCTCGTGCCAAAGGCCCCAACTCGATTTTATCCGAAGACGTGCTGCCTATGGCTCGACGTCGTGCCGGTGCATCCTTCAGTTCGAACGGCGTCGAAGGAATGCTCGAAATGGGCGTGGGTACGGCATAACTTTTAGCTGCGAGCGGTACGAGTTCATTAATCAAAGTTTTATTTTGTTCCGTGACACTTTTAATTTCTTTACCTAGACTGCTGATGGCATCGATCACAGGTTGATCCTGACGTTTCTTCTCTTCGTAGAATCCGCGATTCTCGGATTTCCAACCTTTGAAGCGTTTCGCGAGGTAATCGCGAAGCTTGAGATTTTCGTCTTCGATTTTTCGTTTCGTCATGACGTTATTTATACACGTCGTTTCTCACAACCTTGCAACGTTTAGAAAGTCGTTGATTTTGTTTCTGTATTTTCCGTCGTTGGGTTTCCTCGTCATGTCGATCGTCGCGAATCCGAAATCGTCACCGTTCCAGCAAGTAGAGCAGCAGCGTTCCGAAAATTGATTGTAGTTCATGTCTCCGCCTACGTAGTCATCGTACGCGTGCTTGAGGTTGGTGTGATCGTGACGAAACAAACATATGAAATTAGCGTTGTCGCGTACTAACTGTTTTGGAATTTTGGAAAACGTTTGAGCTAGGTAAAAACAATCCATTCCTTTGTGACGACCTTGCGTGAAAAAGTTGCGAATTTCATTTTGATTTTCCAGGATGGCGTCGTCGAACACAACGACTGAATTTTCACGACAATCGTCGAGTGGTTTTATTTCCGAGGCGAACGTTGCAATGTCCAGACCATCGTACAGTTTCATCAGTTGCTGGTATTTGGTTTGCTCCAAACTTTTCGAGAACACGTACAGGTGCCTGTTCTTCCAATCTAACCAATTCGGTGCGAGGAGAGAATTGTCCACGAGCAGTGTCGTTTTCCCACACCCCGAAGGACCTACGATCAGACAGCGGATGCTGTCGGGAAGCAACTCGCCGTTCTTTTTTTTTCTCGTTTGACTTTCCGGATCCGGTAGACGCTTCACCACGTTCCACGTACTTACAAGATCACTTCGTTCGCGTCGATCCAACTTTTTTCCGGAAGTCCCAGCCATTTGACAAACAGTTTGTCACCTTTCCTACGCAATACTTTCTCGATGAGGTACGTGTCGGGGTGTTTTGTTTTAGAGAGTTCCTTTTCGTAAAATCTTCCTTTCAAAATCTCGCCGCTACTATCTTTTATTATATACGTGTGTCGGTTTCCGGGTAGAACTCGAACCACCGTAAAGAGTTCCGTGCTCCAATTTTTTGTGAATCCCTTCTCGAAGGTGCGTTTGAATTTGCTGATCCTCACCTGGTCTCCAATTTTGTATTTAGCTTTTTTTGTCGTGGGCGTGTACTTTGGACAGTAAACTGTAGAAATTAAACGCTGCTCGTCGGACTTGGTAACGTCGGCTGGCTTCATGCCTATTGTTCTGTGTACCGTATCATTATAGGTGTCGACGAGTTCCGGCAGGATGTCGACCCATTTGTAATTTCCCCGAAGCGTGAATCGTTTCCACATGTGTGTTTTCAAGGTTCGATTGAATCTTTCCACGATGCTGGCTTTGATGTGACTGAAGGTCGAATAATGTTGAATCTTGTATTTTTGAATAAACTTTTGGAATACGGCGTTGTAAAATTCTTTACCGTTGTC
Organism: Lepisma saccharinum; assembly: GCF_977018435.1. NCBI lineage: Eukaryota > Metazoa > Arthropoda > Insecta > Zygentoma > Lepismatidae > Lepisma > Lepisma saccharinum. The sequence continues at coordinate 37,097,254 of NC_139233.1, forward strand.
CGTTTGCAGAAACCGTGGTTGTCTGCCGCCGCTTTCGCGAAAAATTGTCTTGAATGCTTCCGTGACGCACGTTCCCGTTTTCGCCTTCAAAGGTAGAGCCCATGCGAATTTCGAAAACGTGTCTATGACGGTGAGAAGGTACTTGTTGCCCTTGTTCAATTTATGTACGTTTTTCAAATTGCCGCTACTCATCTCCACGAGGTCACTTTGCCAGAGGTCATCGATGCCCTTGGTTACCACAGCCAAACGTTCGTAGTTACGGCGTGCAGGTTTATGCAATTCTTCGACGATGGCTTGCCTAGACATTTTTTTTAGAGATTACGTTTCAAGTGAAGCACAAGCGTGATGGGATTCAAAGAGGGTGGCACTTCGCTCGTGTTTTGAATGATCAGCTTATCGCCGGCACTCACGTCGAAAACGGTGAGATCTTCGTCTTCGTGTATTTCATATATGTTGCGCGTTTCGTTCCAACGTGCCAGAGGAATGTTTCCTGCTTTCTGGACACCACGATTCGATATCAAAGTCATGGTGGGAACGCTAGCTTTTCTACCGTGAGACCAGTACGAAAATTCGTTTATCTGAATCGTACCATCGAGGAGAAACTTGTAGTACGGATGATAAGGATGTAACATGTACAGTTTGTTACCTTCGACGAACGTGGAGATTCTCTGTTGATTGGGTACGCTGTTGATTTCGATGGCTTGCAGAGAATGCAGTTTAGCGAATTTAGTGTCGACGCCGAGCAGATTACTGTGAACTTGTCCGAGTTTATTTTCGATGGGCAGCAAATGCTCGACTATGGTATCCGTTACGACAGAAAACGACGGTTTGATTTTCACTTCCACGTTCAACTGCTTGTAGTTTCCGTTGAGTTCTTGCAACTTGGCACCGAAAGAAGCCAGCGTCGATTCCTGCGTGGATTCCAGCACTCCGACTTGATCTCTGATGTTGAAGACGATGTTCTGAAGGTTCTCGACTTGATTCAATTTCGAGCTCTTGTCGGTAAGATCGTTCACGATGCTTCGCATCTCTGTAAACTGCGTGTGAAGGTCGGCGACGCTCTGCGAAGTAGGCAGCGTCGACACCAGCGAACTAATTTCGTCTCGAATCTGTTCCACGTTCGCCGTTTCCGTTTCCAGTCGTTTCAGCATTCGAGATATGTTCCTTTTCAAAGCGTGCAATTCTTTGGAGGTGGGGAGATTGGCCACCCTACTCTCGAGATCGCTCAAAGAACTTTTGATGTCGCTCGATTCGGATAGTGCCGTCACCGTCGTTTTCAATTTTTCCAAATCTTCGCTCGAAGGTACGCTCGTCCGTAACGATTCCAAGTCACCCTGTATGTTGTCCAGTACGTGATGAAAATGAGCGAGATTCGTTTCGACGTTTAAATTTTCTAAATATTCGATCTTCTGCTGAACCGTGCTCAACGTGTCTTGAATGCTCGTCAACGCTCTCGCTTCAGCGTGAATATTTTTAATTTCTTCGTTGATCAATTCCAAGGACGCCTGAAGCGTAGCGATGGTGGTTTGAATGTGTTCGAAATCTTGATAGGCCTCCAATTGAATTTTTATGTTCGCGACGCTTTTACCGATGACCTGCAGTTCGTCCGACGATGGTAGGTTCGTCATTGTATCTTCCAAAGTCTGCAACTTGGATTTAATTTCTTCCAACGTGCTGGTGAATTCTTCTTGTAATTTGGAAACAACGACATGCAAGCGTTCTGCGTCTATATCGTTCACCACGGTTTGAAGTTCGGAGAAATTCTTTTCTATTGCGGAAGTTCGTTCTTCGATTTCGAGTTTCAATTTTTCCAAATCTTCATTTTTCGATTGAAATTGCTGTAATTTGGCCAAATCATTTTGAAGCGAATCCACGCTCAACTGTATATTTTGAACGCTGTCGTAAGAAGGTACGTCGACATAATTTTTTATGAGCGTTTTCAGTTCGGAATCGATTTTCAGAATGGGGTCGAGACATTGCGTTTGGAGCGTAGCGATTTCCGACTCTAAACTTTTGTTTAAGGTCTCCTGCAAAGCAATCAAATCGGTCCTCAACTTCTTAACTCGAATGTCCAACATGAGAATCTCTTCTGCGTGGTCTACACGCTTGGTGTTGCCGAAAATGTCGTTAGGCATTTTTGGTTAACGGTTATTTATAATAGGATAGACGATTCGTAATTCTACAAAAAGAGGAATGAGTTTGTCGTAATCTCCGAGAAGTTCCATGTAAAGATAATCTCCTGCAGAAACATCGTACGTAATGTTAGAAAGCATCTTGTCGTGCTTGATTCGAAAAATATTCTTGCCGGTAGAAATTTTGATTTCGCCTGCGTTTTCCGGATTCACGGTGATTTGAAGTTTCCCGTCGATCGGAATTTCGTAGAAATGTAAATTGTTATTAAAAACATAAAACATCTTGCCCACATCGTCATTCAGTTTCGTCCAAATGCTGTTGAGATGAACAATCAGTAAACCATTGAGTTTAGATAATACGGAAGGTAAGAGGTTATTGGAATTTGGCGGTGCAGTCTCCATGTTGATCTGTTTGCGGAAGCCAAAAAGATTCATTGTTTTTGTTAGTTATTTAAGAATACGGTCAAAGTTTTTTTTTGTAATAACACGCAAAGTTTTTTTTTTGTTTGCTTGCGTCACAATACAGGCACGCGCGCGCGTGTGTGTGTGTGTGCGACACATTGTTCCCGAAAGAGGTTTACAAAAGTCACAATATATAAACATTTGGTCCCACAGTTGGAAAATCACGATAAGTTGCATTCAAAAGTTTCAAAAATATCATATAGTAGAATTTTTGTAGAGTGGGTAGGCAACACCGACGAGCCTCAAATAATAATTCAAGACTTGTCGGTGTTGCCAATTCCTATTTGTAGGTTAGCTTAGCCAGTGAAAGATCATATAGTGGAATTTTCTTCAGATGGGTTGGCAAAACCCAAGCCTCAAACAAAACATCCAATAAAATTGCCAAATATAAACAGAGGGCAATAGACCCCCCTCATAAAAAGCTACAGCAAACCCACAGTGTTGCCAACACTAGGCCCCCAACAGTATTGCCAGACATAAAAAATACATGGACCCCTCAGGTCCTTTGATGAAAATTTACAGTGAAAAACCCAGTAGGTTAACAACACTGTCAATCTACGGTAGTGTTGCCAGATGTAAACAGAGGGCAATAGACCCCCCCCTCATAAAAGGCTACAGTAAACCCACAGTGTTGCCAACTCTACCCCTCAAAATGTACATCATAAAAGGCTACGACGAGCGTTATAACCTTGGTAATTTTTTCGGGTAAGGAGTTGGCAACACATGCCTTACGAGAGAAATCCATTAAGGCGATCGAGCCTCACGAGCCTCAAAAGAAGATTCAGTACCCGGACACTAGGTCTACTTTAATCCCGAACAGTACTGTATTTAAAAGTCTTTAAGTTTCTTACATTGCATAGAAATGTCAGTCTTTTACTCCAGAAATGCGAAAAACTACTTCTTTGAGAGAAAGTGCGTGGAATTTTAGATTGTATACAGTGTATAGATTAACGTAGAAAAGAAAATTGAACGCTATAGTTATGTTTTACCAGCGACAGTTATCAGTGTAACCAATTATACGCATTGAATATTGTATTATGATACATTGGAATGTGCAACATAGCTGTGCAAGTTCATATTCAACGATGTTAGGAGTGCACTGGCTACGTAGTTAGCTCAACGTATTACACAGGCTTTAACACAAGACAAAACATTGAGATATACCAGGTGGTTATAATTAAAGTGACGGTGTTCAGAGTGGTACAGCACGGGCTGTAATGAGAATAGCAGTCTGAAACTTCATAGATATGATAATGAAGCAATGCGCTCGCGAATTATGCAAAAAAAAAAAATAGTTCCAATTCTCGCAACCAGGGTAAAAAATGGCGCTGTAAGCAGTCAAAACGTGGAATTTTCCGTAACTCTGACGTCAAAGTCGGTGACATTGCCTAACCATTGTGTGAGCTCCCTGGTTGTTGTTGGTGACGCTTGTTGCTTTTTTTTTCCTTTAGTGATGTGAATGTTCGCCGAACATTAAAAGTTTGATTTTTCCCGTGTAAAAAGCAATGGCTATTGCGAAGAAAGACCGTGCACTGCTAGTGAAGTTGTTTTACCAGAATGGGAGCAATAGTAACGCTGCACTGCGGAAATATCGCCAACAGAAAGGGCTCAGAAGAGGGGCCATGTCAATTAATGGGCTGAAGAAGATGATGAAGAAATTCGAGGAAACAGGTGAATTGGGTGTTGCACCAGGGAGAGGAAGGCGGCCCATCCTCGTGGAAGTTGTGGACGAAGTTGCTGTAGCTGTAGCTGACCATGCAGCACATGCCTCAACTTCTGCAACCAGTGCTAGAGCTGTGGCACGTGAATTGTCACTCCCCTGGTCAACAGTTCGCAAGGTATTGCGGTGCATTTTACACTGGTATTCCTACAAGATTCAAATTGTGCACCAATTGAAACCCCAAGATATTCCACAACGCCGTGAGTTTGCCCATCGGTTTTTGGCACGCATGGAAGTGGATGACATGTGGCCGGGGAATATTCTGTGGACTGACGAGGCGCATTTTACTCTGGTCGGTACAGTGAATACTCAGAACTGTCGCATATGGGGTTCCACTCGTCCACATGTTGTGCAGGAACAACCATTGCACTCAGTTTACGTGACTGCATGGTGTGGGTTCACTAGCTCCTTCATTCTTGATCCGTTTTTCTTTGAGGAGATGACACCTCGAGGGCCTGTTAAGTGTACAGTGACATCTGCACGTTATAGGGACCTCCTTGTGCAACACGTGATTCCAGCTTTGCAAGAACGGAACTGTGAACACACCACCATTTTCATGCAAGATGGGGCAACACCACATGTCGCTCGCCACGTGAAAGATTTGCCGCGAGAAACCTTCACTAATGACCGCATCATCTCTAGGCAGTTTCCAGATGATTGGCCTTCCAGATCCCCCGACCTTAATCCATGTGACTTCTGGCTGTGGGGATATTTAAAAGATCGTGTCTATCAGGGACATGTCAGGTCTCTGCCTGATCTGAAGGCTAGCATACAACGACATGTCGCTCAGATTTCACCAGACATGCTGCGAGCAACCGTCGACCATGCCGTGTTACGAATGCAGCATGTTGCTGAATTGGGAGGCCATATTGAACAGTTCTTGTAACCATAGTTCCTAATAAACATGCCAGAGCCATTGTTCTCATGTGTTTGATCTTTCCTGCCTTTTTCCTGTAACTATACCACGTTTTGACTGCTTACAGCGCCATTTTTTACCCTGGTGGCGAGAATTGGAACTATTTTTGTTTTTGCATAATTCGCGAGCGCATTGCTTCATTAGCATATCTACGAAGTTTCAGACTGCTACTCTCATTACAGCCCGTGCTGTACCACTCTGAACACCGTCACTTTAATTATAACCACCTTGTATATGTATTATGTCAATAATTTACATGCTTATTTTGGACGAATGTGACTATTCGCATTTTATAGACTTACGTGTGTACCCTTGTCAAGGTTTGTAGTGTATTTTGGACTCCACTCTTAAGAAACAGTGGGAGCTATGTTTTGTTTTTGCAAAGACGCTCTAGCCGTTGGCCTCGCGGGTGACACAGAGTAGTTACCGCTTGGCGAGGCATCACAGACTCTTGACTAGAAGCAGGTGGATGAGCAATTCTACATAATAACCATTACGTACGCGCACATGTGATACATTAAGAGTTTTATCGCTTAACGACACGAACTTTTGTGATTTCTAGTCTTATAATAGTATATATTATTGTTTTTTACATCGTACAAACATACGAATTTGTTAGTATTAAGGGTAGTATTATTCATTATAAAGTTTAGGGAATGAAAATTTTCTTTCCTTCAGGATACGGCAAACAACAGACAGTTATGGTGGATTTCTTTTGTATATTTGGGTTTTTTAAGAAAATATATGGAATTGGCGAACCTGAGTCATGTCAAGCTTTGCGATTTGACTTTTAAATTTTCAAAGGAGAAAATTTTTCCTTGGCGGGGCGAACGTATCAATCCCTAAGATTGTATGTTTATTTTATTAAGTCTCTCTGAACGCTTCATGTTGACCAGGGCATTCACTTGTTTTTCTCAGCTGTCTCAAGCCTCTTAGGCATGTTTACAATGCGTTGTGTTGTGCCATGCAAACCTCCTGAGCTTTCAGGAACAGGTAACACTTCTGGTTTTGGTGTCAGCGGTTTGCATGGTAGCAATTATATTAAAAACACGATTCGGCGATTCGGCATCGAGGAAGAGCTCGATGGCCAGGGAATATAGAGGTGAGACAAGCTGGGAAGGGACTGGACTTTGGGAATTGAGTTGGTAGAGAGAGGAGGTCAGCAAGACAGGAGGTCGATAGTGGAAGCACGCTTTGGTCAACACTTAGAGAGAAGCTTACAGAGGACTTCGCTATTTTCATTCAGCTAAGAGACTTCAGTTAGACAGGTAATTATCCTACACCCAGCCATGATACAGGTTCAACGGTTCACAAAACACAACGAGTGTCCATTGTCTTTTCAGTAGTTTAATTCCTTTGTGTAATTTGTACCTTTCGCATGCCAAGCAATAACTCGTCATGTCAATGACGAGTGGTCTCATCAAGAGGATGAATGATGAGTAGTTTACATCACCCCATCAATTAACTGGTTTACCTGCTCGATACTCTTAAGATCCCACGAACTTTAAGGTTCGTTACGGTACGCATGTGCATATGTTAAAAATTGTCAGTGCTGAAACATATACCTTACACACACTGATAAAATGTACTGTACGTGCAATGCAATATTCTACCATTAAAATTTAATAGTTTGCCTGTTTTTTGGGACTCAGGCGCGTTCACGTCGTCACCTCTCTGTGCCTATGAGTACACATGATGTCGATAACAGCTTGGAATATTAAAATCAGGCATATATTCACACAAACGCATGCACACACGATGGACGTCCAGAAAGTAGCACCCGATTGGCAATAAGAAAATGACATAACTTGAGAAATGTTTCTACATAGGCAGCCATGATAATGCGACACATATCGTACCGGGATATAGGTTTTTGTATGCCCTCGCTATACCCTTTTGCGCCTGTCTGTGGACAAATGTAGTTAACGTTTGCTTGACTTCTTCGTTGTCAACAAAGTGCTTTTCTCCCAAAAACTTCTATATATTTGAAATCATTTATCTACCCTATTCTTGAATCTTGCACTACTATGTGGACCATGGCTCCTAAGAACTAATCTTTTTAGGACTGTTTCTGTCCTAAGCCTTTTCCTTGCCATTGCTCACCATAGAATGCCTTCTCTCAGACACATTCAAAAAACAGATATGAGAAAATTTTGAATGTCCAGACACCAGACACGCTTCACGATTATTTTTTTAGAGAAAACTTTTTGATTTTCAAGAGAATACACAGAATTCAGAATACAAATGAGAAATTCACCATGGATGTTAAATCTGGATTGTAAGTTATGTAGAAGAGCATGATGGTTAATATCGAAATATATAACGTCAAGCTGGGAATTTGTAATAATTTGTAATAATAATTTGTAATAATTTGTAATAAGCTGAGTATCATGAGAAAGTAATTCTGAAAGATCGGTCAAGCAAGAGCAGCCTGGCACAGAAAACAGCGTCAGTTTGCCAGACTGAAAGCAGTTTCGAGACATGGCACGAGATGGCGCAACCTGGAGACAGTAACCAGAGACATCTACGGCGAAAGCGCCAACTTCGTGCGTTTTGAGAAGTTTAATTAATTCATAGTAAGCTGTGCGTTCATTTTTCCTTTTCTTTTTCTTTTTGAAATTCATACATACGTAAGAGCAAAACTGTCTTGATTTCTAATGTTCACGGAAATTATTTTAGAATTTTTATTAAAATTTTCAGAGCCCCCATCAAACTTGAAGTTCCACATTGTATATAAAGCTGAGGTTTTATAACAGACATCACAAACCAGATTTCTAATATTAATTTGGATTGATAGAATAATACTGTAGGAAAATCATGTGGCTTAAACAGCTGAGGGTTAAGCGATATTTTCTGGTTCTTGAGATCGCTTATCGAGCTACAGCTAGAAAAGAAATCGATGTTAGAGGGGTAACCGGGGAGATACGCCAGGAACCAGATTTAAAAACATTACGAATAATCTGACGTATAAAGTGGGAACTAAGATATCACTGATTTCAGTAAAACGATACAGCGAGAATTTTGTACTATTCACATTGATTTATGGATATATCGACATTTGATTATTATTCGCTACTCATAGCCATACTGTTCAGTTGCCATTGCTTTGCGCGTACTTACGTAGAATGCGTGGCGTAACCCATGGGCATTTCGTTGTTGTCGGAGCATCTGCCCTCTTCGTAGTCATCCCACGAGTCGCAAGAGACTCCCAAGAATCCGTGCTCGTTAGAGAGGGACTCTGCGTAGAACTTCCACGCCCGACGGTGACTGCAAAGCGCTGTGAAGAACGACAGATAAAGCTTGTAAAAAGTTTTGCAAGTACAGGGTGATTCTTTATGTAGTTTGCAATTTCAATAAATTATAATTATTTATTGCAACCACATACAGACTTGGTTTATATGACATTATGCAGCAAAACACTTCAAGTTTTGACTCACGAAAGTGTTTAGTTGCGGACAGAGCTAAGTGCGTGTTCAAGGGATTCTCTTACCTCTGTCAGGTAGTGCGGCGGGGCGCCATCTTGTTGCCACCATATGCGCCCATCATGGTCATCTTCATCCAGCTGTGGAAGAAGGAAGTTCTGGAGCATATCCAGATAGACTTTGCCGGTGATGGTGCTCTCAGCAAAGAAGAATCTCCAGATTACACTCCACTCGACTTTTTTTTTGTGGGGTTTTGTGAAAAATAGGGTGTACAACCCTCCCCTACCTCATAATCTTCATGAACTTCAAGATCGCATCACAACAGCCATCGCTAATGTTACCCCTGAAATGCTGGTTAATGTTTGGCAGGAAATTGATTTTCGTTGGGATGTGTCCAGGATGACCAACGGTGCACACATTGAATCATAACAGATTTCTAATAAAAAACTTGAAGTGTTTTGCTGCATAATGACATATAAACCAAGTCTGTATGTGGTTCCAAAAAATAATTATAAATTATTGAAGTTGTAAACTACATAATTAAGAATAAATAAGAATTAACCGTGTATAATCATTCCGGAGGATGATACAGTATAACACAGTATAAATTAGTATGTTCCGGGTGTACTAAAAACAAACAACTTCATTTCGTATCATATCATGTTGAGGCGGGTCCAATATTTGGAATATTTGGAGGTGCTCATTGGACGTGAAGCTTATTATTTACCCTAGATTATCCGTGCTTACATGAGGAGGAACGGGGGCAGGGGGCTCACTAGCCCACTCTTTTTTTATCACTAAAATTCAAGTAACATTTTTTTATCGAACCACTGCTTCCTTTGTTGTTTATATAAGTAAAGTTAGTTATAAATTATTATAATTACAAAAAATTACCATCATTATTACATTAGTGTCACTCACATATTTTATCATTCACTAAAACTCACAAGAAATATTAAATTTTTGTCAATGTTTTTGATTTATTTTGATAATTACAAAAGTACCATAATTATCAACTAATTCTACACGGTCACTGGCATGACCGTCTCGAATAACAAACATCCAAAGAGCGTGCCTTGTAGAGCAAGCAAGTGAATTTTGCTTCCTATGTAAGTTACATTTATGTTTTCATGTGCAAAAGTAATACAGAAATATTGGAAACACATTAGGGGACAATGTAATTTACTTTCAATTTTTATAAAAGTTTTTTCACAGTTAAAAACTCGAAAATGTAGCGGGTAAGCTAGGGTTAAGGGTGTGGCGAGTATTTAATCGTGAAACCACTCCATTAATATATTTACATACCCGCGTACACAATGGCTCAGGTTATAGTACTTACACTTACATGATACATATTGCACGTTGTATAACAGAACGGATCTGCTTTTGTCCCGATTCACATTAAAAGTATAATGTTAGTGCTTATTACAATGTAATATGTTAAAACCGTTTTTTGAAAATCGAGATAACGAAAGAGACAGTAACAAAATCAGAACAAAAGCATGTAAAGATTTTCCCAGAATATTACATTTCTTTTTAAGTTTTTTCTATTGGTCTCCTGAAAAACATATTAATCGAGATTCCATTGTGTATAAAACAAAGGAAAATGCTCCTGTTCGCTCTAAAATAGACCTGTTTGTACATTGAAGGGAATTGGTATTGAAATTACACTTTGGATGTGTCTACTGTACTAGAATGAACTTGTTTCAGTTCTACCCAACTATCGATTTCTAAAGAACTACTAAAGATAGGGACATGGAATTCCGTGCACAGAAACATCTGATACTAACCTAAAGTGATGTAAAGATATTTATCGTATTCTCATTCTGCCTACGGTAGTCAAACAATACAGGGTGGCTACTCACCTGGAATTTTTTGAATTCCGGGAATTATATGTGAATTATTGGCTCCGGGAATTATGCGTGCATTCTGCGTGAAGTTTTTCTCCGCAGACGTGAAAAATTGCAACTTTCATTATTCCAAATCACTTTGAATTTATACATACTTATAAATGTGCTGAGGCAAGTTTCTCTCAGTTTAGGTTTTATTTGTATCGAGGAAGGAAAAGAAAGCTCCGTGAAAAAACAAAAAAAACAGAACTCAATCCTTTAACTCTGATAGTTTCCTATGCAGAACAATCTATTATACAGACAGAAGATTAATGCAAGGTAAGATATTTTGAAGTCAACTAGGGACACTTCAGATTGAAATCCTTATACAAATAACATTTCTTTGCAGATTAGTATATCTCGTAACATTTGTGACTTGTGTTTGTAGACGAATTTCGAGTCTGAATATGTGAAATGGCAAATGTAAACTCTGCACCTTATATTAAATATTTTAAGAATATATGTATATAAATACATAGGGCTATATACCGTTTAATTGATTTGAATTACAATTTTTGGATAGAATTGGAATCACACGGATCCTTTATATTGTTAATATATTTGTGTGTGGGGGGGGGGGCTGTTGGTGAGAGGCAGTAATACGTAAGGTTGAAATAGAGACAACATCTGCTTGTACCCTTGAATCTTTGGAAAGTTCGCCTTGAAAACCGGGAATTATACTTGAATAGTATCAAGGTCCTAGAGTGGCCTGGCCACCCTGAAATCGAAAATCAACATAGGAGCCATCTTTGTTTTCCTGCTCTCGGTCTGGAGAAGAAAGTCTTGGTGTTGCCAGCAGTCTCGCGAAAATAAGATGGATCAATTAAAAAGGAGCGCTTTGATTAAAACAAAAATCAAACGAAAAGATCGATCATAGAGTGCTTATTCAGGGCGTCCCCTATGGCGTGGTGGTAACTTTGTAATCGAGGGTTCACGGATTCGATACTTGGTGGAGAAACATTGTGATTCGAATCAAACTTTAAACTGTATTTATCTATATGTGTATAAAAGCTCATTGGGCTGTGAAAACATGTAAAATGGCCAGTCAAATAGGTATTTTTGAGTTTGGATCAATTTTGCCCAGAAACTCGATAGATGGCAGGCTTGTATCATTATAATAATAAACTTCCTGTTTCGTAAAAAACAGTTTATTTTACATTCTTTAGCAGACCGTGAGTCTAGCCAAATTTCTCTGCACGATATAATTTGGCAAGAAAATTACATTTCGGAAAGGGATTGCATTATTTATTTACATCAACTTAAATGCTCTATGGGAATATATTACACTTTTCACTTATGAACTTTAAATTGTCCATATGATTTGCTGCCCTTGGCAAACAATACGTCTGTTAGGATCAGAATCCCAAAGGAAGAAAAGAGACCAGATGCAGAGAAACGTTTACGATCAACGCCGAGGAGGCAGAGCGGCATCGAACCAACCAACGAATCCAACTGCCAAGGAACGGAAAGAAGCCAGGGAAAGGAAGGAAGCGCACCTACGCTGGAAGAGAGAAATGGACATAAAGAGGGAGGAGAGGAAGCAAGAAGAGCAGCGCCAAGAGAAAGAACAGGCGCAATTAATGACAAGACCTGGCCTGCCTGCCAGAGGGAAGGAAGAAAACCTCATGTCACTGCCAATGGAAGAACAGCCAAATCCAGAAACTCCAAGAGAGATGCAAACCAAGAAAAGGGAACACCCCTGCAATTCTTCCGATGATGAAGAAGCCACAGAAGAACCATTTATTCATCCCAAAAAGCCAGTACGTGCTAGATCACCACAGATAGTCAAGCCAATAGACACATCAAACACGTATCAAGCGTTCTCAGATCATGATGAAGAAACAATTCACCGACTGACCGCCAAGATACCAGCAGTCTACATCTACAATGCAGAAAGAAGCCATCAATTCATCACTTCAGTGACGAAGATAATAGATGATCAACAAGCCAAGATCCGAATTCTACATGATGGAATGAAGATCCAAGCCAACACTAGACCAGCTTATAACAAGCTCATCAACCACTGTAAAGAACAATCGCTCAGCTACGCCACCGATAAACCACGTCGAGATAGACCGGTTAAAGTTGTGCTCAGACAACTGCCAATTGACTTATCAACGAAAGAAATTCAGACAGAGCTAACAGCTCAAAATTACAAAGTACAACAAGTTCAACAGATGAAGAAACGAGATCCGAAGACCTTCGTCAAGGGACCGATGCCACTGTACCTAGTTTCACTGTGCAAAGACGAAACAACACGAAACATCTACAGTCAAGACCATCTACTAAATACGAGATGAAAGTAGTGCCATACCGCTCTTCAGGAATACTGCAATGCCATAGATGTCAGAGGATAGGGCATTCCCAAAGCCAATGCATGGCTCAACCAAGATGTGTGAAATGTGCAAGTAATCATTACACGGCAGAATGCCAAAAGAAAGACCGAAAATTCCCTGCAAAATGCTGCAATTGTGGAGGAGACCATCCGGCCAACTACAGGGGCTGCAAAATGTTCCAATCAGTACATAAGACAAAACCAAAACCAAAGCCAGACGATGGGAAGGAACATGAGAAACAACTAACAGCCAATTTACCACAAGATAAGCCATCAGCAAAGACCATACCACCGACTACCATGAATTATTGCCAGAAACTTCAGACTCCAACTGAAGAACAAGAAGAGACAAATGAAACCCTCAAGTGGTTATTAACAAAACTACAAGACAAGAGAATAAGAACGACCATCAAAAATGCGAAAGACAAGATCCTAAAGTCAAAGAACGACACAGACAAACTCATTGCCGTCGTAGAGACAATCATTGAGTTCATCACAGAAGCATTCTAAACAGACAACCAACAACAACGCAGATGTAACACGAAATGTCACAGCAAAATGGCCCTTTTAGGACCAAAATTTAATTCGGCCCTTCTAAGGACCAAAATTCTGTCGGCCCTTTTAAGGACCACAACATTCAGTTCACAATTGAACTGCCACTTCAGACCGAACTTCGAGCGACAGTTGCAGAGGTAACAGAAGAAAATTCATCGCACTACGCCATTACCAGAACATCAAAACAGACGGAAGTCAAGGAAACGGCACTTCAACAAGAAATTCAAGAAAATTCAACGTTCAACGTTATGGTTTGTAAAGTGCAAAACCAACAAACCTAAGATATTTTTGAGAAGAGCACAATGGCTCCATTTTAGCCGTGCTATTTACGAAGCTGCAAATTATGTCTTCTTTAGCATTTCTACTTGAATTACAAGAAATGGGTATAACAGATCAAACGTGTTTCGTTCACGTAGAAGCAGCTGCAAATATTTCACATTTGGGTCAAGCTCCAGAAAACACGAAACATGAAAATAAGTCTCACTCTGTAGTTGTTCATGAGAACGCTAATCAACCAGTATCACCGGCTACAAATAAATTTTGGAGCCAATATTGGCATTGACGTTAGTTTTTATATTATATAAATATAGGTGCCCTTATTGAGTGAATTTTAGAGGTCAGCGAGTGCATTACCTCCGCAAAGTCAGCGCCTGTGCAGTCAACCGTTGTGGAGTCATTGTGGATTGGGAAATAGCGTACTGCACTCGAATTGGAAGTAATTTCGCGCTTCTTCATCCACTCGCGCACCCGGCAGATTTCCGTTAAAAAAAAAAAAAAAACGCGCGGGCGGGGCCGCGGCGGTGGATGTATTCGCTAATTAGGCATTGTTCTGCAAGGTGTCAATTTCGAACGGCAGATTGCCGTCCGCGAGCGGAAGTGTGAACTTTTCTTCGAGTTCGATCGCTTGATAAAAATAGTAAGTAAATATTTCAGGTTTTAGCTTGTATTTTTCAAACATTTGTTCTTATTTCTCTCTCTCCCGTCCCCCCTCTCCATCTCCCACTCCTCCGTCACTCTCTCATTCTTTTTAAATTATTTTTGTGGTATAAGTAGATGTTGTTATTTCATTATAGCTTTCGAATTCTGACACCTACCTATTTCGTACCATTTTTTTTAATGTCAAATTTCCTTTTATCACAATCATAATGGATGTTGATGATGGTTGACAACATTGTCAGGTATATAAATATATTTATAGAAAAAAAAATAGTAGAACGAGAACCCCTATTCTATTACGTGCAACACATGCACGGAGTGTTCGATCCTGATGAAGAATGTACAGATACGGAATAGATCTCAATCATCGCATGAGATCTCAATTACGAGTACCTGTCCTTCCAAAATGCATTTTTTTCTTAGTGCCAATTGAAGTGATTTTTCCTAGTCATCTTTCGAAGTTTTTCTACTTTTCTTTGTGCCAAAGTGAATTTGCATACTTCTTCTACTTTAAACTGCTTTGGAGTTTATATAATAAAGTTTTTTTTGTTGAAAAATGTCCGTTTGAAATTTCTCTCGAAACCACAAAATTTAACTGCAGGCATAAAGAAATTCCTATGTACGAAAAACCCATGAAAATAAACAAATAAGTGACGAACGGCAGATAGCCGTAGCGCGAGCGGAAGTGAGATGGTGAACCGTGCGAGTGGATGAAGGATGCGCTTCAATTATAGGGTAAGCGAGAATTAGTCATAGGCCCGCATTAGAAGAAAACATTTTCCTTAACATTTATGCCATGACCAACATGCTACCGTGTACAGTGAGAAATTTTATGGCATTTCAGATGCCATGGCATATTTCATGGCATTTCTCAAGGATAGGATTGGTTCTACTTCTGTAGCATTTTTCGTAGCATAACCAATCAAATACGACCTCTAGGTCACGAGTGCAGATGTAATGGCGGCCGCGTGAGATGTAAGCAATGTATCATTTCATATTTAAAGAAGACTATAACTATTCAACCGAGAGGAATAACATTTCGTATTAAATGGTTTTAGGTACAAAAGAATGACGCTGCTTCATACATACTGTACACGTATGGAAGAATATTTTAGTTTTTTTTCAATTGTAAACACCGTGCACTCAGCATAGATGTGTAACTCTATGTACTTTTCGTGTTGTATGTATTATACATTGTAATCGCAGAAGCTAACCGAAATGTTCTCTAAAATGCTTTCCTGTAAAGTACGGTATGCGCCAAAATATACACATGTCGATGGGCCATAGCTCCAGCCGCTCGTGTTCTCAGTAGTGAAAAAGAAGTTATAACTCGCTAATAGTGTGTATGTAGCGTTTCTTTCAGGATAAATAAACTCACAGATGACAACAATGTAATGTTCGTCTTTTAATTTCAGTATTGTATATTTTGGCACATACTGTACTATCTGGTACAAGATTTTCGGAAGCATTTACATAGCATTTATGCTAGCAATAATGTTAAACGAAATGCTTTCATCTAAAGCCGGCTTTACTCCTTTTGTTGGCTTAGGAAACATGGGTACCGTCCTCAAGTCTCCGAAAAAGGAAAAGTTTTTCTCATCTTTTGAGCCCTGGTTACCGCTTAAGATATACGTGAACCTATCGAGATATTATGTAAATCCGTCCCTGGACCCTTATGAATACTTCTCTTACCTCCAAAAGGCACTATCCAGCACCCCGGTTGGGGAATCTTCCCGCCGTTGGGGTAGAAGTCCGCTATCCCTTCGGAGTCGTGAAGCCCCATCCCGGAGGTTGTGTGGATGACGTCGACCATCTTCGCGTCGCTGGCGTCCAGGCGCTCCGACGAGTCTTCAGTCATGAACAAGATGCCGGCTGGGTCCAAAGCTGGAACACAAAGCTAGTCAGCGACACAAATATAATCTACTATTGACTAAATTTATGTATATTAAATATTAGTTTACGATCATCAAGAATCATACGCAAGAATTTTGTAAGGCAGAGAATGGCCGTAAGATGGTGCGAAGACTACAAATATAAATTTTTAAAAGGCTAGCTTTACATTTTGCTACTCTTTTCTATATTTTATGCAGTTTTTTAGCTATAATTAAACTAAGTAGGAATCTTAAGCCTTTATGGACAAACCATTGGTCGTATAAATATAAAAACAGTGATACAATGACTACCACTCATGTTAATATGCAATAGTAATTAGTGGCAATATGCTTTTAATTTGTATTTCATTCAATCTTGGGTTATTTCTCATTTATAGTAGTTTACTTTCTATGTATTTGCGCGTTTTGTAAATCCTTTTGCATCTAATTTCCATTAAAAAAATAAAAATAATAGTGTAAAGGTTATGACCAGGAGAAATGTTTCGGGTGTAGTTTTACATGGCGATAATTATCATAAATGACACACTCACACGCACACATATACATATATATTATCCTTTCCTGCACATTCCAGGAAGCCATGGAGGCTCAGAGAGCTTTGTGGAAGAAGGGACTCCGTGCATTCACGATCACGAGGTGATCATCACCAGACTCCGTCCAACTTTATCCCAACCCCGGTACACATTTTATGAGAGGCTGGGTGAATCCCAGAGTCATGTTATGCAAGAATATGATAAATTCCTACCTGAGTTTAAAGAAACATACCAGCCAGTCATGTTGAAACAAGTCAGATGAACGAGGAGAAACGTATTTCTTTATATTCCTTTTTACTGTCTGAAATGATCATTTAAAGCTTTACATGGGAACTTGTGTCATTTGATAGATACTTATATTCGTATTACTTGAGCGAGTTTAAGTTAAAATTTGAGGAAGTTTTCATTACAGCACAATACAGTCAGCAGTAGAGTAACTAACACGCTCTACGCCTTCCAGCAACTTTCAGCTGTGCGCCCCTTTTTTATTTCTTTTTAATTTCCTTTCTAAAGTATTAATTAACGCCTACATTTATATTAGGTGTATAAAAATATGAAATACATTCATGTAATATGAATCAATATAAAAACTGGTGCGAGAGGTTTAGACAACAGACAAACTGTAAAAAAAATATATATTCAAATTAAAATTTTCTTTATCGAAGGGCAAGGTTCATCCCGTGGCTGTTCTCCCACCTAGCCCACTTTATACGTTAAACTTTTTCATAATTATATATGAAAATACACTATTACTACAAAAATTACAATATTGTTAAATGTCGATTACCAGTCCTCTGCGTTTTTGATGGGAGCAAATTCTTGTTCTAGTTTGGTCAAGTCCATTTTTCGAGCCAGTTCGCTTCCGATGCTTAACAGCGTCAGCCCACTCACACTCACTCTTGTCATTGAGCTTCTCAAGTAATTTTTGATCAATTTTTGCTTGGAAAACGAGCTCTCAGCTGAAGACATCACAGGCAGAGCCAAATACAGCATATAAGCAGTGCATACGTCAGGAATGCTACTTGCCAGAATTTTGTTTTCTATCAACAGGAATTCTGCAACTTTGCTAATGTTCGACAGGTTTCTTGTTTTGATTTCAGTTGATACTACATCCAGAAAACAAACTGTTTCTGTAACTACAGTGCAAGATACAATTTCTTCATATTTATCCCAGAAATTAGTAGCGGATTCCACTGTTTGACGTTTTTTTCCCCATTAGGGCTTGAAAAGGTGAAGCTTTTCTTGATCGTTTGTTACTCTGAAATCTATTGTTTACTTTATTTACCTAAAGCAGCGTAGAAAAACGCAATTTTCTTGGCTGTCGACTACCCTTCAGCGACGTAATCAATATCTTGAACTATTCATCTAATGAAGATTTTTCTTCTAATCTGGTATTTCACTTTCTACTTTTCTAGTGATTAACATTTTCTGTCTGCAGTTGTAACGGTACTACTTTACTATACCGGAGACACCTATCAATGATTTATTTCGCAATATTTTACATTGCTAACGTACTATTCTGCATTGCGGAACATTTCTTTAGGTGAAATAATGAATTTCTAACGAAAATAATGTATATTTCTTACATTAACGAGTACTTACTTTTGTTCCTTATTTCCAACAAACCATCCACGGGTAGCCCCAAAAACCATTGACGTTAGCCCAAAAATTCACGATAGCCCCACGAACCATCACGGGGTCGAGGTATGCCTACTAGGTTATGTTATGCCTGTTAGGTTAGGGTCCATTAGCACTCCTTTCGTTCAATTTAGCATATACGGACAACATCGGTTTTTCTCGAAAGAAAATACACGGTATTCTTTTAATTTTAACCTTCCACATCCTGCATTCCACTTCTTTCTTCAAGATTCCGTGTTGAATTACAAATTCCACGGCATGTTCCACACCCGGCAACAACTTCACGACGCATCCTCGACACGTCATCTTGTAGCAGCAGCAATAGCGCGTATTGTGCTCTCGTGCAGAAAGCAAATGGCTGCAGCAGCAATAGCGCGTCGGAAAGAGATTTTCGTAGAAAACCACATGCATTCGCATTAAAATGGATCAAAACTACATTCCCGAACATCAACAACGCTACAGAAAATGATTTGCGTAAGTACTTTCTCCTGTAAATTTGAAAAAATCCGTCTCCGGTATAGTAAAGTGTTACCGTTGTAACAATAAAATGTGTTTGGTTGAAAATATATTTTAACGCCGAAAGGAAAACTTTTGTTTTCAGAAGAAAGTACTTCGGCAAAAATGTTAGAGAATAGCTCATGTTTCTGAATATACCCCTACAGTGTTTCTATTGGCTCTGTAAAACTATAAAAGCCAGGGTACAGTGCAGATTCTTCACCATTGCTGGATTGGCAGTGGAACCCACTGCTCCACCAAAGTATAGGAGACTTGAAGCATATAATTTGGCGGAATAATCCAAGTAAGGTCATATATACATATACATACAAAGCACAGTGCTGAACTCAACTGATCCAGCATAGAGTTTTGAATTTGAACCCCAAGAAATTGTATATAAATACCAAAGCCAAAACTATTAATACACATACACACATACACACACACACAAAGCACAGTGCTGAACTCAACTGATCCAGCATACAGCTTTGATTTGAACCCCAAGAAATTGTATATAAATACCAAATCCAAAAATATTAAGTGTATACATACATATATACATACACACACACAAAGTACAGTGCTGAACCCCAACTGATATTTTTATTCAGTATAAAGTTTTGAATTGAAACCCAGGAAATTGTATATAATAAACAACAGCAAAAATGCCAAATCAAAAATATTGTAATCAGTGCAATAAGAATATATCCAGCCCCAATTGGGCCAAGCATCAAAAAATTTGTAATCCAGATAGATATAGAACTCCCACAAAAATTTGCCCCAAATGCAATAGAAAATACAACATGGAATATTTCACATATAAACATAAAGATACTTGCTCTGCATTGCCCTCTCAACCATCTACATCTGGTCTGAAAAGAAGGCACGAAGCACCTGTTAATACCAGAGCAGCAAAACAACCACGCCATGAACCTACCCGTAGCAGTTTTAACGGCCAATTAAGGGATCACCAGTTTGTATCAGAGCTAAGATGCGGCATTGAGAATTTCTTGAACAGTATAAATTCTGATCTGCAGGCAATTCTTAATGCACAAAATGGCTCTTATAAGCTATCCCTCAAATTGTTTGTACAATATAAGAAACCAAATGGCACAAAATTTACACAGCCCCACATAACAGAAACTGTACCGGTATATTCAAATGCAAATTCAGACACAATAATAGGCAATTTGATAGATCAATTGAACATGAAACACTCTGAATTTGCGGCAAAAGAGTCCGGATGGAGCCTATGCGGTTCATCACACAAGCTCTATGTTAATATTTCTGAATTCACTCCATTACAAGGATCCACTTATCTGCCTTTACCTGCCAATATTAAAAACAGAAGAGCCGTGGTTAATATAGAAAATACCGACCAGAAATGTTTTCTGTGGTGTATATTAGCTGCTTTGTTTCTAGTTTCAAGGCATCCTGAGAGAATAAGTTATTACAAACAGCATGAACATATTTTTGACGATGCAATGAAGGGTTTAGAATATCCAATGTCAGTTCAGAATATTGATAAATTTGAAAAAAGGGTCAGGCACATCAATGGCAAACAATTATCTATTAATGTTTTTATTTGTTCTACTGGCAATTGCCCGATAGCACCTCTCAGAATTAGTACAATTGATGATGAATCTGCTATTCCAATTGATCTGCTCTTAATTGAAGGAGATGATACATACCATTATACTCTGATACATAATCTTGAAGCTTTAGTGAGAACACAACTAGACAAATCCAATACAATATTCAAGTTGTGCAGAAGATGTTTAACTGTATTTGATGGTCAAAAAATGGTAAATGGGATTCGTGAAAAAAATGCAGAAATTGCAAAAAACAAGTTAAAAGAGCATCTGAAATACTGTGGGAACCATAAACCTGTTCATATGGTGATGCCCAATCCAAGTGAAAAAGCAGAATTCAAAAAATTTGAAGCCTTGTTGGAACACCCAGCATATATTGTCTGTGATTTCGAATCGAACCTCAAACCTATTGCATTCTGTAGCCCAGATCCAGAAGAATCATCAAGTACACCATACCAGCAACATGAACCTTCCAGCTTTTGTTATGTGGTTGTACGGGATGGTGTAGCTAGTGAGCCACACTTATACATGGGACCAAATGCCATCAAAGAATTTGCACATAGAATAGAAAATGTGTGCCGTGACATAGCATCTAACAACTTATTAATATCAAAACCCATGCTGCCTTTAACAGAGAAACAGATTGAGGATTTCAACAATGCAGAAAAATGCCCGGTATGTGATTCTGAATTTTCAGATACAAATATCAAGGTAAAACACCATTCTCATACAGATGGTAAATTCTTAATGGCCCTGTGTAATAGCTGTAATATTAAGATCAAGAGACCAAGATTTATCCCCATATTTTGCCACGGAGCATCCAATTATGATTTCCATCATCTGATCAGGTACGAGGGGTTTGAGAAGCAGAATTTAAATATTTTAGCTGAAAATGATGAAAAATATATATCTATTAGCAAGATAATTAAAGTTGATGGTGTTCCTATTCACATAAGATTTCTTGATTCTTACAGATTTTTACCTGCTAGCCTGGATACACTGGCCACTCAATTATCTGATGATCAATTCAAAATCACACGTGCATTGTTTCCAAATCAGGACCTGAAATTAATTAGGCGGAAGGGTGTATATCCATATGACTATGTCACAGATTCTTCTAAATTTGATGAGTGTTCCCTGCCACCACAAGAAGAGTTTTACAGCAAAATCAGAGGATCTGGAATTACTGATGAAGATTATCACCATGCCCAGTTGATGTGGGACAATTTAAATTGCCAGACATTTGGTGATTATCACATGGCATATTTAAAACTTGATGTGACCCTCTTAGCTGATATATTGCAGGCATTCAGAAAATCTTCCATGCAAAATTATGGACTGGACCCAGTGTATTTTTACAGTGCCCCGGGCCTAGCATGGGCTGCAATGTTTTTCAATACCAAAAAGCCATTGGATCTGATCCCAGATCAAAATAAGTATTTGTTTATGGAGGAATGTATAAGAGGGGGGATGGTGCAATGTTCCCAGAGATATGCCAGAGCAAATAACAAGTATATGCCTGATTATGATCCAGCACGGCCATCAAATTATATAACGTATGTAGATGCAAACAACCTCTATGGTCACGCTATGATGGATAAATTGCCATATGCAGAGCTTGAGTGGGTCGAAGATTTCAATATTGAAGATCTTCAGAATTTTGATGACAGTGAATATGGCCTCTTCTTAGAGACTGATCTGACATTTCCAGATCATTTGCACAACAAATTTTCTGATCTGCCCCCAATTCCCGAGGTTCAGTGCTCACCTGGCTCTAAACAGAAGAAGCTCATGACGACACTGGAGCCAAAACAGGGTTATGTCATATATTATAAAAACCTCCAATTCCTGATGAAACATGGTGTCCAAGTGACCAAAGTTGGCAAAGTCTTGAGGTTCAGGCACTCAGAATGGTTGAAACCTTATATTGATACAAATACGGAGCTTCGAACATCTGCAAAAAGCGAATTTGATAAGGGCTTGTTTAAATTGATGGTAAATTCAGTGTATGGCAAAACAATTGAAAATGTCAGAAAACATACCGATGTTAAAATAATTACTGACCCCAGCCGGAGCAAAAAATTGGTTGCAAAGCCCAACTTCAATTACAGAAGAATTTATAATGAGTACATGGCACTTTTCAACATGATGAAAACAAAGATCAAGTTTGATAAACCTATTTATGTAGGGGCTGTGATATTGGAATTGTCCAAATTACATATGTTAATATTATATTATGACGTGCTGAAACCTTTTTATGGTGATCGTGTAAAATTATTGTACATGGACACGGATAGTTTTATTCTTGAAATTCAAACAGAAGATGTTTATCAAGATATGTCACAGCCTGAATTGTTTCAATATTTTGATACCAGTGAACATACAAAGATTCAACAACACCACAACAAAAAGGTGCCTGGCAAGTTAAAAGATGAGACACTTGGTGATGTTATTGTGGCATTTGCTGGGTTAAGAGCCAAGATGTACAGTTTTGAAACATGTAGTGGTGCTGTTGCCAAAAAGGCCAAGGGCATTGGCAGAGTAACTGTTGAAAAAGAGCTTGTATTTGAAGATTATAAAAATTGCATCAAATCACAGAATTCAATTAGAACATCAGAAAATAGAATTCAGAGTGAGAATCACTTATTGACTTCAAATATTGTAACAAAAGTGGCTCTGGACCCACATGATGATAAGAGATGCATTTTATCATGTAACATACATACTCTACCTTGGGGGCATTGTGATTTGAAAAATGGGAAACAATGCCCAATTCCAGAGCATGATTTGAAATAAATAAACATGCCTATGAACTTATTTGGGTTCAAAAAACAGGCTATTATGGACCTGCCCACACCACAACCCTCTCCTGATTTAATGTCTAAACTGAGTGGCTTGTTAATTATTCATCTGAACAGCATACTTACAGATAATGATGAAGAAACAGGCAAAATATTGTACATATTTAACAATAATTTAAATCACTACCAATTACCTGTAGGTGGGCAATTGCAATTTATTACAACCCCTGAGGGTGATGTTAAAATTTCAGTAGGGAGAAATATTTATAGAATCAAGCACTCAAACATGATTTCTGGCACTGTATATACTGTTTCTGCCGGTGACTGCTTATATATTGAGGTCCCTGGATCATATGACAAGCTTATACCCTTTTTTATAGAATTAAGAATCAGATACTCTATAATAAATAACCAGTAAAACAAAAATGCCTAATGATATATTTGGCCACACAAGACATGAAGATCACAGTGATGAGATTCTGATGCTTGATGTCAGAGTCAAGAAATTGAGAAGTGATTTACAAGCTTTACAAACCACACTGAATGCCAGTCTTCAATTAGAAATTACAAATTTACAATCACAATGCATGGACCCTCTTCTTAAAATTGATTCTGAACTCAAATTATTGCTTCAGAAATATACTGATTTGGCCACATTGGATAATTTTCAAAGTTTGGAAGAAGCTGTAGCAGCTCTTCAAGCCAAATTTAAGACCCAGGCCACCAACTCCGAGCAATTGAAACAACAATTGGAAGAGCAGATAAATAATGTCCAGACACAGCTCCAAACAATTGTCAAAAGCATAAAATCACAGGAAGATTTTGATCTAGTGATTTCCACTCTAAAAGAACAGATTCAGTCACTCCAGATACCTAATCTGGATCCTCTGCACAATGCCATAGCCGAGGTTAAAGAAAAAATTGAGACACTTGAAAATTTTATGAACAACTTGCCATCTTCTGATGCTTTGAATGCAATAACTCGGAGTGTAGCAAACATTAAGCTGCAACTTGAAACATATGAAGATTTTGGAAAAATTCAAAGTACCATAACCCATCTTGAGGGTACAATAGCAGCAGTGCAAAGTGATTTGGCAAATGTACAAGAAACTCGCCTGCCTGGGATTGTAGATACACTTGTCAGTGTCCAGCAACAGATCACAAAGCTTGAAAACCTCAACACCGAATCTGAACTATCTCATTTTCATCACTTGATCGATGATATCCAAACAAAACTTGAAATTTTACAACAATCCACACCCTCTCAGGCAGATATAGCCCTGCTCCAAAATGCTATGCAAAATGTGGCTGATGCATCTGAATTAAACAATGTAAAATTGGCACTTGAATTTTTGCAGAATACAGTTTCAAATCTTCCCACATCACAGGAACTTAAAAATATTAAGAGAGCTGTGAATAGGATATTGAAATCAGAAGATATCAAGAATATCCAAGCAGAGATCAAACAACTCACTCAGACAGTAGCCACTCTTCCAACTAATC
The DNA here is from genome assembly GCF_977018435.1 of Lepisma saccharinum. Lineage (NCBI taxonomy): Eukaryota > Metazoa > Arthropoda > Insecta > Zygentoma > Lepismatidae > Lepisma > Lepisma saccharinum. The sequence continues at coordinate 37,122,075 of NC_139233.1, forward strand.
AACATATTAATGAACTGCATGCCCTGTTTGAGGATATCAGAAGACAGGTCCATGATCTTACTGCTCAAAATTCAAAATTGGCAGTTGTTGAAAATTTGCAACAAATTGTAGCTAATATCAAGCAACAGCTAGGAACCATGGAATCCAATCAAGCAAATGCTCTGTCTGTTTTTGCCACCCAGCTACAAGAGATTGTGCAACAATACAAAAAACTTGTTGTGGACGTAAAAATAAAGCCAGGCCATGATGATGTTGTTAGGACCATCAATGAGCACCTTGAATCTGTAACAAGCAGATTGCTTACAGCAGAAAAAGAAATAACGGGCATAATCGAGAATCCAAAACATTCAGTAATTCTTGAATTGTACAGCATCCCCAACAAAGAATATGATTCACCATTTACACCAGGTGGCAAAATATATATGCTGTCCCCTGCACAATTTTATTACCAGTTTTTTGTTGGAGGCACACTGAGACCAATCAAGATCAAATATTGGCATCAGCTACAGGCACACCACTACCCTACTTTATCAATAACAAATGCTGACAACAAACCAAAAATCACCAGTGTAGAGTTAGAGGATTTTACAGACCCCAATACATTAGAAACAGCCTATACTGAAGATGATGGCTCTTTGGAATTTAAAATACATATTGGGGACAAATTATATTTAGAAAATCCTGCAGTCTCAGCTGCTGAACACCCTATAGTTGCAATATTCTTGTTTTCATATTATGTCTAGACAAATTATTGTTGATGAATTACACAGACAGGCCAGACATAATTTTAAGAGACTGCCAGTAGTCACAAAGGGCATAGATGATTTATGGCAGAGCGACTTGATTGAGTTGGCAAGTGGACAGTTGAAAAACTTAGACAAAATCAACAAGGGCTACAAGTATCTACTCACTGTAATAGACACATTTTCAAAATTTGCATGGGCTGTGCCACTCAAATCCAAGACTGGGGCATGTGTTACAGAAGCCTTCAGGACAATCATCAATCATTCAGGAAGATCACCCCGCTATTTGCAAACAGATAATGGCAAAGAATTTTATAATTCAGTGTTCCAACAATTTATTAAAAGCCAGGCAATAAAACATTACTCGAGTTACAGTGACCTCAAGGCCTCAATTGTAGAGAGATTCAACAGAACCCTAAAAAATCTTATGTATAAACAATTTACCCTCCAAGGTAATTATAAATGGATTAATATTCTTCCAGAACTTCTACATAAATATAACAACTCGGTCCATTCCACAATCAACATGAAACCCTCTGAGGTAACTTCATCTGATGAGCAAAAATTGATCAGGACTGTTTATTATCCTAGATACCAGCCAACAACAAGAAGGGCCAAATACAGGGTGGGTGATCAAGTAAGAATCAGCAAATATAAGCACTTATTCAAGAGAGGCTTTACGAGAAACTGGAGCACTGAATTATTTACAGTGGTTCAAGTTAAACCCGGGACCCTTAACACATATATAATAAAAGATCACCGAGGAGAAATTCTCAAAGGCCGGTTCTATGAACAAGAACTCAGCAAAACTAAACAGCCCGACACATATCTCATAGAAAAAATCATCCGCCGAAAAGGCAACAAGTTATTTGTCAAATGGCTAGGTCATCCGGAAAACAGCTGGATCGATGCAGACAAAATAATAATATGAGCACCTGGGATGTTATAAAGAGGCTGCCAGAACCTGAACAGCAGAATAAGAGAAACGGCAACTTGCTGCCTGATAATATTAGGTGTCTTATTGTTGGGCCATCTGCTTGTGGTAAAACTACACTAATGGTTGATAATTTTTTATTGGCACCCAACTGGTTAGACTGGAAAAACAGGCACTTGTATATCTTCTCTAAGAGCTTGGAACAATTAAAATATCAGCAGCTGATGAAGCTATATGATGGATTGGATATTGCCACTTTTGAACCAGATGTTAAGCCACTTCATGAATGTCTCGATAATTCTGTTGTTGTGTTTGATGACATTATACTGGATAATCAAAACAAGGTTAGAAATTTCTTTACACAGGGCCGGCACAAAAACATTGATTGCTTCTACCTGGCACAGACTTTTTCTAAAATACCGAAGCAACTGATCCGAGACAACAGCAATTTTATATGTGTGTTTCATCAAGATCATACCAACCTCAAACACATACACGATGAATATGTAGGTGGGGACTTGAGCTACAATGATTTTTCCAAGTTTTGCAGCAAGTGCTGGAGCCAGGACAGTTATGGGTTTGTTACAATTGATATGACAAGAACACCCAATAGTGGCAAATACAGAAATAAAATCAACGATTTTCTAGACGTTGAGACATAAATAAACAACCATGAAACGACCAGTCATTGATGATCTTAAGTTAAGAGATTATCTTGTAAAAAGATTTAAGGGATGGAAATCAGAGAACCGTGGAATTTATGAAAAACACAAACAAACAGAACAGCCTGTCATTGATGCTATTAATAATTTAGGTAAGAATATCAAAACTGTTACAGAGCAAAATCAAGATTTGATCACAGAGCTTGTACCTGTAGCTGCAAGGAACATATTAGATTATCCATTCACCCCACTTTCCAGTATTCATACACCTAGTCCTATTGCTCCTAGAAGAATTGAAGCTACTCAGGATCCTATTGAATTGGGTCTTCTTGCTCAAAAATATTTAACAACACCTAAAGACAACAAAGATGAGGTGTTTGGCTTATATGCCGACACAGAGCTTGATGGCAGCATTATTCATAGAATCGGTAATTTCAGAGTAACTTTTATGGGAGATGATATAATTGTATATTCAGAATCTCGTCTCGGAGAAAAAGGTGCTTTTGTTAAGTACCCCGGAACACCTGGGTTGTGGGAACTGATGACTAGGAAGAGGCCTGGAAGCTATACAGATCAAGATTATGAACATTACAAAGAAATATTAATAAAATCAGATGCTCTATACCAGAACAATGATCCCACACAAAAAAGAGTCAAGTCTAGCAGTGGGGCAAAATACAATAATTTAATCAAGCCCATATGGTCACAGATCAAGACTGGCAGTGGAATCAAACAATACAATACTCTGCCTAAAGAATTTGTGTGGGTTGATGATGTTAGGAAACTTGTGGATAGGTTATTGGTGATAGCTGGGGAGGAAAATGCTGGTAACCATAATTTTTACAATGAAAAGGTTGGAATTATGGACATGATAAGCACAAAATTGTCTAATTTTATAGTGAATGACCCTAAGGGGATTGGATATCTCATAAAAATTATTAATACTCTACCCCCCAAATTTTGGAATATTTCTGAGGGTCGGGGCCTGGTTAATGACATTATAAACAAGCTGCCATTTGAACTACACATTCCAGGCTATCAGTATTGTGGTCCCGGTACAAAATTGGACCATAGATTAAACAGAGGTGACCCTGGTGTTAATCCCCTAGATGCTGCTTGCAGAGACCATGACATAGCATACAACACACATACCGACCTTGACAAGAGACATGTTGCAGACAAGAAATTAGAAGAGGCTGCATTTGGTAGATTTGTAAGCAAAGATGCTTCTTTGAGTGAAAAAATAGCAGCATTGGGGACCACCATAGCTATGAGCACCAAACAAAAACTGGGGTGGGGGTTGTGAACATGTATATAATAAACCTACAATGAAGGCCAAGGGTGTTATGTATCAAATACCTTATGCAGGTCTCAAATCTCTTAAAACTATTGATAGTCTTTTAACCAAAAAGCAGCGCAAGAAAAAAAGCTCTTGTATTGCCAAGGGCCATGGTATGAAATTGTTGCTTAGTACCCCCCAATTAAAAAAATTACAGCAATCTAGAAAAAAATCACATGTAGGGGGATTTATATTTACCATCCCTGCCATCTTAGCTGCTCTCGGGGCTGTTGGGAGCTTGGCTGGGGGATCAGCTGCCATAGCAAAAACAGTAATAGATGCCAAGAAGAATAGGGCAGAATTAGATGAGCAGAGGCGCCATAACCTGGCAATGGAGAAAAAAGGCAAAGGTGTTAAGAGATCCATGAATAAGTTTAAAAAAAACAAGAGCCGCTTACAAACCAAGATATTGAAGCTTTAATCAAGCCACTGGGCATCAAAAATTTTAGAGGTGTGTACATGTCTGATTCTTTACCGGAACAACCACTCAACAAAGAGTGTGGCATAGTTAATTTGGATAAGTTAAAAAATCAGGGCACTCACTGGATTTGCTATCTTAAATATTTAAAAAATGAGGCATTTGTGTTTGATTCATTTGGAGGTGTTCCACCTGAAAATTTAGTAAAATATCTAAATTCAGCTAATCTTTATTACAATAATGCCCGTGTTCAAAACTTCAAAGATGTTAATTGCGGACATTTGTGTTTATCTGTTCTCAGATATATGTCTCAAATAAATAAACCATCAATTGAAGATTTTCAAAAAGCCTTGTGGTATTTGAAACATCATGGGGGTATTCCATCTCACCAGCCAAAATTCAATATTGAAACTCAAATTGCATGATGACATAGTGTATCCCAAAACAATAGCTCTCAGAGCATTTTACGGCATGTACCTGATCCCTAATATTACACACCACAACAATACAATTGCAGTAGGGGATCAAAAAATTGTCATCACTCCAGGGCAGTATAATCTATCCACTTTAAATGCTCAATTACCCAGAGGTGTAGTATTAAGTCAAAATTCTGTCACTCACAGAGTAGAGATTGTATCTGCTACGGAGACAGTGCATCTGGGTACTATAGGAGAGCTGCTAGGCTTTGAGAACAACACAAAACTTGAACCAGCAATCAAACACACTGCTATGAATATACCTAAATTCTTGGCCATAGAGACTCTGAATATTCACTGTAATGTGGCTGAGGGTATGATCACCAAATCAAATGGCATAGGCACTCACAAACAAACAGGCATCATTGCAACATTCAAACCTAATTCTGAATTTATGGAGCCAATCATCTACAATCCATCCCCAACATTATATTTTCCTGTGTGCCATAACAGAATAGATTACATTGAGTTGATGGTCACTAATGAAAAAGAAGAATTAGTTGATTTTGCTGGAGCCACAACAACTGCAATCATAGAGATTAATATTTAAATAAAAATACATACAATGGAAAATATTGAGAGTTATGAGCTACAATCATTCCCTCCAAACAGGAGGACATTTGCAAATTTAAATCAACCCAACACAGAGATTGAGGTTGATCTTGATGTAGGGGACGGATTTATACACCCCCACAGAGCAGATCTATACATCAAATTTGATGTCGTAAAGCTCGATGGAACAGATTATCCGGCAAATTCAAATATAAGATTGGTAGATAATTTTGTGCCGCATCTGTTCTCTGAAATTGAGATCAGAAAGCATGGTGTTGTTATAAACAGAATAGATTATCCCGGCATTACCTCCACAGCTTTGGCCACATTAAAATTATCCAAAACCGAGGCTTCATACTACAAAATAGGTGGATTTGAGGCTGGTGATAAGATATTATCTAAAAACCACACAGTGCTGTTCCCTATGCGCCTGTTGCCAGGATTCTTCTCGGATTACAAAGAAATTATGTGGAAGGGGGGGTTAAGAATTACATTTAGAAGAGCTGCAAATGATAACAATGCTTTGATGAGGTACAGCACATTAAACCCTACAGGAGAAGCTCTGCCTAATACCCTACCTGATGCAGGCAAATGCATTATTCAGACTATGGAGTTAAGAATCCCAGTTGTTGAATATGAAGCCAGTTACGCTCTTAAATACAAAGCAGATATAATAAAAAATCCACAGATTCCTCTGCAATTTTACACATATCAATGCGTACAGAAGCCCGCATCTGGCACCTATTATGAGTTTGATGCTACAAATTCATTCTCCAGTATTCAATATGACATGCCTGATTTTGTGGTGGTATTGTTTCAGACTGGAAGACACAATAATCAGGAAAAAAATTCAAGTAGATTTGATAACTGCAACATCAAGAACATATATCTTAAAAATGGCAGAAATGAGGTATTCCCCAGAGAAAATTACAATTTAGACATGTCCAAGGATGATTTTCTCAAATTATATGAGGCATTTTCGGCTTTCAAAAGAGTCACTACTGGCAGTACTGATATGTACTACACTCCAGATGAATTCAAAACACGGAGACCCATGTTTGTAATCAACACTTCAAAAAGAAAACAAGTTGTGGTGAATGACAGAACAAACATTAAAATTATCTGTGAATTCCACGAGGCATTACCCGATGACACCATTTGTAGTGTCATTCTCATAGGTGAAAAATCATATGTTTATGATGTAAGAAATGAGAGAGTCACGGAGCAATTCTAGAAGAATTACATTGTCTTAATATTAGATATGTAAATTGAGCCTGGTGGCCAATTGAACTTAAACCAGAAATAAATATGTATGTGTGTGTGTGTGTGTGTGTATATATGTGTGTGTGTGTGTGTGTATGTGTGTGGATGGCCAGTTTTAAGTGTGGCCACAAGAGGGGCATATTTTTAACAAATTTATGGATAACAATCTCACAGAAGTGCCTTTTGTAAGTATAAACAAATCAATCTGAGAGGGTCATACTTTCTGAGGAAATTCCCGAGGGCATTTTCACAAAAATCTTAGATTAGACAAGATTCCACACTTGAACAAAAAGCTCATATGCTCATGTTAAGCTTGTTTTAACTATAGCAAATCTGCTTGAGGAGGGGTTCATACTTTCTCGGGTTTATAATAGTATCAATACTACTACTAACTATCAATCTATCTTAATTTTTCATTCTTATTGCGCACGGCGGGGGTTGCGGGGGTGTTATTTACGCCCCTGGCAGTCAGCTGTTTGAATAACGCTTCTACCCCATCTGTAGGCAAGAAATGATTTTAATAATCCGAGACAGAAATTATTAATTCTACTATTTAGTAAAAAGAATGCAAAGGATTTTTTCCTAAAACGATCTCTGCCTTATTTCTTTTTTTTTATCGTGATAGGATTCCCAGTGACCTGGAAATACTCAGACAAAAGTTATTAATTCTACTATTTAGTAAAAATAATTCAAATTATTTTTTTCTAAAACTATCTCTGCCTCATTTTTTTTACCATGATAGGATCCGCACTGACCTGTTAATTGTTTAAAAGGCAGAGTGATTGAAAAGAAAAATAGATAACTTACAGAAATTTGAAAAAAAAAAAAAACATGGAAAATCCAGAGAAATAGCCTACCAATTTTTTCGTACTTGTAGGGATACAAATTTACTTAATTTTGTTCTTGGACTAACTTTTCATTGTTTCTATACTTAGTTTTTGTTCATTTATTTTGAACAGCGTTGCTTTTAGTAGCGTGTTCTGGAATTTGTTTTAAAATTGCCTGGATAATCTTGAAAGTGACGATACGTTTATTTTCTTTTGTCAAAATGGGTGACTGACGTAGAAAGTTACAAAAAGAGACGTGAAATAATAAGAGAAAATCAGAGACACACAAAACTTCGCCATCTAACATCCATTGCAGTCAACTTCCAATTATGCTTCAATTTGTAATTCCAAGTTTTACCTGTAACCCTGTCCAGTTTGCCTGACTTCACATGCTTCCCTGTAATTCCTGCAGCGTGCGCCCCCAAACTCATTCCAACCAGATGGAAGCTTTCCAGCGGTGCCCCCTTGCTCACCAGGTAGTCGATTAGTTCGGCCGTGTACTTTCCCACAGGCACCACGTTGCAAGCCGCCACTGGGTACCAGGGACCCGCCGCCAGGGTGCTCCAGTCCACGAATATCACATTGTGGTCTGTTCGTTCCATGTACGCTTGAATAGGAAAACAAAATTGTATGAGGAGATGCGTCAGCTATGTACGTAGTACATGGTGTTTCAATGAGGAATGGCGAAATTTTTGGAGGAATTCTACAAGCTACAAGAAATTTGCATCACAGGTTCGAAAAATTGGGAGTTGGTTCTTTCGATGCTTCTGAAATAGTATGAATTTCTGTTACACCTTTTTACTTGTCAAATATTTGTGAAACTACGCGATGATTGAGAAAATGGTTTCTAGAAAAGTTGTTTATTTTTGTAAGAGAAATATAAATATTAAACAAAAAAAAGTAGGTTTCTATTTAAAAAATTCAGTGATTCAAAATGGGCGCCTACTAAAACATACATTATATCATTCTCTTTTCTCCTCAAAGAAAATTAACTAAATTCCCTGCTATGCCCCTTCAAATCGACCATTGAATATATTTACAGCAGGGGGAATACAGACTGCACGCTCTTAAGGAATGAACGAGAACCGTAAAATTGCAAAACATTCGCTTTCGCACTTTATTCCTTTCCTAATTACTCTAGCGACTCTACGACACGTGGGCGTCGGGAGCAGAGGAGGGCAAGGGAGGCCTGACCCATCCTGGAAAATAAACGTTACCCAAAATTACATATTTCACACGTGAAGTTTCATTTCGTCATACTATTTTGTGATAATTATTATAAAGGACTTATATTCACAAGTAAAACCATCATACATTGCTGCAAGAACGCGATATCTTCAAATTGAATCAGTATATTATGATGAGAAATTGATTGTTCCCGCGAAGAAAATTCTGCGGACACCCTTCCGAAGAAAATTTATTTGAGGGATTGATTGATTTGCTTTATTTTTACTTCGCTTTTTGTGCCATTTTTGGCTAATTTGCGAAGATGGGAATGAATGATGAAATTGATGAATGGACACTCAGGAACATCCATACCCAGACCGGGATTCGATTCCGGGACCCCTGGCTTCACGATGTGGTAAAACTACGCCACGGGGGTTGGCAGAAATAAATAAAAAAAGAAATAATAAATACATAAATGCTCACCGTCTATCATCATATATGCAGAGTCTGACTTCTCCCCCGCCATGTATCCTGTGAAGTAGATCACAGTGCGCATGCTCCTGTTGAAGTAGGAAGCTTCGAAGAGGCCATCGTCATTCACTTTCAGCTGTTGGTAGTGATGCGGGTTTCTTCTGCAGAGTAGAGATACAAAAGGTCGTTTGTAGGATGGCTAACTTGATTCTAGTTGTTTAGCATTACTAAATTCATAGGTTCATTGCCACAGGAACAGAAACTTTCCGGTTTCTATCCTGATCAAGGTCAACTCAATCTTTGCTATCCTTGGCACTTTTCTTCATGTCTCTCTCAACCATGTATTCCCAACTTCATCAACCTTTCCAAACCTTCAGGTTTCCTATTCAAATCCCATAATCATTTATTATTTCCTCAGTTATACTTTGGGGCCTCCCCGATGTGGCGCAATGGTAGCGTCGTCGCCTTGAAATAAAGGGGCCCCGGGTTCTATTCCCGGTGGAGGCACATAGTGGTTCATATCCCACTTTAAACTGTAGGTCCAGTCCTGATTAGCCTTACTGTGCATAATGTGGACTTAAAGCACCAACTCAATCAATCAGTTATACCACAGTTAAACGTATTACAAGCAGATATGGAACTCGGGCAGTAAACCTTCTGCGCTTTAAGTTGCTGTCTGCAAGACGTTCTAGTTTCTACCTCTGAGGCTGGACATTCACGCAGGTCAACGAATGTTTAACCTTCCTCACAACAGGGAGCACGGAATAGCTACAACGGAAGACAATTTTCTCCTCGAAGTTCCTCACAAACTGTTGTAAATAGTTTTGTTCCTAAGTAATGGAATAAAGTGCCAGTGGTGCCTCCAAGCGGTCGATACTAGAACTTCTTGCATACAGTATTTTAAAGCGCAGAAGGTTTGCTGCCTGAGTTTCATATCTGCTGATAATACGTTTATCTATCTGTGGTTATACTCTCATCAGTTCAATATAATCGTCATTCCATCTTAATCTCCAGTATTAGGTAAAACTGACAAGAGAAGCAATGCAACATAATAAAAATACGAAACTACTAATATATGAAACTATATATACAGTCCGTCCCAGGAATCTGTGTAGACCACGCCGTGCATAACGGCAGAGAAAGTGAGAAAGCGTGTTGGCGGAGCAAAGCAGGACAGGTTGTTGCAAATGGCTGGTAGCTGCAGCCGTGCTTTCCCCTCTCACGAATTCATTTGTCAAACCCTCTCAAGTCATTATTTCCGCGGAGAACATGCTTTCGTTCTCTTGCTTCACAGATACCTGGGACAGAGTATGATCAAGATTTCAAACCCATCATCTCTTTTCTTCAATCTTTACCTTTCCGTGAAATACGAGTCCTAATAATTTTTTAAAATAAAATCCGATTGTTGTTTGTCTTTTTATAACAAAGTTTACATTATTCTTACTAATTATATGAAACTATTACAAGTGTCATGTTTATGAAAATGAACCTGAAATTCCATAAGTGAAATTTGACTACGGTATACTAAACTCCAACGAAAATTTTACACACCATTTCGATATTCTTGCTATAACAAGTGTCTGCTCTTTCCTCTCCTGAGTCTAAAGAAGCGGGAAATAAGTTCAAGCACCTTTTGTAGCTTCCTGTTAGGTAATTATGCTCAATGTCTCTGTATGTAAAAATATTCGACGAGCAAGTTGTACAAAGTAAGGCTTGCTTTAGACGGATGCATTTTCAATAAAAAAAATTGCTGGCATAATGTTGTGTAAATGCTTCCAAAAATCTTAAAACAGATAATACTTTACACTGAAGAATTTCATGCAACATACAGGTTAGTTCTCTGATTACGAAAGACAATATTTTTTTTATATGTATTTCCCTTGTGCGAGCTGTACGTACTACATAAATTTTTCTTTACACACACTTACTTACTCTTTCCTCACAGTCATCTATTAATATTGTACCCTCTTTAAGTTAATATACAGATACTCTTAGTAGTTGATCAGATATAAAAAACTTAGACCTAATAAGTATAGTTTAGCAATCAAATAAAGTTATGTGTTTGGTTCCTTTGGTGTTCAGTCTCTAATATATACCTCTATTCCAATCTTTCACTTCCCACACAAACTCCCCGTTGCACTATTTCTCGGGCTGCCTTTCACACTTCCATTCTCCCCTCTTCTTTATGTGATAAGGGGTGTTTACACTTTACGTTACACTATAAAGAAGGCTCTGTTTGAGCATGATCACTAATTTCGATGTCTTCTCTAATATCTTTCCCCCGCCATTCTCTTACTTCCCACAGGTATTTCCCCACTTGTTGTTCCGCTTCTTTTGTCTTTATTCTATCGTTTGCCACTTCTTTCACCTCCCTCGCTGTTAAGTTTTTCAGAAACTTGTCCCTTAGGTCACGTGTAGAAGGGCAGTTCAGGAGGATATGCTCGTCCGTTTCCTCTCCATCGCACATAGTACATATCGTTTCCCCTTCTTCGTTTCTCTTCCTTAATTGTTTCCATTCCCTTAGTCTGAACCATGCCAGCGCGCCTCTTTCCTTTTTTCCCCACAACATTAATATATTTCGCTTTCCCCCATTCTCTTACTCTTAACTGTTCCCTGATTGAGGATAGTGTATTGTGTATATATACACCACGAAAGGCACATGGAGTTACACCATCTATGATGAGTTCACGATGTTTACAATTGAAAAACTAACATATTCTTCCATACGTGTACAGTATGTATGAAGCAGCGCCATTCTTTCGTACCTAAGACCATTTAATACGAAACGTTATTCCTCTCGATTGAATAGTTGTAGTCTTTTAAAAATGTGAAATGATACATTGCTTATATCTCACGCGGCCGCCATTACATCTGCACTCGTGACCTAGAGGTCGCTTTTGATTGGTTATGCTACGAAAAATGCTACTGAAATGGAACCAATCCTATCCTTGAGAAATGCCATGGAATATGCCATTGTATCTGAAATGCCATACAATTTCTCAGCATGTTGGCCATGGCATAAATGTTAAGAAAATCTAAAGCGGGCTTTAGTTAGGTAGTTAGGTTCAGTAAAAATATTTGGCAAGGATATTGTAGATGTGAAAGTTAGCCAGTTGAGTTCAATGTTTCTCTGTAAAAATATCCGGGAAGTTGTGTGTTAGTAATTTAGGCAATTAGGTTCAGAGTCTCTCCAAGAATCATCGATGTCTCTCATTACATTTACCATGAGATCGACTTAATTTACGAGAAAGTGACTTGAGGAAATATTTGTGGTAGAAATAGAATTTTAAACAACAGTTGAGTGGGGATAAAACCTACAAAATATGCATTTCCTCACTTCAAAAACGTCTGATATAGTCTTTAAAACATTTACCCTTATAGTATATAAGTAAGCTACATTAGGAATAAGAATATTAAATTAGGCACCTGGAATGTTCTGAGCCTTTACCGGCCTGGGGCATTTCAGTGTACAGTTAATGAGATAGTTAAGTATAAATTAGATGTAGTAGCTGTCCAGGAAGTTAGGTGGCCAGGAGAAGGGAATTGTAAAACTAAAAATTATACTTTTTTCTATGGTGGTACTGAAAATCATAATTTTGGAACAGGCTTCTTTATAAATAATAGAATTATCTCTGCTCTTAAAACAATAGAATTTATTAATGATAGGATATCATATGCAGTTTTACAGGGTAGGTGGTGTAAAATTATTTTAATAAACAAACATGCACCAACGGAAGATAAAGATGATAATACTAAAGATGATTTTTATACAGAGTTAGGACAGGTCTTTGATAAATTTTCTCAGTATGATATGAAAATTCTGTTAGGTGACTGTAATGCAAAGATTGGCAAAGAAGAGACATTTAAACCCACGATTGGTAAAGAAAGTCTTCATGAATTAAGTAATGATAATGGCATAAGATTGATTACTTTTGCAACCTCAAAGAATTTAATTGTGAAAAGTACCACTTTTAAACATAAACATCCATAAATATACCTGGTCTTCTCCAGATGGTAAAACTCATAATCAGATAGATCATATTCTCATTGATAAGAGAAGGCATACTAGTATAATTGACGTTCGTACACATAGAGGTGCTGACTGTGCCAGTGACCATTATTTAGTAATTGCTAAATTAAGAGAAAGACTCTCAGTGATAAATCATAAGCAACAAAATCTAAAAGTTCTAAAATTTGATACAGGAAAGTTTACTGATGAAAGAATTAAGAAAGATTACCAAATTAAACTGTCAAATTGATTTGATGTTTTGCAGGATTTAAATGATGATGAAAATATAAATCTGACAGACGTAAATAAGAATTGGGAACACATACGTAATGCAATAGAATCAGCAGCTAAAGAAAGTATAGGATACCATACACCGAGAAAAAGTAAACCATGGTTTGATAATGAATGTCATAATCTAATAGAAATAAGAAATCAGGCTCGACTTAGGTGGTTAAATAACTCTGATGATACAAATCTAAACAATTATAATAGAATAAAGCGAGAAGTTAACCGCACGTTTAGAAGTAAAAAAAGAAATTAATTGAAAAGCAAAATTAACGAAATTGAAACAAACAGCAAAAATAAAAATATCAGAGATTTATATAATGGTGTAAGTGAGTTTAGAAAGGGGTGGCAACCTAAAGTAAACTTGATAAAAGATAAAGACGGTGATTTTCTAGCTGACCCAAGCGATATTCTAAATAGATGGAAGAACTACTTTAATGACCTTTTAAATGTCCATGTAGGAGATAAAGCAGAAGTAAATGAAGTACACACAGCAGAACCTTTAGTTCCAGAAGCTAACTTGACTGAAGTTAAAGATGCTATTAAAAGGCTAAGGAATAACAAAGCACCTGGCGTTGATTTAATACCAGCTGAGTTAATTAAATATGGTGGAAATTCATTAATATGTCAAATTCATAAATTAATTTGTTTAATATGGAATAAAGAAGAAATCCCTCAACAGTGGAAAGAATCCATAATTGTTCCTGTGTTTAAAAAAGGTGATAAAATGAACTGCAATAATTACCGTGGAATTTCTCTACTCTCAACAACATACAAAATATTATCTAACATTCTTTTAAGAAAAGAAACTAAAGAAGGACTAAAATTAAATGGTGTGACTCAGTTGTTAGCATATGCAGATGATGTAGACTTACTGTGGGATGATTTGAATACAATTAAGAATAATGCTAAAAGATTTTTCAAAACTGCTAAAGAGATAGGTTTGGAAGTTAACAAAGAGAAAACTAAATATATGCTTACAGGCCGAAACCAAGTGTTAGGTAATAATCAAAATCTAATTATTGATAACAACTCGTTTGAACCAGTTTCCAAATTCAAATACTTAGGAGTAATATTAACAAATGAAAATTATATTAAAGAGGAAATAAAAAGTAGGCTTAATTCAGGAAATGCATGTTACTTCTCTCTTCATAAACTTTTGTCTTCTCGTTTAATATCTAAGAATCTAAAAGTTAAAATATACAAAACAGTAATTTTGCCTGTAGTATTATATGGATGTGAAACTTGGTCCCTTACATTGAAAGAGTAACATAAATTGAGAGTATTTGAAAATAAGACCCTTAGGAAAATCTTTGGACCTAAAAGGGATGAGGAGTCAGGTGAGTGGAGAAGGTTACATAATTTAGAACTACATAATTTGTATTCATGTCCAGATATTATTAGAATAATTAAATCAAGAAGACTTAGGTGGGCAGGCCATGTGGCACGAATGGGAGAGGAAAGAAGAGTTTACAGGATTCTTGTTGGGAAACGTGATGGTAAGAGACCTGTAGGAAGGCCAAGACGAAGATGGAGGGACAACGTTGAGATGGACCTAAGGGAAATCGGTAGGGATGGAAAAGAGTATATAGATCTTGCTGAAGATAGGGAAAGATGGAAGGCCTGTGTTGCTGCAGCCATGAACCTTCTGGTTTAAGAAGGCTAGGGAGTTAGTTAGTTACTTAGTTAGTTAGTTAGTATATAAGTAAGTTGTTATAGTAGAGCAAACGAACTGGAAAAATGGCCTAACTCGGAAATACTAATTGCAACACAAATGCTTTTGTGCCTGATTGTCCGGAATGCTATACATTATAAATCCACCATCCAAATGTTTAGCGAAAATCCGCCATCTTGGAAAATGGCGGCAAAAATTAACCTCAAAAATTTTTAAAAAATAATATCTCGAAAACGGTGTATTTTACACAAAAAGTGAAGATAACCAAAATGAAAGAGCAGACAATTTCTTAAATTAAATTATGGTTTTTGTTTGATAGAGCTACCATAAATCTTAATTGAATTAGAAATATTGGAAAATTTTCTTTATTTTTTAGAATTAGCGTAAAAGTTGGTTTCCGACACAAAAAACAGCAAATATGTAAGAAACTATGTAATTTACATCCTAAAGTCACTGAACCAAATTCATAGCTTAGGATTTCCTCTAGAGATTGGGTTTTGTTTCTTGCCTTTAGAGTCAGGGGTTGAGGAGATATGTAGTTTAATGCAGAGTCATGTGTTTATCTAAATTTACGTGTTCCGTTTCCTACGATATTGGTGAGAACGTAATATATTGTTTTCTGCAGTGTTTCGTTCTCTTGCGTTTGCTACATGTTATTTTTGTTGTTTAAAAATGTATGCACACAGTAGCGGCGATTAGGTGTCTTAACTGAGCGATTAGGTGTCTTAACTGCTTACTGCAATTAGAGAGAATCGTATTTCAAATGTAATTGGCGCACATGATTTTGGGTCAAATCCACTGGTAGACGAGGCTAAACATTAATATACCATATTGTGGGGACAAAAAGTGTGTGCGGGGAAAGGGGAAACTGCTCCCCATGGCCCCACCCCTAATCACTGGCACTGTCAATATATTGAACTGATCGGTAAATTACGTTTCCAAACCAGTCACCTAGCCTTAGAGTCCATTGCAGAATTTTTCGTAGATACCTGGTGCTAATATGTTAAATTTAATCATTTCCTCTACATACAGACGTGCACTTGTAGCACAGGTGTTGCCCCTGATGCAGCAAAATGAGAACATATGCGTAACTGATTGAAGATGTAAAGCTTTTTCGGTGATCATACGGTTGTCATAAGTTCAACAGTATTACCTCCGTAAATGATCTCAAGGATTTGTTCAAGGCCTGAATCTTCCATTAGGTAACCAACACATCTTGATATGAAGAACTTACGCCAGCCTTAATATGGGCTGCTTCAGAGGACTATGTAAGTTCTCATTTATGTGTGTGGTTGTTCATTCATCCATCCTTATCTCCGTGATGACCCCTTGTTGCCCTGACTATGGCTTTTTCGTATTGATCAGATTTGGTTGGTTGATTGATTTGTTGTTTTAAGTCCACTTTATGCACAATAAGGCTAATCGGGACTGGACCTTCAATTTAAAGTGGAATCCGAACCACTATGTGCCTCCACCGGGTATGAACCCGGGACCCCTTGATTACAAGGCGACGACACAACCACTGCGCCATTGGGGAGGCCCTTGATTTGATTTGTTGTAGTTTTTATAACGTAGTTTTTATGCCACTTTTGGCTAGTCACGAAGATAAGGATGGATGAATGGGCAATCACAAACATTTAAGGATGACAGAACACGAGTTCTATGTGACAGGTCCTGCGGCAAATAATTGAAAAAGGTGATCATCCAGGTAATCCAGCGATTTCTGTACTTCCAGATATGCATTCAATCCGCATTGCACTATATTTGTGGGCAATCAAAGAGGTAAATCACACAAACATAAATCACATTTGATCAACCAATATTTCTGAAAGCACTCTGTATCGTAGCCAATGAGAACTCGGAAAGTCCTTGGCTGAACCTTTGACCGTTCCCAGGGCAGATGTTTCAATATCTTCTCTCCTTTCGAAAAATAGCGGAGATATTCCGAAATCTGAAAAAAAAAATATATCAGCTTAGAACTCCTTCTAGAGCATTGACGGGAATTTTCATGTGGTTTGTTCTCGCTGTTATCTAGATATTTTCAATAGATTCGTGATTAAAATCAGTAATCAATGTGCTGACAGGGATAGGGGCCATAAGAAGCAGTTTCCCCTCCCCCGTACACATTTTTTGTCCCCGCACTATGGTCAGCCTCGTCTACCAGTGGATTTGACCCAAAATCATGTGCCCGAATTACATTTGAAATACGATTCTCTGTAATCGCAGTAAGCAGAAAGTAAACGGACCTCCCCCACTTCCCCCACTCCCTCAGTTAAGACACCTAATCGCCACTACTGTGTGCATACATTTTTAAACAAAAAAAAAAAACAACATCAAAAAACATGTAACAAACGCAAGAGAACGAAAACAATATTTTACGTTCTCACCAATATCGTAGGAAATGGAACACGTAAGTTTAGGGAAACACATGACTCTGCATTAAACCACATAACTCCTCAACCCCTGAGTCTAAAGGCACGAAACCAAATCCAATCTCTAGAGGAAATCATAAGCTATGAATTTGGTTCCGTGATTTTAGGATGTAAATTACATATTTTGTTACATATTTGCTGTTTTTTGTGTCGGAAACCAACTTTTACGCTAATTCTAAAAAATGAAGAAAATGTTCGATTTTTCTAATTCAGTTAACAAAAACCATGATTTAGCAAATTTTCTGCTCTTTCACTTTGGTTATCTTCACGTTTTGTGCAAAATACATAGTTTTCGAGATATATATTTTTTTAAATTTTTGACGTTAATTTTTGCCGCCATTTTCCAAGATGGCGGATTTTTGCCAAACATTTGGATGGTGGATTTTTAATGTATTATTCACTACACCATTCCGCACAATCTGGCATGAAAAACATTTGTATTTCAATTATTTCCTGATGAAATCGTTTATTTCCTCTAGTATGACGTGGCAGCAGTTGAAAGTCGAATTCTAATAAATTCTATTTGAGAGAGCGAGAGGCAAAGAAATAATGATAGGATACACATTATTCTCTTATCCGTAAGCATGGTAGGACTAGATAAAGAAAATTCCAACGTATTTCAACTCAGTGCTTATTTTAAATTCCTAACGTAGGTTCTCTGTATGCTTAATGAATATTCGATGTTAACTGACACAGAGCCACCTATCAACATCCAAAAGACTACTCACCCCGTGTACAGTTTGAAGAGTATCGTTTCTTCTTTGTTATCATCCGTTCCATAAGTTGGTATGAGTTTGTAGTAGAAACCGAAGAGTTCAAAAGCTTGAATGTCTGAAAGCGAAAAGAACGTAAATTAAAAATGAAACATGTGATTCAATTGTTTCAGCTGACATTTTGTTTAAAAAAAGTTATGATACCTGATAAATTTTGAGGATAATGTATAGTAGAGGAAAGCTACTAACACTAAAGGAAGGGAGTGAGATAATAGACGGCAATTGCTAACTCAAGATGGCTGCCAGAGGATAGACACGTAAGACATTGTGCTACGTGCTTTGCCCCATCAATCTTTATATTGTATATTTGTGTGGTGAAATAACAACTAAGTGAATCATATAGTACGGTTTCACTGTAATTTTTGCAGTGAAATTCTCTGCGTATGTGAAAGTGAAACTTAACTTTAGATTCTGCTCATTAGTACGGGGCATACTAGATCAGGCAAGACAGCTCACGTGACAAGTTTAGTTCTCCGAGAGAGAGAGAGAGAGAGAGAGAGAGAGAGAGAGAGAGAGAGAGAGAGAAAGAAAAAAAAAGGAAGAGATAAAGAAGAGAAGAAGAGTGACCCCCTTCCCCTTCTTCTGCTCCTTTCTTTCTCTATCTTCCCTTTCCTTTCGAAAACAAAAAGAGAAAGAGAGAGAGAGAAAAAGAGAGTGAGAGAAAAAGAGAAAGAAAGGAAGCGGGAAAAAGAAAGGAGAAAACGAAGAAACGATCTCTCTCTCTCTCTCTCTTTCTCTTTCTCTCTCTCTCTCTTAAGAATTTTGAGGACGGTGAGTAATTTTTAAGAATCTCTTACAATTTTTAATACGCAATTCCTATAAATGACCACAGCATGCGACATGTAGTCAATTGAAAGCATGTTTATTGAAGGTGTGGAAAGTGATATTGCTTTTTATGTTATGCATTTTTTGTGGAGGCAAGAATAGCTTTCGTAATCAAACATGTCGGTGAGGCAAGTTGCAACAGATGTTGCAACTAACCCCACAATGTTGCAAACTGCCCCATGACACACCAGCGCTTGAATAAGATATTGAATGTAATTGTTCACTGTCCCGAATGTGATAAATCGAAATACGGTTTATTGTTTACTAATTTTACAATATTTTCAAGTAAAAGAAAAATGTGATCGCATATATTTAGTCCTATATTCAGTAACCAACACACATTTTGAATTTGCACTTATTTATTCTTATACAAAATTACACGCACGTCAGTACGGCAAGAAAACACTATATTTCACTAAGTAGTGCTAGATAAATTGTAAATGAATTTTTGTTTATAATCATGTGCATGTAATTTCTACTAGCAGCACGAAACATTAATATTGTTATGCTTTCTGATATGGTCTCTTTCGTCTTGCAGATTTATTTTTAAAAGATTGTTCCTTCTTATGTTCCCTATTGTTGTCGAATTGCTGTATAATTGTTGCCGTATTATTATTATTATTATTTATATTGTTTCAGGTAGCCTGCAAGATAAGGAACTACAAGAGGAAGACCAAAAAGGGGACTACACCGCCTGATGTGATGGATAGAGCAGCAAATTTAGTCCTGGAACACGAAGATGACAAAAATGTCAGCTTAAGACAAGTGGCTGCAGAGTTCAACATTCATTATTCAACCCTCTCAAGATACATACAAAAGAAGAAATTACAAGAAAGTGGTCCTCGTGAGGGACAGAACATAAGTTGTGGTTATGCGAAACCGTGGAAAGTGTTTTCAGAGGAAGAAGAGAATATCTTCAAAATGTACTTGCTGCGTTCCAGTGAGATTATGTTTGGACTAACACCACAGGAAGTGCGAAAATTGGCTCATCTCTGTGCAGTTAAGTTTGATATAAGTGCTCCTTCATCGTGGTCTGTAAACGGAATGGCTGGTATTGAATGGTTCAGGGGATTCCTACAGAGAAACAAAGATCTTTCGGTGCGCTTACCTGAATCAACTTCTTTAGCACGAATGTCCAGTTTCAACAAAGAAAATGTGCGCATGTTTTTTGACAAAGTTTCCGAAGTTCTGTCCAGAAACAATTATTCATCCTCAAGAATTTGGAACATGGATGAAACTGGTGTCACAACTGTCATGAAACGAAATAAGGTTGTAGCTCGAAAAGGAACAAAACAGATTGGCATAGTGAGCAGTGCAGAAAGAGGTGAACTAACAGTTGCAGTGGCAGTTAGTGCTCAAGGGACTTTTATACCTCCAATGCTAATATTTCCACGTAAGAACTTTCGGGACCATTTCATTCGAGATGGCCCAACAGACTGCATTGGAGCAGCTACTGGTTCAGGTTGGATGATTGAGGAAACGTTTGTCCAATTCATTCGACACTTCATTTCTCAGGTGAATCCTAACGAAAACTCCCCTGTGCTTCTTTTCATCGATATTCACTCTTCCCATCTCAGCTGTGAAGCTTTAGATGAATGCAAAAATAATAATATTACCCTTTTGTCATTTCCTCCACACTGTTCGCATCGACTACAACCGTTAGATGTCAGTGTTTTTGGTCCATTTAAGAAAGTGTGTGGCCGAGCAATTGATTCTTGGCATAAGAATCATCCAGGAAAAACTCTTACAATCTACGACATACCACAGATAGTTAAAACAGCATTTTTGAATACAGTTACCCCTACGAACATAACATCAGGTTTTGTTCAAACAGGAATATTTCCCTTCAATTCTGAGGTATTCCAAGAAAGCGACTTTGCGTCGTGTTTCGTTTCAGATCGACCAAATCCAGCAGGACAGGTAGATAGTAGGCCTCCCGTATCTGATAGTGATGACATAGTCCAAACTGCCAGGTGTGATGCACTGCCAACTAAATCATCTTCAGGTGATGTTCAAAATGAACATTTGCTTTCGCAAATTGAAATGCCGGGTCCAAGTGGCACACAAATGTCTTCAGTAGTGAGTAGACCTAAAGTTTCCTTCTCTCCTGAAAATGTTCGTCCATACCCAAAGGCTGAACCCAGGAAAACGACGAATCGTAAACGTAAACGAAGTGCCATTCTAACAGACATACCTGAAAAAAAGGCTTTGGAAGATGCAAAAAAGAGTATTGCAAGGGAAAAGGGCAAGAAGAAAATTATGTGCAAGAAAACATTATTCCAAAGTTCTTGCAAAGAATATCACTGTTTAGTGTGTGGAGAATCCTACAAAGAAGAAGAAGACTGGGTGCAGTGCAAGCAATGCAAAATGTGGTCCCATTGGCTGTGCGCGGAGAGAAATCCTTATTATGTGTGCATTGATTGCAAATAGTGTCATTCAGACAACGCATAATCCTTGTTGCAACGTACCCCAAACACTGTTGCAACTTACCCCATGCATGGGGCACATAGCAACACTCGGACCTGCTTTAAATTAACAGACTTTTCTCACTTGAGGTTCAAAATTAAAATTTCATATTTGTTTCTTAAGTATCCAAAAGATGTACCATTTCATAGCATATTTGTAACTTGTTCCAACTGTAACAGTTTTTGAATAAAAAAAATTAAACTGAAAAGTGTTGCAAAGTCCCCCACCTTCCCCTATTTGTTTAAAGTGCGTACTATTAGAGTAAAGCGCCGCCAACTTAATTGTCTAATCTACCTGAGGTTTGTTCATTTTTATGTGTCAGTGCTGTGTCGCTGCTAGCTACGTCAGGTCGCTTATGTGATTATTTGTTAAAGTATTTGCCTGGTAATATGAATGGCTCGTCGCGGCGAAGTGTTTAAGTCCCGCCTGCTAGAGAGTATATGTTTGCGTCACTCAACGGAGGTTATTTGTTATGTTTGGAACCACGTGAGGTCTTGTAGAAGGATAACGTCCGCCCACGTAAATGTAATTGCCGTTGAGACGCCTTTGTTTATGCCGGACACATAATGTATTGTCACCGCGCCGACCTAGTTTCTTTTTAAAAAGGTGAACTTAAGTAAGGGCTGGCTAGGATTTGAGTAGCACTGGAGCAAAATCACAAATGACCCGGTTAGACAAAATTAATTGAGAATGCAATAATTAGGGCTTGTCGTCATAAAACCTGTACATGTCATGTATCATTTTTTGTGTTGATGACCCCGAGAGGATTGATTCTGTGAGTGAAAGTGAGAGTGAAAGAGGGGGAGATGTAGTAAATTGATTTTTGTTGGTTATGAATAGAATATACTTTTTATTTTCATGTTAATTTTGGGCTATATCATTTCGTACGCATGTCGCTACCCGTGATTTTCAGGTATGCAGCTAGCCGATTCCCGGCTACAGGTAAAGAGGTGGTAATTTGAAAGTATATATGTGTTTTTTTATTCGATACGGCTAATTACTATGGACTGTTGGTCACCGGTTCCTACACACGAACTCAACCTGGACCGTAACGCTATTTCACTTGTCGGAGGGAGATTTTGCCGCCTCTATCTAGGTAGTGGTAGCATTTGTTTTCCCGGGCAAGGGAGGGCGTTTCACAATAGAGAAAATTAGATCAATAATTACACACACTTCTCAAAAAATGTGGTTTCTAATGAGTATATGCAACTATCGATCTAATTTTCTCTATTGCCTCATTTGTTTCTGCTAGGCTCATTAGTATGTAAAATGCAGTTCAGGGTATATACCTTCAATAGTTAATATTTGGATGTGGTCGCCTTGTATTGAAGGAGTTTCGGGTTCAATCCCTGATAGAGGAACATTACACAGTGGTTTGAACCTAACTTTAAACCGAATATAAAATGGATTTTAAAAATAATAATTGTAAACGTCCGTAATCATGCTTAGCGGGAGATACATGGAATAGAGGTAAAAAAAAAAGAAAAAGTGGAACTCCAAACGCACGCACAGAGAGGGAGAGGATGGGGGAGGAAGAGTGGTAAAAGAGAGAGATAGAAAGATGTGAAGTGAAAGAATCAGCAATATTATGGGATATAATAAGAAGAAACACACACACACATACTGAGAGAGAGAGAGAGAAAGAGAGATGGTTTTGTTGACACCTTCAGTATATACCGTGATATAACGTCTTCCAGTGTCATTTAAGGAAAACAGGAATAATAAAGGTTGCTCATGAAAGGAAGATGTGCAAATATTTGGATTCCCCACGTACGCGGCCTTCGAACACATTAGAACACATTGTGCAGGATGGTGACAGTCGCGTCACGCTCAAAAAAGCCCTCTTGTCCGAAACCCATTGTTAAACAATGAAAGTGTCGCTACGAGCGCTGCATTTCCACAAATAAATGCCGCTTCGTCATTACCACCACGGTGTGAAGTGGAGGTCGATTTGTGGAGACAGCATTACGCGCCTTGACCTGCTCGGTTGTCATTGAAGTCTTTGCGGTGACGGTGGCTTTGATCCGTGAGCACATGCGCAGGCTATATAACTGTCTTTCAGTATTGCTATTAGCAGGTAACACCCTACGACTGTGTTTATGTGCATGCGTATGAGAAACGAGAGAGAGAGAAAATAATGAAAAGAGAGAGTGAAGGAGTTAAAGAAAGCAACAAGCAGAGAACGGGAAAAGAAATGATTGATTGAGTTGGTGTTTTAAGTTCACTTTATGCACAGTATTGCTAATCGGGATTGGACCGACAGTTTGAAGTGGGATGCGAACCACTATGTGCTTCCACCGGAAATCGAACCCGGGACCCTTTGATTACAAGACGACGATGCTACCACTGCGCCATCGGGGAGGTCCAGGAAAAGAAATGAAAGAGAAGAAAGATATAGAAGCAGAGATAGAGAAAAGAAATGAACGAGAAGAAAGATGGAAGCAGAGATAGAGAAAAGAAATGAACGAGAAGAAAGAGGGAAGCAGTGGAAAAGAGAGAGAGAAAAGAAATGAAAGATAATAAAGAGAGAAGAAGATAAACATAAAAGAAATGAACGAGAAGAAAGAGGGAAGCAGTGGAAAAGAGAGAGAAGGAACGAGTGAGAAGCAGAGAAACAGAAAAGAAATGAACGAGAAGAAAGAGGGAAGCAGTGGAAAAGAGAGAGAAGCAGTGGAAAAGAGAGAGAAGCAGAGAGAAGCAAAGAAACAGAAAAGAAATGAACGATAAGAAAGAGGGAAGCAGTGGAAAAGAGAGAGAGAAGGAAAGAGAGAAGCAGATAAAGAGAAAGAAATGAACGAGAAGAAAGAGGGAAGCAGTGGAAAAAGAGAGAAGCAGAGAAACAAAATAAATAAACGAGAAGAAAGGGGGAAGCAGTGGAAAAGAGAGAGAAAAGGAAAGAGAGAGAAGCAGATAAAGAGAAAAGAAGTGAACGAGAAGAAAGAGGGAAGTAGTGGAAAAGAGAGAGAAGGAAAGAGAGAGAAGCAGATAAAGAGAAAAGAAATGCACGAGAAGAAAGAGGGAAGTAGTGGAAAAGAGAGAAGCAGAGGAACTGAAAAGAAATGAACGAGAAGAAAGAGGGAAACAGTGGAAAAGAGAAAGAAGGAAAAAGAGAGAAGCAGGGAAACAGAAAAGAAATGAACGATAAGAAAGAGGGAAGCAGTGGAAAAGAGAGAGAGAAGGAAAGAAAGAGAAAAGAAATGAACGAGAAGAGAGAGAGAAGCAGTGAAAGAGAGAAACAAAAAGAGGGAGAGAAAGAAGCAGATGGACAAGGAGAAATAGGGAGAGGGAAAGATGTATATGGAAAATGAGAAGGAGGGAAAGAGGAGAAGTATAGAAAGTGAGAGAGAGGTGAGGGAGAAAGCCACACTCTTGATACCTTCAGTATACACCGTGATCCTGCCGCTGTGTCAGGAGACAAGGCTAGAAAGCAGCAGTGGCTTAAGAAAAAGGAATATAGGAAGCAAGACAAAGAGAGGGAATAGAGGAAGTACCAGGGGCGTACTGTCTTCTCTAGTAATGCCTGAGCTAAAAGCAGTATATGCTGCATACAGGTGTGAAATTCAAGAAATACAAAGTTGTAGAGGGAGCAGTCTCGAATTTCAGGCTTAACTTTTGAGAGGGCAGAAGCGAGAAGTTGTCTATTCCATAAAGACAGTTTCCATGATCATTTTGTTAAATAATTTTTACATTTGAAATGTTAAAAATTGCAATTTTTTTTGTTTCTCAGGTCTCAGGATGTTGACAAAAATTACCCTTAAATTGTACGTTTTAAGATAACCGAAAATATTGGGAAAGCTTCCCTTGCCACTGGCATGAATGCATAGGCAATATTTAACGTTTGTCTCATAATTTATTATTAATTCTCATCGTTTCAATTAACCTAAGAGGTAGAAGACGTCGTAAGAGGAGACAGAAAGGCATAATGTCGAAAACTGAGGGCTTTTGAGTGGTTGGTTTCTTTATTTTACTTTGCTTTTCTGCCACTTTTGGCTAATCGCGAAGATGAAGTTTAGCCGTGATTTTATGAAGTGACACTCACAAAGAACACTCATGTTCAGATCGGGATTCGAACCCGTGACCACTTCCGTCGTAGCGCGCTGTGATAACTACTCCACCGAGGGCGGATAGCAAATGTGGTAGAGCGAACCAGAAGTAATATGAAGAATGGTAGAGAAGAATATATCGTGTGACGACATTTGTAGTTTCAAGAAATCCACTCTTAGAATGACCTTGCGTCTTATGTGCGTGCAGTTAAACGGATAGTGTGCAGTGATGCAACGAATCTGACCATGAATATTTAGAGAAAAATATAAGGAATACTGGATCCATATCTCTCAATGACACGCCGTTAATTGATTTGAATCGTGTGCTTCAAACGCTGGTAGCTATAAAATACGGTGTTTGAAAGCATCTTCGTATTCTTAACAATCCACGCTGTAGAATTTATGTATGACATTGTGATTTTTATACAGGCGAACCCGTTTAGTGGCGTTACTTTAAGCGACCTTCTTTGCCGATTTTCAACTTGTCGGTTTCTTTGAACTTAATCCTTCTGAATCCCTATTCTGGCATTGACACAAACCAGGACAAGAACACTGGTCCCTTCTTGAACTCTATATAGTACAGAAGTTTCAGGAAAAAAAAGGAGTTGTAGATGAGTTTAAGGAGAGCATAATTGTTCAACCGAATCAACCTGCCATTATTGGAGCGAATTGCCCACCTGTCTTACTTTATCCATATATAATTACTGCATCCGCGCACATAGATGGATACACAGGGACACACCCACCTTAGCTCCAAAATATCTCAGTCCGGCGGAAAAGAAGGGAAGGGTAACACTAGCTTGGCTCAGGTTAGGGAGTGGAGACATGTAAGGATGAAAATTAAGAAGAGGAAACTGTCGTTCACTTCTTTCTTGAATGCCTTGCTTCCCGTGATCTGAGAAACAAGTGACATACGACGGGCTAACTAACCAATGATTTATAATAAAATTCAATTGACACTGAATAATGGACATGTGTAGAGTGGCAGGGCTGGTGTAATGTAAGATTCTATTGTAACAAATTCCAACTTCTTGTAGCTATTTTAACGGTTATATAGTCAGTAGTTTGCTGTGGAATGTGACGTGCTTGTGCAGTCTTATCGAAATTTATACTTAAGTAATTGATTACCCGGCATTGCCCGGGTATTTTTTATCCTAATCTTCTATTAGACAGGAAAAATAATGAATTCTAACTATAGTGCAAAATGAACTTGGAGTTGAACGGCATTGGGAGTGTCACTATTCATCTTAGTGACCCCGAAAACTATGGATTCCACGCTAATATCGGTCGTTTTACATGTCACCCCTTCCCACCCCCACCCCTAAGGGTGCCATGGGTGTGTTGGAGTTGAACGGCATTGGGAGTGTCACTATTCATCTTAGCGACCCCGACAACTATGGATTCCACACTACTATCTGTCGTTTTCGATTATTTTTACATGTCACCCACTTCCCACCACCACCCCTAGGGGTGTCTTACCCCCACAGTATTTCTTTCCAGATTGCAAGTGATATGTGTACCAAGTTTGGTTGAAATTGCTCCAGGCGTTCGATAGTTATACAGACATCAATTTTTATATAGTGCCATAGATTTAATTTAATTACGTATTAGAGGTATTATATCCCTCGTGAAGTTTGATATCCCCTCCAGAGAACTTGGACTGATTCCATAAAGATCCTAAATATTCTCCATTCTGTAAAAGCGCTTTACTGACGAATGGTAACAAACTTAATGCTTTGAGCCGGAGTGAGAGTTGAACTAGAGATTCGATTAATTTGTTGAACTATCCAGGCTATAGCGGGAAAAGTATAAGACATTAATATGTAATGAATTATTGTTATTGCGATTCAAATTACCACTGTGGCGCTAGTGTATCTGCCTCTGTGACCACTGGAAGTATGATACAATGTTTGTTGACATTTGACAGTACAGCGTGATGTGTGATACAACGCTTGTTCAAAATTAAGGATATTTCAAATATGTGGATTGCTCTTTATTTTGCGAATCTAATGTGAACTCATGGACATACCTATAAGAACGTTGCAAGTAAGTATAATTTGTGCATATAACTCTATATTTAAATCCCAGTCTCATTTTCATCTAGTTTCGAAGAGAAACAACATCGTGAGCCTCCATCCATAAATGATTTCTGTAATTGGCCAAATTATGTATTTTTTTTACAGTATTTTCAATGTCTCCCTTTTCATTTTGTGGCCCTATCCAAAACACTTTTTCTGAAGTGGGGACCACTTTGCCAGATGGAAGCTCGAGGCCGTGCTTCCACCCTCCTAAATCGGTACTTGCACGTAAGATACAAATCTATATATTTATCATTCATCGCACTACTTGCTGTGCCTATCTAATGCTAGCTTCAATGTGGTCATCGCGTCACGCTCTACGAAGCGAGAGGTGCCAGGTTTGAACCCTGGTTTTGACATGGGTGTATCCTTGTCTTTGACCCTTCATCTATAGAATCATCAATCATCCTCATCGTCAAGATTAACGCAAGAGGTAGGAAAGCGACGTAAAATAACTGAAATAATAGGAACGTGAAGCGTGGCGCCAAGGGTGAGTGGCCATCCAAAAATCAGACTGGATCAGCCCATCAAAATGCAATAATAAAAAAATCGTTTTAAAAATGGTCGTAAAATGAAAGTATGTAGATGAAGATGAATCCTATGAAGATTCGATTGATTGATTGAGTTGGTGTTCTTAGTCCACTTTATGCAGAGTAAGGCTAATTGGGACTGGACCTATAGTTTAAAATGGGATCCGAACTACTATATGCCTCCAGCGGGTATCGAACCCGGGACCCCTTCTATGAAGAATAGAACCTAGTTTTGGAACGACTCTTCTAACTCCTGGATCATGGAATGTTTTTATTCTAATATTTAAACTGCTTATTGTTGGATAAAAAAATCTTGTTGGGATCACATAATAACAATGTGAATACGAGAACAGATGATATTCAAGAAGAAGTGTCCGACCCAAATCTTAGACAATCATCCAATGAATATGAGCTTCAGACTTATATATAAGCTACACACACACACACACACATATATATATATAGGCTATACACAGTTCTTCACCCATCTTGCATTCATCTGAAAGATATTCCTATGGTCCCCACGTGTATTTCATGTCTCAGGCCCATCTAGTCATCTTATCCCCGAAAATCCAAAAGAATATATCGTTCAAAGACACTAAATCGAAAGTGAGAGTCGGTAACTTTCAATTTCGCACCGCAAGGTGGAGAGCGGTTTGTTGGAGGAGATAAAGCGCCAAGTGAAGACTTACCCGGTAGGGCGAAGATCATGTAGATGAACCAGGACCTCATCCTGTCGGAAATTACACCGCCTCCAGACTGGTTACTGGCTACTGCCTGATTTCTCAGTGCATATGTATTAAAAGGGGGTCAGGCATCCCCGGCAAGGTCGTCGGGCGGCCTTCTCCTGTGGAGAGCCATGGCGTTCGTGCGTTGACTACTGCCGGCACCTTATCTCCTGTTCTCCTCCCAGTACGGGCTGGTGGCATTGGGGAGGATACCACGTGCATATTCCATACTGGCAGGTGGGTGAAGCTCGATTGTTTGTTGATTTGTTACACCACCCTCCCCCCGCTACAAGGTGATTGCTGTGTTTCCTCAACTTCGGAAATGTGGGCTGTTTCCTTACGTCACAGCATACTTCCTGGAAGTCGATTCTCTACTTCCTTAGGTTAACCACGACTGTGAAGCAGGCGTCCTCCATGGCGTAGTGGTAACACTGTCGCCTTGTATTCAAGGATTCACGGGTTCGATCCTCGATGGAGGCAATGAGCATAGTGGTTGTGATTCAAGTTTAAACTGTAGGTCCAGTCTCGATTAGCCTATTTGAGCATAACTGTGCAGTCACCGGCAAAGAAAAATGGTACACCTAGATCCTTAAATACTCGCTTCCCTGCAAGGCGTTATGTGTGTTGCCTAATTCTACGGCGTTGTTAGAAGCTGCCATTGACAATTATATATATATATATATAAATGGATGTATATGTGTGTGTGTGGGTGTATATATTTGTTTGTTCAGGCATAACTCTCGAACGCCTGGAGCAATTTCAACCAAACTTGGTACACGTATCACTTGCAATCTGGAAATAATATTTTGGGGCAAGACACCCCTGGCACTCCTAGGGGAGCCATGTAAAAATAATCGAGAACCACCGATATTAAATTCCGCACAAACAGACATCCGTACTTCTATGCAATCCGCACAACGATAGTGTTTCTCGGGTTGTCTAACATTCAGGCTGTGTTGGGAATGGAATCCATAGTTTTCGTGACACTCCCAATGCGGTTCAACTTCAAGTTCATCACCTATCGGCATGGGGGGTGAGAGGGGGTGAAAAATAAAATGCCACAAATGACCTAGATTAGTGTCGAAGCCATAGTTTTCGGAGTCGCTAAGCTAATTGGTGACATTCACGACCACAATTAAAATTAGTTACAGTTTAC
The DNA here is from genome assembly GCF_977018435.1 of Lepisma saccharinum. Lineage (NCBI taxonomy): Eukaryota > Metazoa > Arthropoda > Insecta > Zygentoma > Lepismatidae > Lepisma > Lepisma saccharinum. The sequence goes on from NC_139233.1 coordinate 37,151,927, forward strand.
ATAGTTAGAATTTATTATTTTCCTGTCTAAATAAAAGATTGGGATAAATAAATACCCGCTAATCAGCTAGTTTGATACTAAAATCTACTTATCGCCTTAGTGTTAGGGAAGCAACGCCTTGCAGGGAAGCGAGCATTTCAGGATCTAAGTGTCCAATTTTCATTGCCTGTGACTGTACATAAAACAGACGACGATGAAGGAGAATAAAGACAAGATAAAATTAATGCAGGGGCACACATCCCCATCCCCAGTGGTGACCGAGATTTGTCATCCAATGAAAACTCTTCCAGAGGGGAAAAGAACACGAATATAATTACGACATTGTCTGAAATTCATAAGGTGCCGATTTCTAAATTGAATCTTGAAGTAGTATTAAGTGACTCGGATTTCATTTACAGCAATATATTTCGAAATTGAAACTAAATGTATTCATGTTGCACCTCCATATCATGCCAACCAGGCAAAGCTAAATTTTACATCACAATTATTATTATTTATTTTCGTATTCTTAGGGTATGGATACCACATTTTTGGGGGAATACAGATATATTATTTTATTGACAGTTCCAATATTAGAAGAGTTAATGTGGTTCCATTATTCGGACATGCTTTGTCTTGTTCATTTTATATATTATTATAAATAACTTCATAGTAATCTGTGCTTTGTAAATGTTGATACTGTCAGGAACCACAACTCTTACTCTCTCTGCCTCTCTCTAGAACAGAACGTTGCATTGCATTCATTCATAAAAAAATAATGAAAATACAGTGTGTCCGAAAAGTCACGCAACCCGGTGTTTACGACCATATAACGGAATAGCGAAAAGGAATGAGAAGAAACGCCTTTTGCCAAGAGAATGCCCTATATATTGGGGAAATTTAGAGAGACAAACATATGTAAGAACATGCATGTTTTAATAACAAATAAGCAAAGTGTTGCCAAAGGCGGAAAAAAAATATTTGCAAATCGTGTATATTGATGCACAGAACTCGCTGAGGTAAATTATTGCAACATTTCACAATACCAACGAACAATTTGGATGGCCATCTAATGAATTTGACAGAAAAATAACTTTGACGAAGTTTCCAAAACATTGCAGAAAGGAATAAATGGGCTGTTCCAAAAATCGATATTTTCACAATATTACGAGGGACACTGGCAACACTGTTGCTGTCACGTGTCACTAACAGATGTGTTTCACCTCAGGCTATCACACTAAGGCACTTTTAACGACAAAGGAGAAAGTTGGTTATTCTCGAACATATGCAATAAATTACATACACCTTGCAACCCTGAAATGTGGTTTCAATTGGATAGGTAGGTCAACAGCCAAAATTCCAGGCATTGGTCGACAGAAAACCCACATCAGTTGCATGAACTACCCTTGCACTCTCCGAAAATCGGTGTATGGTGTGGAATATCGCGACGTCGTATTGTGGGACCGTTATTCTTTGAGACAACAGTGGATACTGCTGTGTACGGGGATCTCATAATGCAATTCGTTGCTCTCCTGGAAGAAGACGAACGTGATGCTTGGCTACAACAAGATGCAGCAACTTGCCATACATCTAATGAATCTCTTCGTATGCTGAGAGAAGTTTTTGGTGATCGTCTAATATCCAAGGCGCAGTCGCTCGCCCGATTTAACATCTGGAGATTTTTTCTGTGGGGTTACTTAAAGGGGAAAGTATACCAAACGGGACCCAGAACATTGGAGGAGCTGAAACGAAACATTACACAGGACATTAATAATATCGGTGCTGCAACCCTCAGGAAGGTATCTGAGAACATGATCAAGCGAACCAACTTATGTATCCAAGAAAATGGTGGACACTTCAAACATTTGCTTTAATTTGTAGTGATACCCACATTTCAGGGTTGCAAGGTGTATGTAATTTATTGCATATGTTCGAGAATAACCAACTTTCTCCTTTGTCGTTAAAAGTGCCTTAGTGTGATAGCCTGAGGTGAAACACATCTGTTAGTGACACGTGACAGCAACAGTGTTGTCAGTGTCCCTCGTAATATTGTGAAAACGTCAATTTTTGGAACAGCCCATTTATTCCCTTCTGCAATGTTTTTGAAACTTCGTCAAAGTTATTTTTCTGTCAAATTCATTAGATGGCCATCCAAATTGTTCGTTGGTATTGTGAAATGTTGCAATAATTTACCTCAGCGAGTTCTGTGCATCAATATACACGATTTGCAAATATTTTTTTTCCGCCTTTGGCAACACTTTGCTTATTTGTTATTAAAACATGCATGTTCTTACATATGTTTGTCTCTCTAAATTTCCCCAATATACAGGGCATTCTCTTGGCAGAAAGCGTTTCTTCTCATTCCGTTTCGCTATTCCGTTATACGGTCGTAAACACCGGGTTGCGTGACTTTTCGGACACTCTGTATAATGGGTTGTGATTATTGCCATTGTCAGAGGTCTCTCTTCAAGGTCAAATTTTCAAGGTCATCGGAAACATTGTGATACATATAAACAGTACTTCATCCCAAACCATATAAATTAGATCAAAAGCGATTTCATATTTACATGATATGACATATTTATTTCTTCTCTTGTCCGAACCAGTTCGCTGTGTGCACTATGTAGCTTATACTATTTTGTTGTGAGATACATTCTTTGAAGAATAGTACACATATAAACACAAGATATGCAGGCATAGTTGAAAGTTATATTGTTCAGGGCAAAGTCTCTAGTGCGGTTTACAAGGATTCTATCTATTTCTTTGCTGCTTCGTTTCCATGCTGTTCTTTACTCTATCGTCTGCCACTTTCATCACTCCCCTTTCTGTTCGTCATACACAGTTATGAGATAGTAATTCAAAATTAGATGAAATTAATTTAATGTTATCTTGAAATCGCTGTATCTCTAGGTGTGAATCCCCGCATCTCCACCATGATGTGTGACTCCATTACAGAAGCGGGGATCGCAAGTGACAGGGAAGTAGTTCAGAAAAAGCGAGAGGTTGGATTTTAACTCGCCTGCCCCTGACCAAGAAGAGGGAAGATGAAGGAGACAAAGTGCAGCTCTATCCACACTTGCCTGGCACAATCGCGCCGCTGGCTACCAGCAGGCCCTAGCTGATGTCGCCGTCTCGTCCCGACGCCTCGGGCGTCTTGGGTGATCGAATTCGCGGCGCTCACAGCACCATACCGTCGGTTCTCCCGATTTGTATCTACTGTCTCGTTTTCATAAATAGGCGACTTTTTATCCCTCATCATAATTCGTTGATCCTGCAGGTTTTCATTCCTTTACTACCGGGTTGATTATACCTCTATCAGGCGAACGAACCCGGTAGCGACGGAGGAATTTCAGTGCTAAGCCAGCGGTATGATTGATGTTGGTTGTACAGTAACGGACACTTCTGGGTTGTAATGATACCATTGAAAGTCAGTGAGATTATTACAACCCAGAAGTGTCCGTGACTGTACGTACGATTGGGTCAGCGCACTGTGTGGAGAGGCGATGTATTATAATGAATTCTAGCGTTTGCTCAGTATCTCCCATCAATATATATATACTAGTATATTGTTTGAAATCCACTCTATTCACAGCTTGTATAACCGATACTGGATCTACAGTTTGAAGTGCCACCCGAACCAGTATGCACCAAACCCATGGTGAAAACGCAAGTTAGTCTTTCCATGTCCCAAACCCGGTATCGAAACCGGAACCCCTTAATCTCAAGGCAACTAGTTGACATATATAGCTACTTGTGTTTAGGTGTGTGTGTGTTACTTTCGTATTACTTGTCAATCCCGCCTATTAACTTCCTTGATAGAGTCGTACCACACTGCCAACCCAGGAGACGAAGGCTCGATTTTCTTTTATTCCCTCACCTAATTTATCTTCGTCGCCACAGATAGCCTGGAGAGTTACAAAAACGGCATAAAATATGCAAATGTACGAATACAAGTATCACCAGTTACTACAAATAAACAAAAATCCAAGAGGGGTCATGTAAATACGTATGCTGATCCGGCACGAAATATTTCATAGGCAGAAACACGTACTTGCATACTTAACGCTACACGCCACCCTCCATGACGATCAACGATCCCAGGCAGAAATGGCAGAAAGAGCAAAGTTAAAATCATCCAACACATAGGACCTACACACAGGATCTTCACTAATAGTTGATATTGCCGAATAAATCGGAAGCGAAGGAAGAAATTACAAGGGCAGTTGTGGCAACTTCTTGGAAAACGCAGATTCGAGTTATCAAATTGAATGTTATTCAATGATTTGTGCATGTGGGCGATAACATTCGCAAATGATACCAGCATGACAATCTTACCGGAAGTATTCAATGTGCTAAAAGACGCCAATGCCATGGATTATGGACTAGAGCCACCTACCCAACATTATTAGAACTTAGATATTGACCCAGACGAGCGGCTAGGGGACAGCATTAGCATCTTGTGAAATACATGCTAACAGCACCAAACCTGATCTGTCTAACCTATTTTGCTTAATAAGGCACCCATTTAAACAATTGAAAATATCAACGATTGATTGATTGTGGGTTAGTGTGGACTCCAGTTCTTGTCCATTACCTGACCACAGGTCCTTAATGAATTCACAGTATAGGTAAAAAAAAGTTAATTTATAATTTCGAATTTTGATAATGTTTCCTAATGGTTTCCCAGACACAAAGTGAATATCCAATTTTTCGGGAAGAATGAGCATTCTGCCAAAAAAAAGCGAATTAGCGCATGTACGGAAAATTAACGGGCAATAAGTCTGCTGAAAATATAATACCATTATTTCTTATAAAGCCATTTAACCTCCCATGGTACCTTCTAGTGATGTTTGTTTAACACATTCCGATGGCAGACACCAACAAAGCAGTTTTCGAATTTTACTCTTCTCTCGTAAAAAAACGCTATGATATTCCAAAATCTGAAAAATTACATATGCTTAGAATTCCTTCTAGAGCATTCACGGCAATGTTTATGTGGTTTGCTTTCGCTATTCTCTAGATATTATCGATGGTTTAGTAGACTTACGCAGCCACGAAACTATTGATGATATCTAGGCAACAGCCAAAGTAAACCACGTTAATGCTCTAGAAGGAATTCTAAGGATTGATACGTATTATTTAGATGTTGGAATATCATAATTGTTTTTGAAAGGAGAGGAAATCGAAAACACGCTGTGATGTCGGCCAAAGGTCTTCCTTACACACTAACTCGTATTGTGAACAAACAATGGGGCTATATTCGCATCGCTTCTCTTGTGCACGTGTATTGTTAACACTTCTTTCAAATTTCAACCGCCAGATGACGCGATTGATTGATTGATTAAGTTGGTGTTTTAAGTCCACTTTATGTACACTAAGGCTAATCGGGACTGGACCTACAGTTTTACAGTGGGATCAACCCTGTGGAACCTTACTTTGGAGCCTCTGCTGATGGAATTACATCAGTCTAGGGAAGTTGCTGATGTGATAGGGTATGCAGACGACATACTTATTTTGATTATCGCCAAAAGTAGAACTAAATTGCAAAGAAGAACTAACCGAGCCATAAGTCTGGTAGAAGACTGGACTAAGACATCAAAAATGAAAGTTGCCAAAGAAAAATCTTATCATATCTTACTTAAAGGCAAGCTATTAAGATCTCCAATTATAAGGGGTACAAAAATAGCTATTAAAAAAATCTACTAAAATTAAATACCTTGACATTTTCCTGGAAGCTCAATTGAGATTGAGACAACATATAGAGGAGGTTTCCTCCTCTAAGGCGAAGGCCCTACTATACAATATCTTGAATATGGGGAACTCGGCATATAAACTTCCTTTTGTAGTTTCGATGATCTATTATAGATCAAACTTCTTGCCAGTGATATGCTATGCTGCGTCAGTCTGGGCGCATCTCACAGCGCAAAAACAAATCAGAGATAGTCTCAGATCTGTACAACGGAATGTCCTGTTAAGGATCATCGGAGCGTTTAGTACAAAATCCAAGACTTCGATAATAGCTGTTGCTGGCGTACTCCTCTTAGACTTTGAAGTTCGACAAAGTGCCGCTTGTTACTGGTGGAAAAAGGGACTAAAAGAAAAGGCACATGACCTGCTGGGAACTCGGGTCAATTCCATCCAAGAAATTAAACAACACTTATGGAACTCTTGGCAAGAAGAGTGGAGTCAACTCCAAGAATCTGCCCAGACTAGAAAGTACATACCGGACGTACGGGATAGGATGAAACTTTCCTTCTTCAAACCAAGTAGGGGTATGGTCCATTTCATGACAGGTCATGGCCCATATAGGACTTATCTCCGAAGATTTAATCTTAGCAATGATGATCAGTGCTTAACATGTAGGGTGAAAGGAACACCGGAATTAAGGCAGGGTCTAGATGAGGTCACACTGGCACAGGAAATCCATAGCATCAAGACCTTCGCAGGTCTGGCCGGACTAATTTCGTCATTAGAAGAAATGGACTACAAATCAGCATCTCGAGTTAGTTCTGGAAATGAGACTTCAACATTAAGTACCATCCGACAAGTTGGAATAAGAAGAAGTAGCCGAATCAGACAAAAGAAGATCCCATCGCCAAAACAAAAGACCGAAGAAAATGGACAGACTTAAAATGAACCAAGATATTATGAGGAGGGCCCAACCGCCTTGAATCGAAGGAAGTTCTACATAAAATCCTTAAGAGGGAGTGCAAGTTCGAAGAACTAGTGACTTGCAAAGTCGTATGGGTAATTGGTGGAAACTAATTAGCGATTGTGAGGACATTGACATTCCTGTAAATCGGATTGATAGTGTGGAATTAAGTGTGGTTCTACCAAGATTTGACTATGTATGGACGCGAAGTGAATAATGGAAATTTGGGAACTGGTATAGTGTGAACTTTGATATGATGAGAATCATTAAGAAGAATGAAGAAGATGACCACAACTTTATGGAATGAAGAAGAAGCCCTTGGAACTTCCTTCTCTTCTGGAAATCCATTTCATTTGATTCTTTTATGAGGCTCAAAGTCTAAGGACTTATAATTTGGTATGTTCTAATTATTCAATATATATAAAATTTATCTTTCATTACTTATTCATTATTTATTCTTAATGAAGAAGATAGCCTAAATTCATTGAAAGCAAAATAAGAAGAAGTCTTTGGAACGTCCTACTTCTGGAAGACCAGATACTTGCAACTTGTGTTCCTTTGGGAGGCTTAAGGTCTAAGGACCTATATCACTCAATAAATTTACTAGATAATATCATATATTCCAAGTTAGTATTTTATTATATTTATCATTATAAATTTCCGTAAGATTTTCAAGCTGAATATCAGCACGAAACAAATCCTTAACATATACAAGTCAATTTAGAAATTTTGGAAACACTGGTCAAACATATATATGATTTTGTTTGTTATATTTTATATTCATATTCTGTATATACTTTTCTTTTATTATATTTATTCCTCAAGTACAATAATCTTAGAAAACACAAACATATATATACACACCGTGGTTTTATTAATAGGCACCAAGGTTAGAAACTTCTCCCTACAATTACTCGAATCCTCTTCCATATTCCAATCCTAAACGGGACACTACCGCTATTGGCGAAATAACAGCTATGATAAGCAATCTACGCAAAAGTATACCAAGAGAGAGGGTTGCATAGTGTGAGTGACGAGAGGAGGCTGGAGGACCTCGTCCCTCAGTGTCCCGATCCTTTTTACAGTGGGATCCGAACCATTTTTCGCCTTCACCGGATATCGAACCCGGGAACCCTTGATTACAAGGAGACGACGACAAGATAACGCGAGTGTATTGTTTTCATCGCTGCTAAATCTGACTGGTATACGTATTACGTTGCACTTTTGCTTATGCTCTTGAGAATCGCATTGAAGAATTTATATGCACTTATGTACCTATACATTTGTATAATCTTAATGAGGATTCCACTTCGGATTTCGAATTTAAATCTTAAGAGAAAGTGTTTTTATAAATTATTTCTTATTACATATTGCAAATATGTTTTAAGCAAATGTTATTACAATGTTTTATTTTTCTTTTTAAAAAGTTACTACAGAAATACATTCATAAATGCGAGAAACTGCATACAAAATGTAACATACCTGCGGTCTTGTATATTTCAGAAAGGTTTGGTAACATAGCATATATTTCCAACTCGAGATTAAAATACAAGATTAACAAAGGTTAACAATAATACATTTAAATAAAATACTTCGTGTGTTGTTTGTTGCTTTTAATAAAAGACAAGAGAGCAACGTATTTCATCGCAGAATGTCATTGGTCTTTGAGTACGGTGACAGGGGCCCAGTTTTCAGATAGTAGCGTCCTCTTGCGCTAAGAAATAAAAAGATACATGTTATGTATATGAATATTTACTTTGATTTTACTGTTAGTGGACTGGAGTCAAACATTATTTAGGTAATATTCATTGAGTGAAAGGATAATGTATTAGACCTACTCTAACCATATATTATGTGACGTGTCCAAATATTTCGTACAGGTATGAGTCTGTTTATTGTTATTATAATTCCAATAGGAATTACAGCTCGAACTAACCGTCATCTGGACACGCCAATGTCTCTATCGAAAGTAATAGTAACATTTATGGAAAGTGTAGTTGGAAACACTGCCAGTCACCTGAAGGCACGTTGTCAAAATTCTATACTGCTATATCTTTAATGCAATCAACTTGTTAGTCTTGCGAAAATTGTATTTGTAAAATCAAGTTAAAGTTACATTGAATTGAGCTGAAGTAACTTTCAACGATCTGAATCAAGGATGTTCCCTAAGGTTGATAATGGCAAATTGTCTCAAACCAGTGAAACTGAGTTCGAACCGAATACTGTGAACGAGTGCTTACATAGTAGATGAGGAAAGTGCAAAAGTCCTCACATTGCCTTTGAACGACACATCGCAGTGACACCATTAAACCAACGGTTTTTATAACCTCATTTATGACAGTGAAAAACGGAAAAAATAACTCAATTCGCAAGTTTGATGGTAGAATACATGCTATGTTCACTAAAAGAGGCTATATTGCTAGAACTAGAAAGGCTTTTGAAGCATTTTGTGATATTTAGGAACCAAGGAAGTGTGTAAACTCGTTGGCAACTTTACCTTTGAGAGCAAGCTATTCCCATGAACACTTGCGTTGAGCTTACTGCATGACAAGTGCCGTTCTCATACTCGTCCCAACTGTCACAAGATGTTGCAGGAAATCCTTCTTCATATCTGAGAGATTCTGCGTACAACTGCCAGGCTCTCCAGTGACTACAGAGGTCTGGAGTAAATCAAATGAAAAAGAAGCACACTAATTTATTAATGAGCCCATTCTGAAAGCTCTGCGTGAATGAAAAAGTTACAATTAAGTAGGTGGTACATTATCATTATTAGTGTTGAGAAAAAAATGTGATTGCTACTTAAGAATATCTGATACGTTTAACTGTAACTTCTGTAATTGTGATCTACATGCGATCAACAGTTTTAATGAACCCAGATTAATGACAAGTGTTAAGTGATTTCTGTGATTAATTTCTAATTGTGATTTTAGTGATGCAAGTGAATCTTGACTTTTGTCACTGTGATTGCAATGAAAATGCACATATAATTAGAACTAACAACTAAATCATTGAAACTGAACCCCCTGTTAATATGAAACTACTATAATGCAGTGCAGGCCAACATGTACACTGGAATGACTTGATATTTTAGTTTCTAATCTCTAAAACAAGAACAAGGAGGAATTACAATTTGATGTATGTTCTCATCACGGTGATTAAATCACAGTCTTGCAAGAAGTGTTCGTATAAATTACCTTCTGGGCCTCCCCTATGGCGCAGTGGTAGCATCGTCGCCTTGTAATCAAGGGGTCCCGGGTTCGATACCCGGTGGAGGCACAAGTGGTTCGGATCCCACTTTAAACTGTAGGTCCAGTCCCGATTAGCCTTACTGTGCATAAAGTGGACTTAAAACACCAACTCAATCAATCAATCAATAAATTACCTTCTGTGATGTACGACCAGCAGCCTGGTTGTGGCGCGAATCCACTGTTGGGATAGAAATCTGCATGTCCTAAAGGTTCCTCCAGGGCGAGTCCCCCCATGGGCGACGCCGACGTATGGATGATGTCAACAAACTCTGCATCAGAGCTGTCAATTCGTTCAGTTGAGTCCTTCTGCTCAAAGAGAAAGGAGGCGGGGTCCAGTCCTGGAATTAAATTATTTATGTCATTTACGCCTGGCCACACATTTCAGTGCTCGTTTCGGTTTCGATACGTGATCTCCGAATCGAGAGCTAGTGCCGTGGCAACACTGCTGCGGATCACGGAAGTCACCAACGATTAGCGCTCAACATATATTTTCTGATAGATTTCTCATTTGGAAACATGGGTGTCGCCACGAATTCTATTAGAACGTCAGGTCATTGGTATGAAATTCCTCACTTAAAATATAATCAGTAATAACATTGTTTCCACACAATATAGTCACTCAAGTGTGGAGAAGATTGAACACAAATGACTAATCAAACAAAACAGTACAGTAAAAATATTGTTGTATATAATAATGTAATAATTTTAAGATATTCAACAGTGTCAGAGAATAGGCTATTCGGTTTAATTTGTGGTATCATTATGTTGATTTACACAAATTTATATTCCAAGTGCAATGCATCGTACACAATAGTTTTTTGATTACAGAAACTGTTTGCCTTCAATTGTTCTTTACACTTTGGTGACCGTGTTCTGATTTTAAAGTCTCGAAAAAAATATTGTTTAAATTACCTATCTTTCTTTCGAACTCTGTAATTTTTCACTCGGATCCTTCCAATCAGTCGATCAAGACAATCAGTGACATCTGTTGATCGAATGTTTATTTGTAAAATGTTTGACTCACCTGTAATTCTTCTGAGCTTTCCGGAAGTGACGTACTTCCCCACAAAACCTGCTGCGTGTGCTCCTAGGCTGATCCCCATGACGTGGAAACTCTCGAGGGGAATTCCTCGGCTGACGAGATAGTCGATGAACTCCCCCGTGTAGGCTCCTGCGACACGGGCGTTCCTCGCTGCTACGTAGTACCAGGGGGCTGCCGCGAGGGTGCTCCAGTCCACCAGGATGAAGTTGTGATCTCCTCTTCTCATGTATGCTGGAATCAGAGAACCTTGGCAAACACCACATACAGGGTAATCAGGGAAAAATAATCATTTTCAAAGCAAGAATTAAACAGAAATGTCAAAATTCACTACACAAGTTTTGAAACACAATTTGTCGAAAGTGGACGAACGAAGAGTTGTGTATCCTCTCCAGCATGATGCCCTTAATATCAAAGGTGTATGTTTGTTTATTATTCACCAGAGCTAGGTACGTTACTCAAGAGAGTTAAGTTTTACCGTTAGTGTTACTTTGTCATACAATAAGAACAATTAACTGTTTACAATAAGTATCACATAATTTTTCTCCATAGTTCATGTTTTCTCAATACAACTTTAACACACTAATATAAAAGAGCTACACTATCTGAATACCTATGAGAAAAATCTTATGTTTGGAGTCCTTACTCAGCACCTACTCGCAGAACTCCACAGTTGTGGTCTCAGATGTCAGAGGCTCGTTAGCCTACACTAATGAAATTTCCATGATGTTATATTAAGCCGTGTTCATCAATTGTAAGACAGTAGTGTTGTACATTTAATTTAAAGTTAATGGGAACAGTAGCGTGCCCACGATCTTCGAAGGGGGTGCGTATGTACCATTTTCTTTAGAAGTCAGTCCAGACAATGGGGGGGGGGGGGTGTATGACCTCACCACCCACCCTTTGGCACGCCACTACAATAAAACGTTTTGAGTAAATTGCATTGACTGTTATCTGGATATTTTGCGCCACCATTGTCCCTTTCGTAGCTCGTTGCTGAAACGTAAGATAACAGAAATATCTCTTCCTACCTCGCAAAATCGTCTGTGTGCTTGTTGACCTTTCACCGGACAAGAAACCGTCGAAAAATACTACCGTAGGTCGCCGCATATCCAGGTTGGAGTCCTCCAGCAGCCCGCTGTCGTTCACCTTGAGAAGCTCATACTCTGCGGGGTTCAATCTGCAAGGGAATAGCTATTCAGTTGTCTCTGTCTTTCATTGCCATGCCGTCAATACCATTCAATGTGTAAATGATGGTCATTAAAAAGTTGAATTATAGGCAGAGTCATATAATTCAGTGCTTATAAGTTTAATATGTAAGGCTGTGTGATACTTGAAGGTGCCATTACATATTTTCATGAGGCAGATATCTCCATGGTTTAACAGAAGAAGGGAAGATTTTTTGAAAAAGTGTGTCATTGCTAACACGAATCATTGCTAATCGTAGGACATGGAAACTTTTACTTCTTGTTGAGTTCTTGTGTCCCCCCTCTAGCGGCAGATTAAAAACCTGCAAATCCGTCATGGTTGTAGTCCCAAGTATGTGTATATACACCGAAGGAAATTTCTAAAAAATAACTCCTTAAGTTTCGTGAAACGTTAACTGAAGACCTTGTTTTCATTAACTTTGTATTATGTTTGCATTAAATATATGCATGAAATAATTCAACTTCTACCAAAAAAAAATGCCATTGAGGGTAGAATATTGAAGATTATGATGATGAAATACTGATAATTGGCATTAAAGAGTCATATTACAATAAAGAAGGCATTTTTAAAATAACAAAAAGGAAACGGCAATTCGAATGTTTGCACTTAACGTAAGTGCTATATTGGTATTTTATAGGCTAGAGTACAGAATGTTATTTTCTTGGTGATATTGTTCTTGTGAATTATCAGTTTGTATATCGTTAATAATTATAACAATACTGCTAATTACAATACAAATGAAAAAATTGGAAAGATACAGAGCATTCCCTGACATTCGCTGCGAGACTCGGCGGAAAGCGGTCCGGCATCAGCGCTTGTCTTTCCCGGTGAACGTGGTCCGCGACAGCCGCTAGAGTCGGCTATTAAAATTACAGTTTTCATATTGTGTACTAACCTTAACTACAGAAGTTGTTGAAAATGATGTCTCTCTGCTGCAACACATTCTTGGCATCTCCGAAGGAAATTGGCATTTACACGTGCAAGTTCGTCTAGTGGAATTCTCCCGATTAAGAATTTTAGCGTCTCTAAATGCAGTGGTTTTTGAAACACCCGTTTCTTGTGAGAGACGGCGATAGATTTCGGAAGAGACTCTTCTGACCTTTGTCCTATCTCATTGAGATTTTTCCTCAGTAAGTACACGTGGGTTTTTCTTTTCACTTTTATTCAGAACTGACCCTGTTACTCTAAAGTTTTTTACGAGGTTTGATATAGTGGTCCTATGTGGAACGAGAACACCAGGAAATTTCGTTGCAAAACGTCGTCGCACTTCCACGCAATTCCTCTTTCCGAAGTAACATTCGACAAGATAAATCCTTTGTTGTAATGTAAACTTTTGTGGTGTCATATTAAGCCACAATCTTCAATCTTCAACACACGGACACGACACAACACAACTTCCGAGGGAGGATTATACTGGCGTCAATCTGCAGCATCAACAGAATGGGAAAGAGAGCGAAGGCAGGGAGAGCGAAAAAAACAGACTGTAACGTGCGACTGTTCACCGTTCGCCAGGACCCCGTTCACCGGGAAAGACAAGTTCTGATGCCGGGCCGTTTTCCGCCGAGTCTCGTAGCGAATGTCAGGGAATGTTCTGTACTTTGAAGACTGTGCTAACTACATTGAACATTAAAGTCTTCTAATTGTGTACTTGAAAGAGCACCAAAGCGTCAAAGGAACGTTTTGCACAAACTCTTGAATTAGTGTCATGGTAATTTTCCAGTCACATCTTCACATATTTCTTAAGCTGGAACTGATAACTCGTGGTCCTTCTCAACAGTATGTCCCCATCACTTGAAAGCATACTAGTCAAATTACATAAATAACTATAAAGAAAAAAGAAAGGGAAGTCCAAGGAATTTGCATTGTAGCAGAAGGTAGGTATACGCTAATGAGTAAGGTTATCCAGAGGGTATATGGCGTATACCGATGTATACACGCGACTACAGCCCTGATAAGGCCCCGGGTTCGGTCCCCGGTACCTCCACCACGTTACGACCTAAGGTTGTTCGTTCCAGGGCGGTTCAAGTAGACGTAAATGGGGGCGTTTACCCTAATCGTACCGGATTTCACCTTCTGTCCTGGAGGGTAGGTCCCGTTGACCAACGGGCGGCAAGTCAGATATAGAGTAAATTTGCAGTGACAACATTTCCAAACGAATATATGAATTCTCGACAAAAATACCTCACTTGTGACACAATTTACGAGAAGAGGTGAGTAAGGGTGAACAGTCTTGGAGCACACCCACAGTAGTAGACTACTTATCTGGGTTGCTGCTCTTTTTCTCTGGTTCCCAGGTCGAGAATAAGTACGAAGCCGTACTGGGCCGAGCGGCTGGGTGTCGTTCTTCAGTACAAGCCCTGGGATGCGCCCCTGTAGAGGAATCGTTCCTCTCTACGCTACCATCACTTACACTCCCGCAAACTCGTAGTGGTCTCCTGGCAATCTCCCCATATTCTCCTCCTGGTAGTGCTCGACTAGGGGGGACACGGAGGATGTTATCCCCCTGCTGTAAAAATGTTCATAAAGCATCCCCCAGCTAGAATAATTTGCAGAAGCATCCCCCGCATTGTCTCCATGTTGATTCTTATCCCCAAACTCCACCAAGCACCCCCCCAGTTAGGAATTTCCAGTTCGAGCACTACTAAGGTAGATTGTTTACCCTTTCTACAGTGCTCTCTGGAGTTGGGCAATGACTAGGATATGTTCCAGGTAAGGTCGGCAACACAAGGAATTTTACAAGTCTTGTCAGTTGTTTTGTGAAATAAGCTAATCAGTTTAAACATAATTTGGCAACAAAGTCCACTTTATTTTCATAAAAAACTAATCGAGACTGATCTTAATGTTTAAACTAAGGTTCGAAACACTTCAGCGTGCTTCCACCTGCAATCACTGATCACTGACCTACAAAGGTCGAGGGAATTCGATGTTTTTATGCTTTGCTAAGTTCAGACACTGAAAAAGCACATTTCTCCAACAAGCATCTTCACTGTAAATATTTTGTGTAATTATAATTTAAGACTTTCATTTATTTTCAGCAACGTTGAATAGACTTCATTCATTCGATTAGCATGGAAAGTTGAAGATTTACCATATTTATGCAAGAATCAGGGCGAGATAGTGCCAAACCACCATGCTTTTGCAAAACATTTCCACTGAAGTGACGTGAAAATCATTACAACTTTGTTCCTTCAATGAGTTAATACAAACTATGAGTAGCAGATGAAGACATTTCGAATATAAACGTAGGATAATTGGAGATTTATTTCCACTTTTAAAGTCTGTATTTCGTACAAATACGAAAATGTGGCTTGATAAATCTCGCCCCGACCTCTCCATGTATAATAATGTATTAAAACATAAAATGGTCAGGGAAATTATTTGATAACACCTGAGAAACCTGGAGATGACAGGAAATTTGAGTTGGTAAAATCTTAATTTTAGATTAAAAAGACTAAGAAATTAAAAAGGAAATTAAGTGTTTACTAAAATATAGAAAGTTTATAATCTCTCTGAGGATCAAAACCCTTCAAATCAAGTCTTTTTACTGCTAGATTTTGGACTTCAAAAGTGAGTAGTCACATTTTTTTCATGTATATTTTCATTGTTACCTTTACTAGTTAGCATTCAAATTAAATTATATTGAATATTTTATAAATTACTTTATACAGAGTTAGAACAGGTCTTTAATAAATTTTCCCAGTATGATATGAAAATTCTTTTAGGTGACAGTAATGCACAGATTGGCAAAGAAGAGGCATTTAAACCCACGATTGGTAAAGAAAGTCTTCATGAATTAAGTAATGATAATGGTATAAGATTGATTACTTTTGCAACCTCAAATAATTTAATTGCGAAACGTACCTCTTTTAAACATAAATATATCCATAAATTTACCTGGTCTTCTCCAGATGGTAAAACTCATAATCAAATAGATCAGATTCTCATTGATAAGAGAAGGCATACTAGTATAATTGACATTTGTTCCCATAGAGGTGCTTACTGTGCCAGTGACTATTATTTAGTAATTGCTAAATTAAGAGAAGGACTTTCTGTAAACAATCTTAAGCAACAAAATCTAAAATTTGATACAGAAAATTTGCTGATGATAGAATTAAGAAATATTACCAAATTAAATTGTCAAATAGATTCGATATTTTGCAGGATTTAAATTATGATAAAAATATAAAATGAAACAGACGTAAATAAGAATTGGGAGCACATACGTAATGCAATAGAATCAGCAGCTAAATAAAGTATAGGATACCATAAACCGAAATAAAGTAAGCCATGGTTTGATAATGAATGTCACAACCTAATAGAAATAAGAAATCAGGCTAGGCTTAGGTGGTTAAATAACTCTGATGATACAAATTTAAGCAATTATAATGGAATAAAGCGAGAAGTTAACCGCAGGTTTAGAAGTAAAAAAAAGAGATTACTTGAAAAGCAAAATTAAAAATATCAGAGATTTATATAAAGATGTAAATGAATTTAGAAAGAGGTGGCAACCTAAAGTAAACTTGATAAAAGATAAAAACAGTGATTTTTTGGCTGACCCATGCAATATTCTAAATCGATGGAAGAACTACTTTAATGACCTTTTAAATGTCCATGTAGGAGATAAATCAGAAGTAAATTAAGTACACACAGCAAAACTTTTGGTTCCAGAACCTAACTTGACTGAAGTTAAAGATGCTATTAAAAGGCTAAAGAATAGCAAAGCACCTGGCATTGATTTAATACCAGCTGAGTAATTAAATATGGTGGGAATTCGTTAATATGTCAAATTCATAAATTAACTTGTTTAATATGGAATAGAGAAGAAATCCCTCAACAGTGAAAAGAATCCATAATTGTTCCTGTGTTTAAAAAAGGAGATAAAATGAACTGCAATAATTACAGAGAAATTTATTTACTCTCAACAACATAGCAAGACTTACCCCATATGCTAATAAAATTATAGGTTATTATCAATGTGGATTTAAACGTAACAGATCGACTACACATCAAATTTTTCACTATAGACAGACACTTGAGAAAAAATGGGAACATAATCAAAATGTCCGTAAGCTATTTCATTGATTTAAAAAAAGCATGTGATTCGGTCAAAAGAGATAAATTATATAATATATTAGTCGAGTTTGGAATACCTAAGAAGCTTGTTAGTATGATAGATAAAAGTATGCACCAGTGAAACAGAAAGTAAAATTGGTGTGGGTATTAATGTGTCTGACAAATTTACAATTCATGATGGGTTAAAACAAGGAGATGCATTATCTCCATTGCTCTTTAATTTTACCTTAGAATATGCTGTTAGGAAGGTAAAAGAAATTAACGAAGGACTAGAATTGAATGGCGTGACTCAGTTGTTAGCATATGCAGATGATGTAGACTTATTAGGGGATGATATAAATACAATTAAGAATAATGCTAAAATATTTTTCAAAACTGCTAAAGAGATAGGTTTGGAAGTTAACAAAGAGAAAACTAAATATATGCTTACAGGCCGAGACCAAGTGTTAGGCAATAATCAAAATCTAATTATTGATAACAACTCGTTTGAACCAGTTTCCAAATTCAAGTACTTAGGAATTATACTAACAAATGAAAAATATGTTAAAGAGGAAATAAAAAGCAGGCTTAATTCAGGAAATGCATGTTACTTTTCTCTTCATAAACTTTTGTCTTCTCTTTTAATATCTAAGAAACTAAAAGTTAAAATATACAAAAC
The DNA here is from genome assembly GCF_977018435.1 of Lepisma saccharinum. NCBI lineage: Eukaryota > Metazoa > Arthropoda > Insecta > Zygentoma > Lepismatidae > Lepisma > Lepisma saccharinum. The sequence continues at coordinate 37,169,785 of NC_139233.1, forward strand.
AGTAATTTTGCCTGTAATATTATATGGATGCGAAACTCGGTCCCTTACATTGAAAGAGGAACATAAATTGAGAGTATTTGAAAATAAGATCCTTAGGAAAATATTTGGGCCTGAAAGGGATGAGGAGACAGGTGAGTGGACAAGGTTACATAATTTAGAAGTACACAAATTGTATTTATGTCCAGATATTATTAGAGTGATTAAATCAAGAAGACTTAGGTGGGCAGGCCATGTGGCACGATGGGAGAGGAAAGAAGAGTTTATAGGATTCTTGTTGGGAAACCTGATGGTAAGAGACCAGTAGGAAGACCAAGACGAAGATGGAGGGATAATGTTGAGATGGACCTAAAGGAGATCGGTAGGGATGGAAAAGAGTATATAGAGCTTGCTCAGGATAGGGACAGATGGAAGGCCTGAGTTGCTGTAGGCATGAACCTTCGGGTTTAAGAAGGCTAGAGAGTTAGTTAGTTATTTATAAATTACTTAAAAGGGTGACATCTGTTAGTGAGAAAATCTATATAACCAGACACTCATCGGCTAAACAGTTATCATTTTTTATTTCCAATTCTTACCTTGTAAAAAGTTTAAACTGTATTAATCGTTCCTTTTCCTCCATTCTGATCCCTCTCTCTCCTCCTATTGGGGCTGGTTCTACGTAGATCCCACCAATTTCTGCTGCATCAACAACTAGAGCCAAAAATAAGATTCAAAATTAGTTCTCCATAGGGGAACATGTTAATTTCGTGAGGTCGTAGCGGTGAAGTGAGGCCTCAAGGAATAAAGCGTTACTGAGAAAAATTGTTCGTTTTGGTGTCATGTATACACTGTGAAATGTTGTCACTGTTCTACGGGGCAAGTGGTTTATCGAAAATTTCCCATCGCATGGGGAAGGGGTAAGTTCGTATTTACGGGGTATAAGGTAATTTAGAGCCAAAATGACCCTAAATTAGGCCATTGTGAACAATGTAGGGGATTTTCATGAAATTGGGGGGTGTTCTGAGGGTCATAGGGTGTGCGGACAAGACACGCATACATGCGTGTATATAACGAACAAAAATTATTTTTACGATTCTGGATTGTGAATTGAATGCAAGGAAATATAGCCAACCCAAAGAACAAAATGGTATCCCCAAGCAAGTTTTGGAGGCAGTAAGTGCCCCACCTCCAAGTAATATAGATCTAAATCAGTAATGAATTAAATTAGTACTGTGTACTTACAATGCAGAATAATATGCAACACGAACAGTAGTACAGTCACCATTGTTGAAACAACACAGGCCGTTCCTCTTTGCTTGTAGTCAGTCTCTGAAGGTATTCACTAATCTGCAGGTAAATGGACCACGTACACCTTGAGACAAGTTTTGGTCCGTTTCCGCATTGTTGGTGTAAACAGTACTTCAAGGATAGTCTTCACAGGAAGAACTTAAGTCAGGAAGTGCCAAAGGGTGGAGTGGGTGGGCTATAGCCTTAGGCCGCTTTCACACTATCCTTCTGGGTTCCTTGAAGTTTTCCTGTTGTTGTAACGTGGGACTTTTTGGGGGTACTGTGGAGGAAAACCAGTTTAGTTTAACTTCCGGGACCCGGAAAGCGCAGTCGACTTTTGCTGAAATCTAGCGCGGAACCGGAAGCTTTAGATGTTTCTCGTGTTATTGGTCATAAGGGGGTCGTGGAATAAACGCGACAGGGATTAGCGCGAAAGAGCGAGAGCGAAACGAACGAGCGCGAACGGAATAATCGCGAAGGAATAAGCGCGAAAGGAAGAACCGCGAAACGGATTAAATTTCACTTCCGCGCTTAATATCTTTCGCGGTTGTTCTGGCGACCCGTCATAAGTGTTTCGAAGATAGCTGCTTTTTGAGTACATAATACGGAAAAATTATGAAAAATCTGTCAATGTTCATTTTTTAGTGCTCATTTTGTATTTTTCGGTGCTTGTTTTGCTTGCCTATCGATTTTTATCCTGGTTATAATCAGTCATAGGCATCCAATTATAATGCTAATATTTTTAAATTTCGCCTTACCTCGGACATGTAATTAAATAACATTAAGTATAATTAGGTATATTTAAATATTATTGTAAGAATGAGATTATGAGAATCAATCAATTAATATTATGGCACGTAATAAGTTACATTTACAGCAAACTAAAGGATCCACGCTTTTTTACATCAATGAAACTATTTGTGAGTTCGTCGTTCCTCTAAGTTGACACAGCGTATCTTGATTTCTTAATTTTGTCATCACCCCCCTATTCATGATGCTGAATGGCTCTTATACGCCGGCAGTCAGTTATCAAGATGGACGATATTGTAAATTAATTCATCATTTTAACTTTTTATTATAAAGGGGAGTGAATCAGTGGTTATTATTACGAAAAAAGCCAGAGAAAAATACATTCTACGTTAAATTAAAGAGAATGAAATTAGAAGATTTCTTAGCTATTCAATAACCAAAGCATCGCCTTTTTTTATACACTTTACGCTTTCCCACTTCCACTGTTTCACGTGTATTCTCGCGAACAGGAGGTATACTCTGTCCAGGTAATCTGTGGAGCAAGGTCACGCGTAACGGTTGAGAAGGGGAGAGAAATCGAGTAGGTGGAGCGAAGCAATACGAGCTCCTGCTAATGGCTGATAGCAGCAGCTACGTTTTCCCCTCTACTCACTCACTTCCCCTTTCACGCGTTCCTTGGTCAGGCCCTCTCGAGTCACTACTTACGCAGAGATTTGTTTTCGTTCGCTTGCTCCAGAGGTTTCCGGGATAGAGTATAGTACATTTAATGGCCACTGTGGCACTAATAGCGTGTAATTAATAGTATAGCATAGAATCAGGAAAATGCGGCCAATCCACAATTCATATTTTTTTACCATTGAGGATCTATCTGGTGAGAGTTGTTTTATTATCTTGGGCCCATAACTTGAAACTCTTCTGGATCCACCACGGTTTTTCTTGTAAGGGATATCAAAATCCATGGTAACGGCATCGGTATACGGACCTTCCTTTAACTTACTCTTTACTTCATTTACACTCCTGCGGCATGTCGCAGTGTCTGCAGAACTGAAATTGTTATTAGATAGCTCTAGTACTTTTCAAGTTTCATAATACTCTGAAGAGAATGAAAGAAATCTTGACCCATTCTGAAGGAGAGTGATATTTCAGACAGCTTAATATCGGTGGCGGCTATTAGGGAGTCCTGGAGTGTTCCTCAACACTCCACCCTTACCGGGCCGCTTCTGGTAGAAAAAAAACCCAAATAAACAAGTAAATAGGCTCGTTAGTCCTGGGTTCCCATCCCGTTCCTCACCAGAGCGCTCGGAACCAAAGAATCAATCACAGGCCAGATCACACTGACTTAATGTTGCAGGGTGATTGCTGAAAACTCGCAGAAATGGGCTTCATACATTTATTTACAATTCAACAAAACAAGGCTCGGATTATTCCAATAATTTTCTAATTTACATTATTTACATTCCTCTAACTTGAGCCCCACGGCAAAACTGCCAAGTGAAAGCTAAGCATCGGCGGAACCGTCTCGGGATGCTCTTTCTCATGGGAGTCCACTGAAGACCGAAGATCAATCTCCCTTCTGCTATCCGTTTCACACACACTCTCTGTCCTGTCCTCTGTCAGAGGCATATTTATACTTCCTCCCTCGTCGCATGGTGGAGGGCTGAAAGTTCAAATCTTATTGGCTCTATTAAACTACATTGAACCATGGAAGAAACCCAACCATACAGAGTTATACACAAAACACAAAAAAATAAAAAAAATATTGTTTTTAACGGGGGGTAGTTTCCCCCCACTTTTTTTTTCCTCTTTTGCCCACACACTATGCTAAGTGTTTTCTACCGAGATAAAGTAACTGTCCTTGCCCTCCCCCTCCCTTCACCCAAGCTTTGGCACAAAATCGCCGATACTGCTCACTACAGATAACCGTAAAGCTGCTTAAAAAGTTATCTCTTCTGGTTTACATTTTTTTGAGTCAAGAGTGCCATTTAATTAAAAGTGACAGTAAAGTCCAAACTCCATCACTTCGGTGCCCTTTGCTGCAACATAAACATAATCATCCATATTGCAAAGATCATCAAGTTTCTGCATTATTGGTTGCATAAAGATGAGTAAGGTAATTTTCAATGTGTAATGTAAAATATATTTATTAACTTAAATTGTAGACATTCATGTACACTTCATTCCACATTTAGAACACTGTGTCAGTAAATATTATCATTATTTTTTTCATATTTAACCATATTTTGCTACATATTTCACAAGTTAATGTTACAATAAAATCCAGGTTCCAATTATAAATATTTCAAGTTGACACAATGTCTACAAATTCATTTGGTGGGAAAATATCACAGTAAGTATTTCTAAGCAGCTTGGAGCGACATCTCTTGTAAGAAGCTTCCATTCGTTAAACTTATATCCTGCGTGCTCAGTCAAGACTTTGTTGATTTGTGTTCTGCAGGTGAAATTGAGAATCAACCTTTCTTGAAAGTTCGCAAGTAATAACTTCCTCTTGCACTGGAACAGAATAAAGTTACAAGCATGTAATAACAATTGAGTATGCAGAAAAGGGGGAAGGGCGAAAATTAAAGGTACTGTACTATCATTGAATATGCTTGTGTACAAGTTAAGAATTTGTGTAGCAACCAATGAAAGCCGAGTGCTTTCAGTGTCTACACAGAATCTTCTGGGTTCGAGTCTAGACGTGGGCCTCTATGAACGTCATTGTCGTCAGTAGCCAAAAAATGTAAGAAAAGCGACGTAAAATAAGGGAAATGACAATATTTTAGGAGGAAGGTTATGCTTGGAATTTGAAAACGTTCCAGAAATGATTTACTGTATTTATTGTTTTGTGTTACATTACTTTTATGCCTTTTGAACGATTAGTCACCAGATGTAAGAGCAAACATGGCTTGTGCCTTGGTCTCTAAAGCGATTGTCCATTAAAAAAGATATATACAGGGTGTCCGGCTTAGACCTTTAACATTACAAAACAGTATAACTTTAGTTACATTCAATTTCAAATGAAACTTAATGTTTGTATGGGACTGGCAATTTTCCAGAATCACCAGTACTACCGAGTTCACGTGACGCTCATGCGCGTGTAACTCATAAATTCCAAGATGGCGGAGTGGACGGTTCAGCAGAAAGTGTTCTGCGTTCTTTCACTGGCAACAAACAAATCTGTGAAGCTTGTTCAACGTGCTTTTCGGTGTGAATTCAATCGCCAACGTCACGACAATGTTCCTTCCTATTTGAGTATTGCTAAGTGGGATAAACAACTAAGATGAACTGGAAGTGTTGTGTCGGTGCGCGGGAAGTACGCGAAGCGGAAGGTATCAGAGGAAAACATTGAAGTGATTTGCACTGTATTCACAAGACGTCCAAGAAAATCAATAAGACGTGCAAGTTTAGAGCTCAACATTCCTCGGTCTACTATCCATGACGTTTTGCATTACGTTTACGGGCGAACAAGATCAGTTACATCAATTAATTTATCCTGATGATAAACCTAAAAGACAGACTTTTTCGGGAAAAATGTTAACTGAAATTGACAACAACAATGCTTTTCTGGACAAGTTGTGCTGTTCTGATGAAGCTGCATTCAACACGTGTGACAAAGTTAACAAGCATAATTGCCGTATTTTGGGAAGTGAGAATCCTCATGAGTTTCGTGAAATTATGAAAGACTCGCCAAAACTTAATGTGTGGTGTGGGGTTAATGAAAGAGAAGATAATAGGTCCGTTCTTCTTAGCTGAAGAAACAATGAGAGGAACGAATTATATAGACATGCTTCAGCATTATGCTGTGCCTCAAATGCCTCCAGAAACCATTTTCCAACAAGACGGAGCCCCTCCACATTTTGTTATCATTGTACGAGACTTTCTCGATGAGCATTTTAGAAGATGGATAGGAAGAGGATCTAGACCACTTGTTTGGCCTCCGCGCATGCCGGATCTCCCCCCCCCCCCTCTAGACTTTTTCTTTTGGGGGTTCATCAAGGACCAAGTCTACAGTTTGCCTGTCGAGAACTTGGAAGATCTGCGTAACAGAATTCGTCAGGCGATTAACAATGTGACCCTTCAAATGCTAGTGAATACCTGGACGGAATTGGAATATCGATTCGTATCACAGGGGAGGGGGCTCATATCGAGGTTGTGTGAAGTGATGGTGCTGGGACAAAAAATGCATGAAGTTTTCTAGCAAAATATAAATTTTGGTAATAAAATTGCGTTTTTCTGCAAAATTATGCTCTTTTGTAATGTTAAAGGTCTAAGCCGGACACTCTGTATTTACTAGAGATTATGAGACCAATCAAATGAAATGTCACTTGGCCCTTTTTCCCATTTAACTTTTCGTTCTATCCCTTCCGCAATGTTCCGAATACCATCTAATAAAAACGTATATATACACATACATATTCAGATTCATTTATAGTGCAGGAGGAATCAGACATACACATACAGGGATGGAAATGGATAGAAAGTGATTGATTGATTATTTATTTCACTTCGCTTATCTGGCATTTTTAGCTAATCTTAAAGATGAGGATGAAGTTGATGAAGAGACAATCACAAACACACATGGAAATAACACAACGCAAGTTCTACGGAGGATTATACTGGCTGTGAATCCACACGCCAGAGCCGAAGCTCTGAATTCACTTCGGATGTATTACGTGCAAGGGAGGTTGACATTTGAATGCCTCCCCAAAGGGAACGCGTTACATCCCCAAAATATAGAAAGAATTAAGCAGCGTAGCGTCGTTGTCTTGTAAACAAGGGGTCCTGGGTTCGATACCCAGTGAACGCACATAGTCGTTCTGATCCCACTTTAAACTGTAGGTTCAGTCCCAATTAGCCTTATTGTGCATAAATTGGACTTAAAACACCAACTCAATCAATCAATCATTAAACAGAAAATGATAGAAAAACATGGAAATAGAGGAAAAAGCAAACAGAAGGAAAACAGAAAACTAAGACGTAAGGAAAGTTGATAAGAAATAGAGAGAGAACTCACGTACGAGGAGAAAGAGGGGAGGACCGATAGCTGGATATAAAGAACGAGAAATCAAACAATACATTCACAGAAGTAAATAGAGGGGAAGATGGAGAAAAGAAACAATCAGAGGGACGAAGATAAAGAGAGAGAGGAGAAAACGACGAGAAAGGGATAAACAGAGAAAGAGAAAAAGAAGAGAGAATATTAATAGCCATGATCACCATAGCAGAGCCCAACTTCATCCACCAGACGACGCCACTGTACAGGGTTTTTACCTTTCTTTATAATTCGTTTGTAAAACATTAGTCTTTTATACACTCGCAGACTAATCCTGTACACAAATTCTCGTGTCTAAAGTATTAATCACTAGAATTCACATCAGTGTATTCAACATGTTCAATTTACACAAATTACACTGCTTTTACCTAGGCTCGACTGCAAACCCCATGTAAGTGGCTTCTGTGGTGCTAGAGCACAGCCCGTTCTTGAAGTTCCTCCAGCTGTTGCAAGGCACTGCATGGTATTTCTTTTCGTTAATAACCGAATCAGCGTAATATGTAAATGCCTTTTCGTGGCTGCACAATACTGCAAAAAAATAAATACTATAAAGAGTAACAACACTGGCAGTGTAGCCAACTTGTAGTTGCTAGATATTTGTTTCTTTTACGTTACATGTGTTTTTCCAAGAAAAAAAAAACTACCGTGAATCAAATGACGCTTGAGAAATTTACATTTTAAACAACAATGCGCAACCAAATTTAGTCAATAATAAATATTATAACAGAAATTACGTTGTTGAATTTGATATCTGATCCACATCTTGAATTTGAACTGCTATCCGTAGCTTATTCAGAGATCGAGATTGTCAAAACTGCTGTTATCAGATAAAGTAAATCAAGCTTACATTCGAAACATATGTAGTTTTTTCTCTCGCAAATTTGCGTTTTAACGGAGAATTCTTGAGAATGTTTAAAATAAGAAATTTAAATTGACATAGGTATTTAGTGTATTAAAATTGTAATCTTTTCAATTTAGAAAATCGTTAGCTCCATCTAAGGTTTTTTTCTTTGTAATTTATTTAAATCAAATTTTCTTAATGATTTAAGCTTATCTTATTTGTACATAGATGAAAAACCATGACAACATTAATATGATAGTCATACGAAACTTAAGAATTAATTTGATATATGAAATAATGGATAGTTAAAATACTTAAAACAACAAATAAGGATTGTAGCATTTGATTAGCTTCTGAATCAGAATTATAAAAGAGTTTAATCTGACCATATTGAGAAAATTAGAGAAACTTTTCTTTTTCGAAGTCTTGTAATGAAATATTGTGTAGTTTATTGTATATTCTTTTAACAACTTTTTTCAACATAGATTTTTTTGTAATATTTACATTAATATGCACAATCAATCACGTAGCCTAAATGGTTGGGAAGAAACTAATGGTTAGCCTTGCCTAAATATTGTGCTCAAATACTCGATTAACTTTGCCCAACATAATGTCCTGTGTATGCCTGTTATAATCAATATACTATCTGAAACTGTACTTGCCTAGTTTAAAGACAGAAACATTGGCGAAAATTTCGAATGGACTACATCCAGGTTGAAAAGCTGTCCCACCATTTGGGTAGAAATCCACATGCCCCAGTGGCGAAGGAAATCCAAAACGACCGGCGTCTGTGTGTATGACGTCAACGAACTTGGCATCATCATGGCTTAACAGGATGTTGTCACTAGAGCTTCTGAAGCCAGGGTACGCTGGATCGAGCCCTGGGAAGATAAATATGGCTCAATGCACAACTGTATGTATTTACGCCAATTTCATGTTGACTAAAACTGTAGAAATCGCACCAGTGTCGGCCTGGCCAGAGCTATACGAAGCAGAGTGTCCCGGATTGGAATCCTGGTGAAGATATGGATGTTTATGTTTGTCTGTCCTGAATGAAAAAATATAGAATTAAGTCAATATTGCTATAAAACTGTGAAACAGAAAGACAGGGGAAACTATCGCTTAGGAGATTCCCTTTATTGATTAAGGAAGAAGTCGGTAAGGTGTCTGACTGCCACGGGAAGACCCACGTTTGATTCTCTGGCAGATGATCCCTCGTCTCCATGCCACCCCTAAAAACGAAGATAGAAGAACATTATCGAAATATGAGCCTGAAGTAAATGCGCTAGGACGAAGGATATTGCATTGAAGTTACTTAAGATAACAACAGATGGAGGTCCTGTCTTATTTAAATAAAAATCCTCCAAGTTTCACAAGTGACTTAAGATTTTATCTTTTTTTGGTTAAATATACCTAGAAGAAGTTATTTTTCGTTACACAATTTAACATGAAAGTTAAATTTTGGAAATAATAATACCTTATTTTATTGTGCTAACCTATCTGTTATTTAAAGAAACAAACTAAAATTAGTTAGTTATAAAATTTAAGCTTTTCATTCAAGTTAGTATAGCAAAAAAATTGGTATTTTTGGCAAGAGCACCAAGGGTTTCGCTGTAACCGTGCTCTCGAACTTACATACCCTTCTCCCAACAGTGGTAAAATGGATCCTCCAGCTAAGCATAATCATGTTCTGTTGCCTCAGCACGAAAAGATCCTTGGGTAGGAAGAGTTGACGAAGTCTACCAAGAAGGCGGTCGAAATTTTCAACAAGTCACCTCCTTGAGATGTTCAAGTAAAAACAAATCGTTGATTGCAATAGAATGGAAAATTAGCAAAATGATCACAGTTTTGTCTTGAAGAGCGTGCTACTGGCATTATTTACTTGTGTTCTATTGGGCATATTACAATGCGTTGCTGTGTAGTAAATTACTTACAATTTTTAATTATGGTTGCAAAATATTTAATAGAACAAAATTCTACTGATGAAGCATGTGCTGTCGTATACGAGTTTTGTTTTTAAGCCCATTTTATACACCGATAGGCTAATCGGGACTGAACCTGCAGTTTAAAGTGTGATCCGAATCACTATGTGCATAAACGTTCCAGGAAGAAAGTTCTGTAGCTACCTCGCCTCTGTTTATTACTGTTTACCAATACACCATCCTCCTTAAACTCCTTCCACAGTTATCCTCCCTCTTCCCCACGCTCGCGAGTATCCTTTCGTAACAGGATTCTTTAGCAACCCTCGCATTTAAAAAAAGGTTTGAGAACATTGTGGGTCTCCGTTTCTCGCTTGCAGAGTTCCGCGTGCAGCTTTCGGCACTCTAGGTACGAGAATGAACGATGTCAGCCGAATACATTAGAATCGATCGCTGATTCGTTACCGCATGTCGTTACTGTATAGGCGCCAGTTCAAAAGGTGTCCAGTAATTACAGTTTACAAAATGAACATCATTGAGACAGTGGTGCGATGTCTTAACAATTACATTTTTGTTGCTTTCCGAATAACATTCGAGAGCTTTCTTCTAAACTATGTTTTTTCTGATAGCCTAGTCCTGACGGTAACTTTTTAAGTCGTCTGATTGATTGATATGGTTTTTACGCCGCTTTTCTTCCACTTTTGACTAATCGCAAAGACGAGGATGAGTGATATGATGATACTGATGAAGGGAAGCCCATAAATAACACTCATGCCCAAACGCGACTCGAACCCGCAGCCCCTCTTATTTAGTCCTCTCTGATCAAGCAGGTTCAGTGGTGGGCTCACAACTCCAGTAATCCTCGTCGTCGCGAATAGACAGAAAATGCTGTAAAACAAAAATTATATTTTTTCAGTTCCTTAAATTATGAGCGAATCTAAGACATGTATGGCTTTTTCTCACCTGTAATCCTACGAAGCTTGCCAGATCTGATGTGCCTTCCAGCGACGCCTGCTGCATGGGCTCCTAAGCTCATGCCGACGAGATGGAAGCTGTCCAGAAGCACCCCGTTGTTTACAAGGTGGTCTATCAGCCGCGCGGTGTGCCTCCCCACAGGAACTACGTTCTGGCTCGCCACTCCGTACCACGGTCCTGCTGCCAAGTCGCTCCAATCCACAAATATCAGGTTGTGGTCTCCTCTCAGCATGTAAGCTGGAATTTATACGAGGGTTGTTTCAAAAGTTCCCGTAATGATGGGTTTATTAAAGCTACATTGAAATATTTCGAGTGACCATATGTTGTTCCTGTAGTTGTAAATCAGTCTTTAGAAGAAATACACTAAGGAGGATAGTGTGCAGAATTCGAGATTCTTTCAAAGATGTATCTATGCTTTAAGCGCCTGTCTTGTGTAAACACCAGCACTTTCATTTAAATATATGGAGAAATGCAACAGCGGGCAGTAAACGGATGTTATTCTGGAATAATACCGTATTTCTTCTTAGTTTAGTTGCTCATCCATTGGATCCGGAAAAACCTTCTAATTTGTCAGGACACCTCTTCTTCTCTTATTCATTAAGTACATGTATGTGATACATTTTATCTCACACAAAATAGAAAATAAACCACCAGTAAATGCCTAAATTGTCCACATACGATATTTGGCGCGAACTGGAAGCTTATGTGCTAAAGTTCCATAATTGCTTTTGTTTTCTTGTGAATGTCCCCTCCACAGATCATTCAGAAAATAGTTCTATTTCCTGATTATATTTTTAAACTATTATCTTCAGGAGATATAAGATAGACTGCGTGTGATTGAACATTGGAGGACCTATTGACCTTTTCTTCAAATACGAGACAGGTAATTCCTTTCACTAATTATGTCCATGCCGATTCAGTCTTAACGTTCATTAAACCCAATGTGTGTGTGTTGCCATGCATTTTAAGGATATGTAACTTAAGGTACCTCTCAAGACAAAAGCAAATTCTAAGCGGATTGGGACCTGTTTCAATCTACATACATTTGGCTCGAACTGGAAATTTATGTGCTAAAGTTCCACAATTGATTGTGCCATTCGTTATGTTTTTATTTTCTTGAGAATGGCCGCTACACAAATCATTCAGAAAATAGTTGTGTTTCTTAATTTTATTTTTAAACTACTATCTTGTGTTATAATGATCTTTAAAACGTCTTGAAATTTGTACCAGAAAAGATATATTTTCAATAATTACTTTCGCGCTATCTCTTGGTGTTTTCGTAAGTAGGCCTAATGTAAATGACGTAGCAGAATGTCATGCCGGAAATTATGTGTATTCAGCTTATAGTTTCAGTCTATCTGTATTATATATTGCATAACATTCATTGCCGGCAATGACTTACATTTGGGGATTTTGAGGAGACTGCGCCCTGTGCTTTATATTTCAAGTGCAGTGACGTAATTAAGCGGTTGATATCTGGGTTGAGCGTCTCAGATATTAAAATATTGCAATTATTATCATTAGTTGACTTAAATATTATTATTTTGTAATCTACTACCCATACGTCATGATACTATGGTGCACATTCAAATACGTAATGTTAAAGAACGTAGTCTCTCCGAAATTAAATCGTAGAATTACAAGATTTGCTTTATTTTACTTCGCTTCTTGTGCCAGTTTTGGCTAATTTGCGAAGATGAGGATGGTTGATGACATGATGAATGGACACTCACAAACATCCATACCCAGACCGGGATTCGAACACGGGACCCTTGGCGTCGTAGCGCGATGTGCTAACCACTCCACCACGGGGGGCGGCCGCAATACAGCAGGAAAACCAAATATAAGTTAAAATTAAAACAAATCTGATTTTATCAAGAATCTTTAACTTTTGTTGATCTCGTCTTTGTTGCAGATTAAATGTAGGCTAAACTGAAATTAATGTCAAAACTTCAATTCTTGAATTGAATATAGGCTACATGCTATGTGGTAATGTAAGTAATTACGTTTCACATTCCAAAACGCTTTTCAAAATTAGAAAAGGAGCAGTGGCGTATCTACGTGAACAAGAGAAGGGCTGGTGAGTTTCAGACCCTTCCCAAGTAAAAGTAGTTATAGGCCTAAATAGAATTAAGAAAAAAATATTTAAAATTCATTCGTTTCCAAGTGTAAGGACAGTAAAATATAACCAATAATTTCTTAAAAAAATATTTGCAGTACGGAAAATTTCATTAATTGTAGATTTACCACATGAATCCAAAAATACACACGTACACAACTACATTTAAAATAATTTTTACATAATTTGATTTGTAACTAATTTTATTTGGGAAGGGGCTAAACCTTGTCCGCCCTTTTCTTGTTCACGCCCACGTTTACGGACAACGACACATACCACTTTTGTAGATTAAATTTTATTTCAGATAGAATCTTTCCCACAGCCAAATTCTATTCCATGAATAGGTACCTGAATAACTATTATTATTTTGTGGCACTTACTTACAGATGGTTCTTTTTATCTCTCTTATATATATTGTAAGTTTTTAGCTAAAAATTAAAACAGTGACATGAACCTATTTATATGATATGTATTTTTTTCTTTCAGAAACTACACAAGGTTCAGATGTTATGGATACTTTCAGATCCGCAGTTTTACTTGGTTTAAAAGTAAGTACTTGCAGATTTATTTAAAAAAAATATTTTAAAAAGCCAGGTACCAAATTGCTTTGTACTGCGTGCCTGAAATTAGCTGTATATAGTTCAAGAAGTGGACGATAGATGGCAGTGCGCGGCAAAGAGCAGAGATACATTAATTAGAAGAATAATGTGAGAGGATATCAAACCAAAATAAATGTATGTAGTACAAAATGATTATTAACGTTTGATTAGTAATAATATATCAAAAATGAATTGCGTAAAGGTGATATAGTATAATGATCGTCATAACTATCACAAATGTCAACAAGAGGAAAGTAAAGAAGTTACGTAACGATGTTTCATTTGTGACTTCTTCTCTTGTGATAGGGATCACTCAGGGGGTGCTCGTTCGGCGGCGCAGATCGTATGCGCAGTTGTCCGTGGATGCATGACGTCATCATCGAAACACTCGGCAAGGAAAAGGCTGGTTCCTTATGCAAATATTGAGATATTTGACAACGAATATCTTCAAAAATATAGTAGCAGTGGAAAAGTTACAACTTTTACTGTTAAGATTCATTCTTTCTAATCACTTTATCACAAAGTTGATTCAAATCTGTAAAATGGTTTTCAAGAAATCGTGTTACGAAGGAACCCCTGTTTTGCTCTCTCCAGGCTTCCAATGTAAGGGAGTTTTAACTTGAGCGCGTTGGATTTATTTTTGCTCTATGTTTTGAAACAAGATTATTTTGTTCTTGTCAACTGAAATCATGCCTAAATGCTATGGGAAGCTGTGAAAACTATTATCAGAAAACTAACGGAATAAATCTAAAATATCACAGCTTGACTGATAAAAAATGCGGTATTGCCCATTTTTGTGAAAAAGGCATTGTGCGAGATCTAAAAGCAGAACTTTTTAATATTGTATATAAATGTAATGTTGTAATAAACGTGACTGCTTCCCAGGCACGTTTCCAAGTGGGGGCTTAGGGGGCTCGAGCCCCCCAAAAGTTTTCGGTTTACACTAGATAAAATGAGATTGTTTCTTGTGGTGTCAAATAAAATAAAGTGACGTTAATTTAAGGAGATAAATAATTATCGAGGCAAGACTGAGAATATTCCATAACCCTGTTATTGGTAACAGCTCGTATCCAAGGTGGGAATCAGGGGGCTCAAACCCCCCTTTAGAAAATTTTCAGTTTACGCTAGATTAAATTAGGTTTTTGGTTTCTTGAATAATACGTATGGTGATAATTTGAGAGATAATTATCTAGGCAAGACGGAGAATGTTCTATAAGCCTGTTATTGTTAATAGCGCGTATCCAAGGTAAAGATCAGGTGGCTCGAGGACCCCCCGCTCCCCAAGGAAATTTTTCAGTTTACACTGATGAAATTAGGTTTTTGACTTCTTGAATAATGTGACGATAATTTAAGAAGATAAATAATTATCGAGGCAAGACGGAGAATGTTCTATAACCCTGTTATTGTTTATAGCGCGTATCCAAGGTGGGGTTCGTAACTCGTGCAGAGGTAAGTGTGACAATTCATACAGTCGATTAATGATCAGTCAGTGTCCATTGGTTGGTTATAAGTTCTAGTGATTCGAAAATGAAATGGACTAAATACCGTAAAGTAACGAAGTCTACTACTAGTTCCAGTTCGGTCCCAAAGCTAAAGACATTGACGACAGCGGAACTTCGAGTAGTGCTACGAGTAGTTCGGGTCGAAAGACGAAGAGATCGAAGGTCTCTCTCTCTAAAGTGAATATTTCGGCAGTATCTGGCTGGGCATTGGAGCTACACAGATCAACTGAAAATCAAAGTTTTGAGTGACGATTTGGTTGTGCCAGGACCAAATTTTGTGTATGCAGTCCGAGAATTTCATGGCATAAAAAAAACTTTTGTTTAAGGCTACTGGGTTCGACACACACTCAACAGACAATTTTGAACACTTGCGAGTGCTTAGGCCTGAATATGAACAATTTGGTGGGTTTCGGCTTTTATAAGAGCTGCAAACATGGGAGGACAAGACACATTAGTGGTGTTCAGGCTCGAATGAGAGAGAAATATTCGTGAACTGTCTGCGTCCAGTTCCCAGCACACAGTTTGAATCTCGCGTTGTCGAGTGGATTGTGCATTCCGTGCATGTGTAACACCTTCGTAAAAATACTTCTGGTACATAGATGATTTGATGCCTGAAACAATGTTAATGCATGGAAACAGAGGAGTTGAGTGGTAGAAAATGTCCCGATTTCACGTTCTGATTAAAATGACAGCCTTAAACAGTGGCGACGATTTAGGAGATAGTTGCTCCCCATTCTTTTGCCTCCACACTATCACACTATGGCCTCTTAATGCTTATCTCCTTTTCCACCCCCCCCCCCCCACACACACATTTTGGAACCCAATTGCCACCACTGGCCTTAAACATACAATTGTGATACCCCTTATAAAAATGGTGTTCAGCCTCCCCCCGAAAGAAATCCCTGGATACGTGCCTGCTGCTTCCCGTAAAATATCATTGCACTCTCCACGTTTCTCTTCTGTCTTTTCTTTGGCGCCGTCAATAGCTTCAACACGTTGTTTATATATATATATAATGCTTAATGCTTTATGCTTAATGCTATATTTGTCACATATTTGTTTTAATTAGTATTCTGCTCGTTCCGCCACCTGAACGTAGCAGCTAGGGCTCAAAGGGCAGTGCAGTTACACCGGAAGAAGGCTCGGAAATGTCAGGCTTCAGAAGTTAACTCATCCAAATTAAATGTGCTCTCTCTAAATTTAAATCATAGTTCACAAATAATTTGATTAAATGTTTTAAAAGTATCTGTTTTATTTAATAGTGTATTAATTGGTGCATTCTTCTCCAGCATAGCTATAGGCAGTGACCACACTACAGGGGGGAGGCAGTAACGCCCCCTATTCTCGTTCGACAATTTCTCTCTCTCTCTCTCTCTCTCTCTCTCTCTCTCTCTCTCTCTCTCTCTCTCTTATCTGCCCCCAGTAAAACGACAAAAATAATTAAAGAATGAATGCTCTTTTAGCCAAAATATGCATTTTTGTGTCGTATGTAACGGAATAATAAACATGATTGCCCCGGGAAAATATGATTTACCCCTCCATCTTTACTATTGCGCCGTCACTATCTACAACATATTTTGATTCCTATTGTTCCCACATATTTATTTTAATTTTAGTATTGTGAATCATATTCCACTGTGTTACCTCACGTAGCCACCCCCCTCCCCCCCCCACACACACACACGCGCGGGCGATATCAGTTGTAAGTTTTAGACTAAGCTTGTCAAATGTCCACTTATATCTTTGTATTCTTGAGCCATTTTTTAAAAAAATATTTCGCCCCTTCTTCTGGACTATTTCATGGCAATGTTTTCCCACTGGAAGCCCCTTTGCAGATCGAGATCCGGGGCTATAGCCTTCCCTTACCACCGTCCCCTCCAAATACTCTCTTGGCCTCATGAAAGAAAAATATATGTATTTATACGAAATATTAATTTGACTTGGCAGTTCTTTTTTCGAACAGGAATAAGTTTTAAATTTTAATAGCTTATAAATTTACACTAGCAATTTTGAGTAAAGATTTTGCGTAACCCTAAAAGTACATTTAGACACTGCAAGGTCAACTCTCTATATTTCAGATATATTAATAATTTTCATCACAACGTCTTGTAATAATCATTTGTTACTTCAATAACCTCCTCTCAAATGTTTATCGCATATTAAAACATATATGCCATTTTCTGTGTATTTCCTTGTAATGCTGACCTCCGTGGCGAAGTGGTTAGCACAACGCTTTACGATGCCAAGGGCCCCCAGGTTCGAATCCCCGCCCGGGCATGGGTCTACTTTCCTTTCTTCAATTTCATCATATCATCACGCATCCTCATCTTTACGATTAGGTGACAGATAAGCGAAGTAAAATAAACTAAGTCTATTAATCAATTATTTTTTTAAACTCTTTAATTCTTCTTTAGCATGCAACGTTTTTGTTAAAATTATATTACAATTTGAAAAATGACGAAATTCTAAAGGAGAACACGCAACTTTCTTTGTAGCGCATCGGTCAGAAAGTTTCAGGAATATGGACTTTCAAAATTCATTTTTAAACATGTACTTTGCCCCCTTTTAAAAGTAGCACGTTTTCAATTATGTTACTAATCATTAAAAGGATGCCTCAATACCATCTTTGAGGATGACAATTAATATTTCCCCCCTCCTAAAAGTAATAATATACTTTCGCTCTCTGAATCTCCCATATAAATGCTAGGGGCCGCCTGCTTCAGCCGAGCTCACTGCTTCTCCGGTGACGTCACGCGTTCGTGCAAGATCGGCAATCTTCGGATGGCTTTACCTAATCTCTATGTACCTTGGGGATCACTTGTTCTATTAGATTTTTTGGTTGTATTTTTCCCTTGGTGGCACCAGTGAGTGCGGGATTGGCCGCGACCTTCAATTATTGGTTTTAGGGGCTTGATTGTATCAATTTATATTTAGTTGCATAATAATTAGAATGTGAAGACTTCTCCTTTTTTTGGTTGTGTATTTTTGGCGCAGTATTTCAAACAGCGACACGAAGGTGGGATAATTAGATATTCGAGGAGGGGGGGCAAATGCCGAAGAAACGAGTTAAGCAGGCCGATAGGAAGACGACGACGTTAAGGTGGAGAGATTATCCAGCCGCAGGTCTTGATTCAAGACCCATTAAGTTTTCTACATGATTTAGCAGAGGAGGAGAACAAGTTAAGCCTAAACGGCTAGATTCTTTGGATATACCCAAGGGTGTATATATGGATATCCGCGGGAGCAATCCTGAAGACCCGCAATGTGGAGGCCAGAAACATGGAGGGGAGACGCCCATGTAAAAATATATCAGCGGATGTGATGATTAAATAGATGTATATACAGAAGAAGAAGAAGTCTTATCTACGTGTATATATTCATATAAGAGGACATTCTATTATAGAAGAAGAAGCCTATAGAAGAAGAAATCTATCTACCTGCATATAATTATAGAAGAAGAAGCCTATAGAAGGAGTCTATCTACGTGTATATAATCATTCAATTATAGAAGAAGAAGCCCACCTACGTGTAGAAAGAAGAAGCCAACGTCAGAAGAAGAGACCTAGAAAGAAGAAGAAGCCTTTACATGCGATAGAAGAGGAAGAATTTAGGGATATAGGGACCTTAAGGATGAGATCGTGGAAAGAGGACCACATGTATTGAAACGTATTAACCTCATGTTTTCAGAATATACAGTGGTTTAGTCATCTCTGTTAGTAAACTGCTTGTTACCTTTCATAAATCTTTTGACGTTTGTTACTCAAATTTAATAGCGAGGTATCTCATGTCTTTAACCCTGAGCTAAGCTGGACGGTGTCTGTACCTAAACGGGTGTTCCTCGGCTTGGTAAGTGTTGAGGTCTTCACCGAGAATTAGTCGTGCTCAAAAGAATTAAGTAACAATTTGGCACATTTGTGTTAGGTGCAAACACTGAACAGCATTGTGTGTTATCCAGTGTTTGTAAGCTGACGAAAGTAATAAAGTTTCAATGAAATCGAGCTATTGTATAACTGGAGAAATACACCAGAAACACGTAGGGGAGAATACGAATGTATCATAGGCACTGGAAGACTAAGTCAATAAATACCTTTTGAAGGGGAGGGGGGAGGATCCGCTGGTATCATGCGTAAACAGGAAAAATGTATCCGATATTTTTCAAAGAGATCAACTCTCTTGTAGGGATAAATTCACATTGTTCTTATTACTGTTAACACAGTGATTGGACGAACGCATTAAGAAATATAGGCCCTACATAAACATTTAACGACACATTCGTGCCCTTTCCCTCAAAGACAAGTATCATGACAACAAAGGGAAATTTTCACTGAAGTGAAGAATGACACTGTAATATTCACTTTTGATACTGTCGCAATTATTTCCATCCATTTTCAAGTGTAAACTTGTTCGTGAAGCAAATGCCATTTCGTGGTTAAAAACAACAACGGAACAATCATTGACATTGAACTGAGAGCGTGTATCCAGCTTATTGTCAATATTTAAATGTATGCCAAGTATTATTGTGGGGCTAAATAAAAGAGCAATACGGTAATATATTTAACACAATAACTCCACAAAACGAAAAAAATCACACCATTGCGAGACTTCTCGGCTAGTTATTCTCACATTGCACAAGAAGACGAAAGTTCCGGACGTTCACAAATAAAACATAAAATTTAATTAAGTATTGGTTCTACAGAAAACGATAGATGTCCTTGAAAATGTAACAAAAATATTACTAACGAGTAGTGGAAGTGTGCTCTGGAAATTCTACTAGTGTAAGGAAACAAGTGATCAATAATGTTATTAATTATTTTAGTGTTTTCTTCTATTAATTGTAATGTTATTAATTATTTTAGTGTTTTCTTCTATTAATTGTTGATAGTCACAGGTAAAACGATGTTCTGAGAAGTTTGTATCGCGATGTCTAACGATGATAAGCCTTTTTTTAATTTCAATTCATTTGGTGTTTGGGATAATGCCCTTTAGTATTCCAATATGTGTCACTTCATTAAATATAGGCTACATTATGCTACGTAATTCCTCTTCAGTTTTTAACAATAAGAGATATTTGAAATTGTGATCCAACTCGAAATAATGTTTAGAGAGGCTGATGTACCCTTCCTGCACGGAACTATTTTCCAACACAACACCTATGCAAGAATCATTTACTAGAAACCAATGCTAGATAACATAGAAGACACTAGATGGACACACCTGAAGTTATTGCATGTTCACTACATCGTCAGACTTATCATCCATAACCTGACAGAGCCGAATTAATCTAATTTGAAAACAAACACGTTCTACAGCTCAACTAAAACTTATCACATCATCGATAATTTGTTCTGATCGGTACTATTTATAACTTTGAAATAACAGTCAACAAGCACTGGATTATGAGTACTTGAAAATCGCTGCTCGTGGTTATATTGCTTCAACAAGTTTCTGAATTTTCTACCATCATTGGTTTACATAACGGTCACATATTGATGACGGCTAGAAAGAATGACATCTGTGATTAGTTCCTAATTATGAATACAGTTAGCAAATAAATCATGTGTTTCGTCACTGCAATTGTCAAAAATGCAATTATAATGCACCTATGACGAATTACTAAACTTTGTAATGCCTGTTAACATATAAACACACTAAATTTTATTACAAACATAAACAAGGAAGACATTTCAAGTTCTGAATGAATGATTGAGTTAAAATTTTTGGGTGCGTCGACACTTCAGGCCATTCTGCACCCTTCAATATATTCGGGGAAATATCCCCTTGACTCAAATTCTGACTGGACCCATTAAAACAAGGGGTGTAAAAAGCCCCTTGGGAAAATTAAAAATGCAAGGTTGTATAAAGACCTGCACAAGACAAACACAACACATTAAAATGTAAGAAAAACTAAAAGACGGTGGAAGAGTCCAGCTCTTCGCACGAAACTAAAAAAAAAAATGATAAAATACTGTTGTCATCACCTAACAGCGATGACAAACAGCCGGAAAGGTTAAAAGTATAATGGAAGAATGGAATGAAATGGTTAATGGTGGAAAAATCATAGTTGCGAGTGGCTTCGATTCAGAGTGATTTGGCTACCATAACTCTTCTTAACATTTTATATCACTTGAGAGGTTACTAGTTTACAATAGCTCTTACCTTTCCTAACTAACTTAACTGAATCCGACTTTTCGCTGGACATGAATCCAGTGATAAATATGACCGTTGGAAGGCTTCTGTTAAAACTAGAGGACAGGAAGGTGTCATCGTTGCTAATCATTAACTTCTGGTATCGGTTTGGGCTGTCCCTGAAATAAAATGTGCCGTATTATACATTCGCATTGGTCATTTTAATTTATTCAACTAGTTTTAGAAAGAGTTATTAAGGTAATATTATTATTATTTCTGGCATTTAGGGGGGAATCCATGACATAAAATAATTTACAGTAAACCCGCCAGATGGAGTGAACGATATTGCCCTCTAGATGCCCTCCTTTACCCATACAAGTTTATTTGTACGATATTTTGGGGAATAATAAGTAATTTATTGTACTGAACGTAGGAGTGTTTTACATGTCAACGAGCAGCAGACTGTTGCCATGTCACTTACATGTAAATCTTCATAATTACTCGTATGTGATTCTTTTGATTTATTTATATATATTTTTTTGCTGATCGAAAAGATGAATTTTTTCTCGGTGCTAGATGTGTATAATATGTTTATGATATACAGGCAGCAGAACTCAATTTTCACTAGTCACGTTTTATTTAATTATTGGAAATTCCATACACCATGCTAAAAACATTGAATCCATGCTAACGGCATGAGTGGTGCCCATGCCAATGACAAACCAGCCTTCTGATTTCAAATCACTCAATAAGAAAATTCCATTTTTATTATCACTCTGCTGATTTATACTTAGCCCATGCTAGTCATAACAAATTAATACACTGACATTCAGAAGAAAAGTATTTGTAATCCTAGCAGTCAAAACAGGATTCCTCAAAAGCTCATGGTCACTCATTTTAGCTTGAAATAGCGTTGCCATAAGTACCATTATTCCAAAGAAAAATAATATGAAGGAAAAGCACATTCATGCCTTCCAAAACTCAGATTAAAATTCGACCGTGCAGATTAATATAGGCTATGTCTCAACATGTACTATCTATTACCAGCCTTTTACTTGTCTATCACATTTAATACTTGTTGCAAAGGACAATTCATTACCCTGAAACGTTTTACCAACGTGTGGGTTTCTTTTTTTACCTTCGCATAAAGTTCATTTGTTCGTTCATCCACTATGCAGTGGATTAAGGGCCATCGCCGCTATATATTAATTCTCTATTTATTTGTAATTATTTGCTTTGAATCTGACTCCTGAGTGGACCTCTCCCCCCTTACGTTAACCACTAGGCCACAAAGAAGACTTCTACACAGGATTTCTGGGTGAGGATGGCTTGAATTGTAAAGGTGGATATTCTGCAGCTATGTTCTAGCGTAAGGGCCTGTTTTACATTACAAAGTATTTCTTAATTACCAATTTTTGACCTTTGTTTTACCAAAAATTGTAATCGGGGGTCATTTAAAAGGGAAGGGGTATGCATTTATCACTTCGATTTTTTCCAGAGTTCTTTTCTGCTTTTGTTTGAAAATTTCGATTTTTTTCAAGCTTTCGAGAAGCCCCATCAGCTCCCTTCCACCTTGCGTACGCCAATGGACACGAAGACTGACAGCAGAGAGGTTGGCGGGCGACCTTGATACTGTTCCTGTATGGTGAGCGAAAAATATACATAGCAGGAAATGTGTTACAGTGTATGCGTATATGTGGGTAAGGCTTTGTATGGCATTGACCTTCACTTCCATAGCTTACGTACTCCATGGTGAAAGTGGACCAGTTGCTGCCTGGCAGATGGCGGTCAATGTCAAGAGAGAAACACGCACGCATGCTAAGCGGGTTACATAAGAAAGCAAGAGTCTCATACGTAATTGTTATCTCTGTTGCGCGAGCTTCTGGAAATTTGCAATAGGTGGCAGAAGTTGTCCATGTCATGCAGTTCTGTACCATAGATCTTATAAACTAAATCAACATACGGCGCTAGTACTCCTTTGCCTCAGTCTGTCTGTCTGTTTCTGATTCCTTTCAGAATTTACTGTATTACAAACCAAACACCGCACTTTTCCCTACTCCCCCTTAACATTTTTCAGAAAATTTTATTATCTTGCTAGCAATGGCGGCGTTTGTGTTCCTACACTGGGGGGGGGGGGGGCAAGGTGCCAAAACTAGGGAGCAAATCCAATTTACTTTCACTTGATAGTTAAGGTTTAGCATAGTGCGGGAGCAAAAGTTGCAAAAGGGGGGGGGTTGCCCCCCTCCTAATCGCTACACACGCACATACTGTATATAATTTTCTCTCTTTATATACTATGTATCCTTTCTCTTTTTTATGTCCACATCTCTCCTTCTCTCTGTCTCTCACTTTCTCTATGTTTATCGCGCTCTGCCTCTTCCAAATCCCTTCCTTTTGTCTCATTCTTTTTGCATCCCCCTCCTTCCCCCTCTCTGAGGTTTTATTGCCCTTTTCACTCAATCGGTTTTTAAACATGAAGAGTTGGTAAGAACATCCATCATTTACTTTACCTGAGGGAAGAGGCGACAGTTGCCGCGTGAAACTAAACCTTCAAAGCATGGGCGTGCGCAGACCCTCTGATCAGGAGGGATATCAAAAGCTTTGATCAAAGTTCAATCGGGAAAGAAAACCTCATTTAATCTCACAGTTTTAATGTACTGATGGGTATGAAACAGGGACGTTCATATGGTGTGTGGTCCGGACACATGCACACGAACACATATGTATTAAATGCAGCATCATAGAGGTAGCATAACAGACGAATAACAAGAAATTTGCTAGAGAACGAAGAAGGATAGTTCGATTACATAGGAAATAATACACCCCCTTCCCCCGTAGTTGCTTTGAACTTTCATTGCTTCACTTTCTTTAAGACCATATCATTTCATAACGGCGATAAATTCTTCTGCACTAAATTTCTAGGAGAAAGTATAATACTACAGAGCATGGAGCCGGAAGGGGTGCAAGGATGACCACACCTCCCCTTTATAAAACAAATCTCAACGTAAGAGTATCTCACGTGTAATTTGATTTCAGTCACAGTAATTTACATTAATTATTATAATGGGGATGCGGGAACGGAATAATTAATTACAAATTCAAGTGGTGTTTCTTGAGGGGGCAACACTATTATCGGGGTAATACTAAGCTTACCATATTTTTTGGGGTCCAACCTAGGACATATTCGCGATCAACTCGTTCCGCTGATTTTTTTTTTTACAAAAATAAATTGAAATTACTTAAAAGCCTTAACATTTTATTGGAACATTAAACTATAAATTGTACAAGAAAAAATATTAACATTATTTTCTAAATTCTCTTATGTTTGTTCTGTTTTCACGTGGTCTTCAATATCACCTCTTCCATTATGTGCAAGAGAAAATACTCCATTACAGAGTGTACATTGCACACTTTCACTGTTACTGTCGTTACACAGTTTCAAGAATTTGTTTTCCTACTTCACACGCTTGCAAGACAACCAAGACGCTCACGCAAGTACGGAAACGGAACCGTTCGGAAGTCGATTTCTCGAAGAAAGAGAAGAATCGATCCTTATAATCGATCGATCCTTGCCGGTCATAAATTCTGGTCGTCAATATTCAATACCGGTAGCTATTTTCATGTTAAGATTCTCAAATTCCCAGACATTTTGAAATCCCGGACAGCACTAAAAAACCAGGACTGTCCGGGCTAATCCCGGACGTATGGTAAGCCTAGGTAATATGCCTCGTTTGCTCATCCGGAAAAAAATATCCTGCTTGCCCCCTCTGTATGAAAAGTCTGCGAATGTTCATGATTGGGTGGGGGCGATTGCCCACACCTTACTCCCCGTGCGCACGCCTAAGCTACAAGGCTGTGGTCTTCCCGCCAAGGAATGGTACAGTATGTCACATGACCGCTGTTGCCAATGAACTCACATTGTCTTCTAGACCGAGGAAACAATCAAGAAAGAACTGGCTCGCCAGCAGGGAAAAAAGCCATAACATGCAGAGAGCATATATTATTTCAGGGTTAGACACGATGGTGACCGGTTCGCCATCGTGGCTGGTTTTCGCTAACACAGCCACGTAGTCTCATCTGCTGTTGTGACGGGAAGGCAACAGATCATTCACGGGTTCGAATCCCAACCTCGATGTTCTTTGCGAGTGCCACTTCATTAATTTCATCACATCAGCACTCATTCCTATCTTCGCGATTAGCTAAAAATGGTAGGAGTCACTTTCATCTAAACGGGTACAGCGTCACAGAATACAATTCCAAAATAAATCTGAAATCTAGGTGTTCTCTGTGATTTCAGTGATGCTCTGTGACTGTATCTAGTAAAAGAATTCAACTTTTTACCTTGATGAAAGGGCGGGATGCATACATAGCTACCATTGGAATCAAGTGTAAACGGCAAATGCCTGTACAGTATTTTGAAGAAAATTCTCTCTTTTGAGCGAAAATAACCGCATATTATTCATTATTGTACTTTTATTCCGTAATCCGGATTGGATACCAAAACTGGGGGGCAAGGGCAGTTTACTTTCTCTTGTCCACTGATTTTTTTTTAAAATTACGAAGTATCATTGCATTTTGAAAAAATAATCTATAAAAACTTCAAATGCATTTGTATAACCAATCAAATTAAATTTTGTTTCATATTTACAAACATAATATTGAAAACTGTTCAACAACACCGCTTACTTTTGAAAAGATTAAGTGTGATAATGACTAAGTAAATGTGAACCTTTGAAATGGTGTTTGTAGTTTCTCGTATGCTAAGAACGCGTTAAATTATTAATGATTGGTGAATTTTAAATTTTTTTTTACAAAAAAGGGGAGAAAAGGATTGAATCGCATCTGTGATTGTGATTTATTAATCACAGTGATTAAGTCACAGCTCTGTGATTTGCGTCACAACATCCTACTTGCCTTTACATGAAGAGCAGGTTCATTGTTATGAATGCAAGATAAAGGGAGCCTTGTAGTTGATTGATGACGCTTACCTAGTGAAGAGCTTGAAAGTCACGGCCTCTTCCACGTTGTCCCAGGCAAAGGACGGCATCACTTTGAAGTTCATCCCCATCAGCTCAAGCCCATCCAGGGTACCTTCAATGGAAAAAGTGAAAACTTAAAGTCACAAATAGTTAGCAAATTATATTTTAGTGATAAATTGAATACAGTTAAGCGCAGAAAAACACTGAAAACCCTTATTCACCTTAATATTTCAAATCCCTGACTACTGTCATGAATATGTGATTGTGTGTGTATGTGTGTGTTTTGTTGTATGCTCGTGAGTATAGGTTAGGTTTTTATTTCCGTATGTATTTTTTTCTTATCCTTTTTTTTGTAATTTTTTCTTTGTAATTTTATATTTTCTTTCTTTATTTTAATATTTACCTTTCTATGTAATGGTTTAAATGTTGTTTTCTAATTTTCATATTATAAAATTTTGATGTAAACATGTTTAAGTGGTAGAAAAAGGCTACAAAGCCTTAACTTTGCCATGATAAACAAGACGCAATAAATAAATACGAGAATAAAAGCGTTAACATTTTCAAGCACTAACAACTCAGGATGTATAAGGGGCTAGGGGGCCAAATCTGTATGTACTCTTCGCAACACCCTTTTGTTCGCCCTGAAAAAATTGGAAGTCCTGGATTCGTAAACTTAACAACACTTCACTTCTGCTCCAGCTGAGAGTAGCCAACTCTGAATCGGTTCCTCAACTAGACGAAAAACTCTGCGGTGACAGGTTTCCAATTTCGCACATTCGATGAATTTAGAAACAATAAACCGCTAATCTCGTAATACACACTCAAACAGAAATAGTAAATCGAGTTAAGAATCTTGAGGAACTTTTACGATTCTGCCTGCTCGACTTGAAATCACATACCGGGTGGCCATAATTAAATTTACCCAACTCAGAGCCCTCTGTAGCCTGTTTGACCCATCGTAGAACTCTGAAATTTGGTAAATCCACTATGCAGACCATGGGAAAGAGGATGGCGATGAAAGAAATAGTTACTAACTAACTAAAACTAACTCTCTAGCCTTCTTAAACCCGAAGGTTCATGGCTGCAGCAACACAGGCCTTCAATCTGTCCCTATCTTGTGCAAGATCTATATACTCTTTTCCATCCCTACCGATTTCCCTTAGGTCCATCTCGACGTTGTCCCTCCATCTTCGTCTTGGCCTTCCTACTGGTCTCTTACCATCAGGTTTCCCAACAAGAATCCTGTAAACTCCTCTTTCCTCTCCCATTCGTGCCACATGGCCTGCCCACCTAAGTCTTCTTGATTTAATTATTCTAATAATGTCTGGACATGAATACAAATTATGTAGTTCTAAATTATGTAACCTTCTCCACTCACCTGTCTCCTCATCCCTTTTAGGTCCAAATATTTTCCTAAGGATCCTATTTTCAAATACTCTCAATTTATGTTCCTCTTTCAATGTAAGGGACCAAGTTTCACACCCATATAATACTACAGGCAAAATTACTGTTTTGTATATTTTAACTTTTAGTTTCTTAGATATTAAACGAGAAGACAAAAGTTTATGAAGAGAGAAGTAACATGCATTTCCTGAATTAAGCCTACTTTTTATTTCCTCTTTAATATAATTTTCATTTGTTAATATTACTCCTAAGTATTTGAATTTGGAAACTGTTTCAAACGAGTTGTTACCAACAATTAGATTTTGATTATTATCTAACACTTGGTTTCGGCCTGTAAGCATATATTTAGTTTTCTCTTTGTTAACTTCCAAACCTATCTCTTTAGCAGTTTTGAAAAATATTTTAGCATTATTCTTAATTGTATTCACATCATCCCCCAGTAAGTCTACATCATCTGCATATGCTAACAACTGAGTCACACCATTTAATTTTAGTCCTTCTTTAGTTTCGTTTACCTTCCTAACAGCATATTCTAAGGCAAAATTAAAGAGCAATGGAGATAATGCATCTCCTTGTTTTAACCCATCATGAATTGTAAATTTGTCAGACATATTAATATCCACACGAATTTTACTTTCTGTTTCACTGGTGAATACTTTTATCATACTAACAAGCTTCTTAGGAATTCCAAAGTCTACTAATATATTATATAATTTATCTCTTTTGACCATATGCTTTTTTGAAATCAACGAATAGCTGATGGACATTTTGATTATATTCCCACTTTTTTTCGAGTGTCTGTCTGATGTGAAAAATTTGATCTGTAGTTGATCTGTTGCGTTTAAATCCACATTGATAATCACCTATACTTTCATTAGCATATGGGGTTAGTCTTGTTAAAAGAATGTTAGATAATATTTTATATGTTGTTGAGAGTAGAGAAATTCCACGGTAATTATTGCAGTTCATTTTATCACCTTTTTTAAACACAGGAACAATTATGGATTCTTTCCACTGTTGAGGGATTTCTTCTTTATTCCATATTAAACAAATTAATTTATGAATTTGACATATTAATGAATTTCCACCATATTTAATTAACTCAGCTGGTATTAAATCAATGCCAGGTGTTTTGTTATTCTTTAGCCTTTTAATAGCATCTTTAACTTCAGTCAAGTTAAGTTCTGGAACTAAATGTTCTGCTGTGTGGACTTCATTTACTTCTGATTTATCTCCTACATGGACATTTAAAAGGTCATTAAAGTAGTTCTTCCATCTATTTAGAATATCGCTTGGGTCAGCTAGAAAATCACCGTCTTTATCTTTTATCAAGTTTACTTTAGGTTGCCACCACTTTCTAAACTCATTTACACCTTTATATAAATCTCGGATATTTTTATTTTTGCTGTTTGTTTCAATTTCGTTAATTTTGCTTTTCAAGTAATCTCGTTTTTTTACTTCTAAACGTGCGGTTAACTACTCGCTTTATTCTATTATAATTGTTTAGATTTGTATCATCAGAGTTATTTAACCACCTAAGTCTAGCCTGATTTCTTATTTCTATTAGATTATGACATTCATTATCAAACCATGGCTTACTTTTTCTCGGTTTATGGTATCCTATACTTTCTTTAGCTGCTGATTCTATTGCATTACGTATGTGCTCCCAATTCTTATTTACGTCTGTTTCAATTATATTTTCATCATCATTTAAATCCTGCAAAACATCAAATCTATTTAGTTTAATTTGGTAATCTTTCTTAATTCTTTCATCAGTAAACTTTCCTGTATCAAATTTTAGAACTTTTAGATTTTGTTGCTTATGATTTATCACTGAGAGTCTTTCTCTTAATTTAGCAATTACTAAATAATGGTCACTGGCACAGTCAGCACCTCTATGTGTACGAACGTCAATTATACTAGTATGCCTTCTCTTATCAATGAGAATATGATCTATCTGATTATGAGTTTTACCATCTGGAGAAGACCAGGTATATTTATGGATATCTTTATGTTTAAAAGTGGTACTTTTCACAATTAAATTCTTTGAGGTTGCAAAAGTAATCAATCTTATACCATTATCATTACTTAATTCATGAAGACTTTCTTTACCAATTGTGGGTTTAAATGTCTCTTCTTTGCCAATCTGTGCATTACAGTCACCTAACAGAATTTTCATATCATACTGAGAAAATTTATGAAAGACCTGTTCTAACTCTGTATAAAAATCATCTTTAGTATTATCATCTTTATCTTCCGTTGGTGCATGTATGTTTATTAAAATAATTTTACACCACCTACCCTGTAAAACTGCATATGATATCCTATCATTAATAAATTCTACTGTTTTAAGAGCCGAGATAATTCTATTATTTATGAAAAAGCCTGTTCCAAAATTATGATTTTCAGTACCACCATAGAAAAAAGTATAATTTTTAGTTTTACAATTCCCTTCTCCTGGCCACCTAACTTCCTGGACAGCTACGACATCTAATTTATACCTAACTATCTCATTAACTGTACACTGAAATGCCCCAGGCCGGTAAAGGCTCAGAACATTCCAGGTGCCTAATTTAATATCCTTATTCCTAACGTAGATCTTATCCTTAGTCCAGGGACCTCCCAAAGTAGTCCCCACCCGGAGATCCGAACGGGGGACTATTTTACCTCCGGAATATTTTACCTTGGGAACATCCATGGCCTTATATTGCTGATTCTTGACATGGCTTTTTACAGTGCAGAGTTGTCAGCTCTACGCCTAACCCCCAATATGAATGGAGGAACTACTACAGAAGACAAACACAAACACATTAGAGAGCACAACTACTACACAAGACATACACAAACACATTAGAGAGCACAACTACTACACAAGACATACACAAACACATCACAACTATAACACAATATAAACACAAACACACCACAACTACTACACAAGACAAAGACAAACAAATTACTACTACGCAAAACAAACATACTAGACAGCACAACTACTACACAAACATACTAGACAGCACAACTGCAACACAAGACACATACATACACACCACCGATACTACACAAGACAAATAGAAACACATTAGACAGCATAACTACTACACAAGATAAACACAACCACACTAGACAGCGCAGCTACTACACAAGACAAACCCACATACAAGCACATCACAACTACTACACAAGATAAACACACTAGACACCCCAACTACTACACAAGACAAACCCAAACACACTACAGAGCACAACTACTGCACAATACACCCAAACACATAACAACCTCTACACAAGAAAACTAATTAACAATTACTAATATTTTTACAAATGTTAATAAACAGTACTGCAGTGAAAGAAATAGTTGGGCAACTTTAATTCTGGCCACCAGTAGGTTTGAAACACTGAACAGGGGTTTTCTTCACCTGGAGGGAATCGTCATAAAGTTTGAGCAGAAAGAGGCACATTAGCGAGGAGTTTATGCGACATTTTGTTTACAATACCCTGCACAATATAGAACAGTTCTAAAAAAAAAATTCTTTCACGACTTGTGGAGACAATGTGCTTGGAACACAGGAAAGAGGATAAACCTCAACGTGCTTTTAAGGACACGTTATCAATAAGTTATTATAGAGCAGCAGTGGCGGCGATTGGGTTCCAAAAAAGGGGGGCAAAGACAGTATATTTCCCTTTGTAGATAGTGCGGGGGCAGTGGAGCAGTTAGGTAAACGCTGGTATCCCTATTTTTCGTCAAGCATGAAAGGTCGCGAGTTTCATCGTGTAAATTATTCCCACCAATAACAATCAATACCTTCCCGTTATTTTATCTTAAAAATTATTGTGATAATGCAACTGTATAAACCCGATGAAGTAACTTTTCTCCTTAAAATTTTGGCATTTTGCATACATTTTTCGCAAAGTGTATGGTTTGATATCAATTAACTTTATTTTATTTTGTCATTCATTCAGTGAGTCTCAATATCTCTGTGAGTTGATTCTGTGCAGTGTGTTATTTGACAGAATTCGCATCCATTATTATCTGATATTTGAATCTTCCTTATGCGCATCCAGTATCCAAATCCATCATCCAATATCCGAACTTTCCTATCCCGTTAGCCTGTTTTCTATAAGTACAGTCTTCGCCAAGCTATAGTGTCCTTCGTTTCCCCAATCGGAGAGAAAACCACAGCCAAATCTAGGGGTGTAGTGCATATCAACAAAGGAGGGCTGGTGTCAAGAGCCTTGCAACTCCCACCCCCGCTCCTAAAACAGGACAGTGAGAGGGTGGCGCAGGTCAATGTTCTTCCCTTGAGCATTTTTCGAGAGTGGCGAAAGATTAGGTTCAGTCCCTTTGTTTCCTAACGTTATTGTTATCACTCCTCCCTCGCATACGTGCCACTGGCTAATGCAGTGACCATACCCAAAGGAGGGATGGCTGCTGATGGACGAAAAGGGAGAATATATGTGGCAACCAGTGACGTATACTGAGTCCAAGATCTTGGCGATCTCACTGTCACGTGGTCCTACGCTATGAATAGAAATAAGTTTGCCAACTCATAGGAAATCAGGTTGCCAACTCATAAGAAATCAGGTTGCCAGCTCATAGGAAATCAGGTTTCCAGCTCATAAGAAATCAGGTTGCCAACTCATAAGAAATCAGGTTGCCAACTCATTAGAAATCAGGTTGCCAACTCATAAGAAATCAGGTTGCCAACTCCAGAATCACCATCTATCACACTGATAAAAATAATTATATTTAAAATTTCTGATCAAATGTTTCTCCTATATTTTATTCTCTAGACTTCAGGCTTCGCAGATAGCCTAGAGCCTAGAATATACGTTACTGGTTGCACCATTTTCGACTGTCAACCGTGGCAAACGTTGCGGTTTCGGCAGGAAGAGGGATGGGGGTAAGGAGGACAATATAACGTGGCGAGTTCTTTTATGGCGGGGAGGAGTCAGGGAAATGTAAATTAATTCACACTTACGCACAAACACGGAGCTCCAAAACTGGACACGTCCCATTTCGTTCGCTCTTCAGCGACGGCTTACGAAATCAGAAGGTCGCTTCTTGGCTTCAGTGACCCCGCTTTGCTCGATTAAGAGAAGAAAAATCTTCTCAGTACGTGACATTCTCTCGCGATATGAACACCACGTGCTTCTAACTTCAGAAAACTCCAAGGCAACGTGAGCAAAAACGGTGACAAACCTAGAAATAGTTCAATGCCTACTTTGACCCGAGGTAATTGCTCGTAATTTTTTTATAGTATGCGGACCTTATTTGGACATTATTTATTGTCTGTTTTTAAATTACGCTTCAAATTAGCGATCTCTAACCTTCATATTATTTTAAATTTGCCATTTTACCCTGGCCAGGATTCGAACATAGGACCTTGAAATATTGATCAGGTAATATGTACAATTCATACATATTTAATGAAATATCAGATATATAATATTTAATAAAACTTCGAGAAACGAGCTGGCTGATTGATTTGTTGCTTTCAGTCCAATTTATGCACAGTAAGGCTAATTGGGTCTGGACCTACAGTTTAATGTGGGATCCGAACCACTATGTGCTTCCACCGGGAATAGAACCTGGGACCCCTTGATTACAAGGCGGCGACGCTACCACTGCACCATCGGGGAGGCCCTATTCCGGCCGTGGGAATGGGCAGCTGGGGAGGGGGTTTCCTGAAGGATCCCTCCCCTATATGGGATAAGGGGAGCAACAAGGTACGCCACTGTCATATTGGCAGTGGTGTATTCAGATATTTTACAATGGGGTCAGTCAGTGGTGCCAACTTATATGGGCCTGTGAGGCTCGAATCCACTCAATAATTTGCCTGTTATATTTTATTATTATTAAAGAACTCTCACAACTTAATTGCTGAATGAGTTTTAGGAAATTATTTTCACTAAACTTGTTCCATCTTCAATATGATACTTTTTAGTGTCCTGTATTATTTGCACTATCCGTCCTCACATTGTTATTAGGAAAGTAAGATAAGACAAGGGCTTGTAACCACGATGAAGATCTATAAGCATTAAAAACTTCAAAATAGGAACCGGAAAATACACAATACACACTAAAAGCGATGGACATTAACAGATTTTCATCATTTTCCCGGATTAGGCACTCAAAAAGCAGTTATCTTCGAAACAGTCATACGCATGACTCAAATGAGCAAAAACAGCCACTATAAAGTTCATGTGTTCCTCTCAGAAATGGCCTGAAACTGAATTTAAACGCGAAAGGCCATTTTCTCAGCCTACTTATAACATATATTATTACATAAAATTATAAACAAATCTCAGACTTCAACACAGCCAATGTTTTTCAAAAACTGGCGTCATTGAAGGTCATATTTTGTTTCAATAATCAAGGTGTCTCCAGCCTTTAATTTAGTCGATGATTTTTTGTAAAATAATCTGCTTAAGTGGGAGAGGCAAGCCCCCATCAAGTCCTTCAAATTGACTTGATCCTTCGTAGCGAGCTATCAATTGACAATCGTAATTCCAAAGTCAAAATTAGATGGCACCATATTTCTCGAAAGATGTTAAATCACATTAAAATAGATTGAAGGAATTAGATTCATGTCGTAGTTGAACATTTCGTATAGATACACTTGTCCTACTATAAAACTGTGGATATGTTGAATATTTAATCGTTTAATTTCTAAATTATCCCAACATCCCAAAACAACTAATTGATAAAGAGAAAAGAAATGAAATAAAAAATGTCTTTGCAACATGAGTCCTAAGTGTAATGCAATTATGCAATGCTACTACGTCTGTTATTGCATAATATTACCTTATTTTATATCAACTTATTCCCGTTGAAAATGTAATATCGAAGTTTTCACGAAATTTATCGCATTTTAATATGGTAAAAGGTTTCTCAAACTTTCCAGTATCTGGCGTAAGCTACTTTGGTGCAGTATAATTCTATTAAATTATATTACGTATACTTTCTATACTTCCTATGACGTCATCGCAGCCTGACGGATATTACGATCTATCCTGGGGTGTGAGTTTCCTACCCTTTGTTGATATTTGAAGCAATATTCACATATCCCGAAGATATTATGCTGCAAATATTTACATCTTCACAGGCTAAATAAGCAAAGAGGCGTGTTACTTTATCAGATACTGTACATCTTATGGAGGATATTCAAACTAGAAAAATGCACATTTTGAGCTTTAAGACGACATAACTAAGAGCGGTGTGCGAATTTATGGAGGATGTCAGGAATTTCACCCCCCAGAAAATTGAATCCCCGGCAAAGGAGAATTATTATTATCCCTGCCAGTAATGTTTTGATCCTGCCTCAAAGAAAATTCGATTGATAGCTTGTAGTATACCATTTCTTAACTATGCAACAAACAAACAAAATCATTCGTGTCCATTCGTTTAGTTTACTGACTGA
Organism: Lepisma saccharinum; assembly: GCF_977018435.1. Taxonomy (NCBI): domain Eukaryota; kingdom Metazoa; phylum Arthropoda; class Insecta; order Zygentoma; family Lepismatidae; genus Lepisma; species Lepisma saccharinum. The sequence goes on from NC_139233.1 coordinate 37,204,739, forward strand.
TAACACACACAAATTTGCATACGAAAAAAATCCGAAATGAAATCACAAATTCGCCAGTGAGTGGGCATCCCCCAAAGCAAAAAGCTTAATTCGCACAGTGTCTAAAAGTCATGGAACTGCTGCAATCTAGAAGTGTACGAACTGTACAGTGAGATATATAAATATTACAATGCAAATTGTCCATCACCACGATTATTCAGTTTGCTTTACACGCATACCAAAGTTCAAGAATTGAAACAACACGTCAACGAATTCGAAAACTAGTCCTGCATGAGTACAAATTCATTGCTTAAAACACGTAAGATTTATGAGAAAAGTGAATGGAAATAGATGTTGACAATTTATATGTTAATATTTATGCACTGCACTGTACCATGTGGGGAAAACTTGTATGTGCACGTTTGTAATTGTATGTATTATTCCACAACCTTCGATTGTTCATGAAAGCCACAAAATCACAAGTGATTGTCGATAAATTAGCGTAACACATGAAAGTTACTCATGGACTTGTGAGAACCGCTGTTCAGCTATCAATTTTTTCTCTAAAATAAGGCATAAATATTTCATCCGTGCAGTAGATACGACCTCAATTGTAGTTGGAGACACTTATACTTCTAACCACCTTCACTTGTCATGCTGGTCCCTCACCGCTGAGAATGCAAAGATACCTTACCTGTCAATACCCCAATGGTACACAAGGCGACCAACTTCAACATCTTGCAAAATTCGACACCAGAAGCCAAATGTGTTGCAAACTCAGGCAAACGTCTCCTCAAGCCATCCGGAGAGGTTAAATCATGGTGGAGAAGGTCAACACATCATTTAAGAAAACAGAAAGGCAGGGGAAAAAAAGAGACACAAGGTCATTGCAAGCGGCAACAATGGTTTCCTGGAACAAAGAAGCAATTGATGACACCCACCATAAACGTAGAACACTATTGTCGAAATCGCGATGGTTGCCATACGTCACAGAACCATTGCATTTAACACCCCCTCCACTTCCCCTCCCAGTATCAGGACGTAGTCAACAACCTGTTATGTCATTTCACGATAGAAAGAAGTTCTCCTTGACAATTTGGTCAGTGGACAAGTCACTTTGATACTCATTTACATTCATCAAGCAAGTGTTTACAAAATTATGCAAACCTTAACGAGATGATTCTTTGCTTTTCTTCTTACCATGTCGCCAGTCAAGCTGTTTTAAAAAATTCCTCTCATTTCGAAAACCGCTAAGGTAGCTACTCAAAATTCTGGAAAATTTAATCTGCTTAGAAGTCCTTCCAAAGCAATAAGGTGAATTTTCGTGTGGCTTCCTTTTGCTGTTGTCTAGATAGTGATGGAAGAATAGATCAATAAAATTAAAATAATATTAAAATAGGTAAATTAATAATTATTATTGTTATTGCATGAACAGATATGAAGAAGCATGCATTCATTATCTGGCTTATGCATAGTTAAGATCACTAACATGTATGAAAGCAGCTCTCCTACGAAAGAAGTGAATGCCAAATATTTTTAATGGATTATTTAGTGAATAACAAAAGCAAAAAGGTTGTTAGGTTCAGCTAATGAAAAGTAAAAACCTAATCATCATTTTTGTGTGTATTACTAGTAGTAGTGGTAGTAACCGATCTAGTAAATGGATCCACGAGTTTTCAAAATTCCAAAAATTAGATTCTGATGTAATGGATTACAAAGCTTAGCTAAACCTTACAACAAAAATGTCCATCTATGTCCAGGCCGAGACTCGAATCAGGAATCTTGTGTCCGTGTTGCAACAATCGAGTGCCAAATATTTCAAGTAGCTTTTCACCGAATGGCGCATGGTCAAGAAATAACCCCCTTCCTCACTCCCGCGCTCTATATCTGTCTCTCAAGATGAGTCTGCAACTATTATGTTTGTTCTCGCGATGCTGTGACAGGACTGAGAGAATTTGGGAGCTTTATATCGGATAGAACCCAGGATAGCTCACATCAATGTTGACAGCGCTAACCATGTCGTCAAATGAAGATCCTAGACGATTTTAGCCACAGGAAAATTAAAAGTTATGAAAAAAATAATATCTATATATATAAAAATGGATGTATGTGTGTAATTGTGTATATGTGTGTGTTTGTTTGTTCAGCAATAACTCTCGAACGCTTGGAGCGATTTCAACCAAACTTGGTACACGTATCACTTGCAATCTCGAAAGAAATACTGTGGGGTTAAGACACCCCGGCGGGTGGGGGTGGGAAGGGGACATAAAATAGCATTCTGTTGCGTGCCATTTTCGTGTCATATCCTGCAAGTTATGCTTCCTGCAACACAGCACGGCGAAGTTGGTTGCCTACACAGAATGTGCGATATTGCTATCCTATCCCCCCCTCTTGAGTTAGAGACGGCTGTGTCCAATTCGCATTCTGGTTAGAAGAACTTCTTCTCGGCGAGAGGGACGGGACGAAGAACGCAAAGAACATATGGTGGGCTTTAGCGTGAAGCTTGTTCCCGGTGACCGCATCCCACTATTCCTGCCAAGGTGGACGAGAAAGTCGCCATCTGCATCAGCAGACATGGCGGCAGCATCGGCTGCTTCGTTCCCCTTTATACCCACGTGACTAGGGTCCCAGCAGAAGCGTACATCAACAATGGCAGATAAGGACACGAGCCGTTGGAAGATACGCTGCACTACTGGATGCCGGGAATTCGGCGAATCCAGAGTCTGCAACACGTTGGTCTGGTCACTGCAGAGAAGGACTTTCTGCAGGCCATTGACGTCAGCAAAGTACAGTGCCTTCAGGATGGCGTACAACTTTGCCGTATAGATGGAACAGGCAGGATGTAGCGAGTAACTGGAACTTTGAGAGTCTAGGACGAAGGCGCAACCAACTGATTCAACTGTCTTGGACCCATTCGTATAAAACGCGTTAAAATTGGGGTGCTTCGCGCGAAGCTCTCTAAGAACTGCTGCTGGTGTACGACCATCGGTGTTACTGCCTTTGGAAGAGCAGTCAGAGAAAAATCGATAGAAGGTGCAGGAGACTCCCAGGTCGGGAGAGGCGGAATGAGTGGAGAAACGCCAGGAAGATCACTGTCAAACCTAGACACAGAATGGTCTAGAGGCACGTAATGTAGCCGGTACAAAGCCAGCCTTCTCTCGTCGGAGACGGTATGATAAGAAGGATACAAGGGCATCAAGCTAAGATGAAGGAAGTAATTTAGAATGAGCCGCTGTCTTCGCAGAGACAACGACAGCTCAAATGCATCGACACAAACTTTCGACGGGACTGGTACGGAAAGCACCTGTACATACCCGAATACTAGCATGGTGAACAGTGTCGAGAATTCGAAGCCGATATGGACGAGCGGACGAATAGACAACAACATCCGTAATCGAACTTTGACCTGATAAGTGAACGGTACAGGTGGAGCGGTACCGTCCTATCAGCACCGCAAGAAGTATGAGATAAAACGGGTAGAAGGTTGAGAACCCGAAGACAAGAAACCTTTAACTGACGAAAGTGGCGTTGCCAGGTTGGACCTCATTCGCGAAACGCAGGTGTGATTTCCCCATATACAGGCCAGTGTCAAGATGGCATGTACGCTGACGACAAAAGTGGACGCACACGGATTTCTCTTTTGAATAAATTCACCTTACACCATCAGGCCACACCAAAGACTGCTAATGTATGGCATGTATGAATACAAAAATGTTAGTTTTCAGATTGTATGCATTTTTTTTTTCAGCATGCCTATCTCACGGTAGAGTGTAGCCCTCTCGTCCTCTATGCCGCTTCCCTCCCTTTCCAGTCGAACTCGAAAAATGCGGCAGTGTAAAACTTTGCTTTTGGCGTGCACGGACGTACCTAGGTATTTTACCGAACCAAATCTCTTTTTTTTTTTTTCGATTACGCTATAAGTGTAGTGTTGTGCACTCTTTATACTTGTCTTTTGCGTTGTTTGGAGACTACAGTGGACAATAAAAGGTTTACGAACGTGAACTATTCGATGATACCATTGGCGTACGCAGAGAGGGGCTGATGGGGTTTCAGCCCCCTCCGAAATTTTGAGAAACTCAATATTTTCAAATAAGATCAGTGAAGAACTCTGGAAAAGTCAGAGTGGTAAATGCAAACCACCCTTTAAAATGACGTATGATTTCAATTTTTGAGTTGTTGTTGTTGAGTTGGTGTCTTAAGTCCACTTTATGCACAGTATGGCTAATCGGGACTGGACCTACAGTTTAAAGTGGGATCCGAACAACTTGTGCCTCCACCGGGTATCGAACCTGGGACCCCTTGATTACAAGGCAACAACGCTACCACTGCGCCATGGGGGAGGCCCTATTTCAATTTTTGAGAGTGGAAAATTCTAAATTTACGAAACAAATTATTGTGTGTACCGTCCCCTTAAAAAGCAACTATGCACTAGTCATCTTTACAATTCCAGCCCCTCCCGAAAAAAAAAATACGTATCTTACAAGAACGATCATAATCAGGAGCCGGATAAGTGTATCTCAAAATTACAAAGGAGATTGCAAAACATTAACTACAACTTTTCGCATTACAAATAAGCAGAAATAATAAACAAATATCCAAAATCTCATTAACTAACTCGTTCACCCTTTCCAATATTTATTTTCAACAAAGGGTTCCTCATTAGTAGGTACCAATTCGATAGATTCTGCGCATCATACTCTACCAGCACTATTTTCCCGATACAATGTGGCCTTCACATTGGCAGAATACCCTCAGTCGAGTAAGATTGTGTACACAAAGCAAGGAGCATAGCTACCATACAGTAGTAAAGGTTTTGGGATGCACTGCTTTGATCCTTGTAACATTTCTTTTAGTAGTTACAGATTTTGTGGTCAGTTTGGGATCTCTTAAATAAGAAAATGTATGAGAAATTTCCTTATAATGTCGACATTTTTGTAGGAAAACAGTTTGAAAAATAATTCTTTCGAAATGCAATTTTCATTGATAAGAAAATTTGTATTTTTAATGTAAATTATTTTAACATAGTATCATTTCTGCTCCGAATATTTCGCCATTCAAAAGCAAATTTTCATTGAAATAGACAAATATGACTGATTTATATTCCGTTATCGAACAGTTGCTAACTGCACAAGCATTCACAGCTGGCGTTGAAAGACAATTTTTCTCATTTGGTGTTTTTCAGTCATCGCTAAGAAACAGTTTGGGAACCGACAAGGCAGCTAAGCTGGTATTTTTGTTCAAAGTTTTTAACGACAGCATGAAGAAGAAGTTGACAGCTAGTTGGCATGGCAGATATGAATATTTGACTAACTGGTCTTGGTATTTTTTTGTTAATTGAAAGTTGAAATGATTTTTTTTTTTTTGGAACAAGAAAGTTACAACTTACAACAGACTTGCAATTGCACAATATTCTTTGATATATTATCATAACGTACTTATTATATTACTCCAAATATGATAACAAACGACCACTATTAGACAGAATTTCATTTTAAAAATGTTAATTTCCATTATAGCACGTGAATTATACATTTATGTTCTTATTACTGAGTATTATGTCATAATGCAATTTGAGAAAAGTTTTCAAGTAAGTAAGGTAGAGGTAGATAAAATAAAATTTAACAATCTATGTAGAGGCAATTCGAAATGAAAATCAGTGTTGTTTTTATTCTCTTATAAAATACATTTATTTGTGTAATATTCTGTGCGTATAAAGTATTGACTTTTCACTTTCTCTGTCCTTAAAATTACGGACGTTAACTAGCAGATCGGTATAGTAAAAATTGTATAGACAACAGAGGTGGCACTACAATTCATCTGTGCCTCATATTCCTTTAATTATGTACAAAAAGTTGATTTATGTATTATAATAGAAATACTACATTTCAAAACAAGTTTTTAATATAAACTAAAAAAACTGATTTAAATAAAAAAGGTTTAAACCAAATAAACCATGTTTTTTTATTTAAAAAAAACTGTTTTTTCACAACCCTGGAACCAAGCAACTTCGACTGAAGCTGACTACCAAGCAAGCGGATAAGTTCAGACCCAGTAGGCCAGAATTATCAACTAATCATATCAATTAATGATGCAACAAAAGGCATAAATACACGAGAGTTCATTAAAGTTCAATTCAAGTACACAAATGTATTACAGGGTGTTACTTGATACATCATAACGCGTCGTTTACAGCTGATACATTAAAATGCATACCATGAGAAGTTTCGATCAACGACGATCCCATTACACGCACAGTTGTATCATTTGAAATTAATTTTGATGCATTTTCTTTTCTGTGTGTGTAGTGTCTCCACGGTAGAGTAGTGGCAACACCGTCGCATTCTAATCAAGTGGTCCCGGGTCGATACCCGGCGGAGGCGCATAGTGGCTCGGATCCAACCTCAAACTGTAGGTCTAGATTCGATTAGCCTATTCGGACTTGAAAAGCCTCCTTTCTGTGTGTAGGAGATAAAGATTCAATATGTGGATGCTTGCTTATATTTCTTGCTCGTCTGTTCGCCAAGCATGCAACTTCTTAGACAAGTACATGTTCTATACAATGAACTAGTGGATATCAATAAATGTTAACAGGTAGCAGTTAACTGTACGAGAATACAAATGAAATTTTGGCGAAAGAGTCAAACATGTAAGAATTAAAATGCCCTGTGACAGTAATTATGTGGTTACATGGATGGCCATTTCATGTTGTAATGAAATCATTCGAAATTGAATAAATATAACAATAGACAAGTTACCTCCTCATGGAAGATTGTGTAGATCGTCGCTAATGTCTAAAATAGCCGCCCCTCTATTGGTCATTTTATTAACCAAATTTTGCACGTGTTTTGAAAGGTTATTACAGGCGCCGCTACACTAAAATAATTCTTATGAACATATTTATTGTACAGCGTAAGGCAAATATAATGAAACAACTATACACAGTCGTTATGACGTAAATATTTATGATAGAAAATCAAACAGAGCATCAATATTAAAAGAAAAACTCTGGAAGTACTATTCCAACTTTGCATCGCTTGTGCATCTTTGCCATTGCTTCTCTAGGATCGCTCGCTAGCGTGACAAAATGGCCACACTCGCCTACTACATGGCATGAGAACTGATCAGTAAAATTTGTCCAAATTGGATAAGCAATGATCGGTGCTCAACTTACATTTTTTATATTTGTGTCATGGTTAGATGTCAATTGAACAGAGTTACTCCGACTTCAGCTGGCTGCCAAGCAAGCCAAAAAGTTCACTAAACTACAGACTTCAAGACCCAAGTAGACCAGAACTGGACACTACAATTGCATCATTAACGTCACCAACAAGAAGTTCCGACAGTGCTCAAGTTTCCATATCAAGGAAATGACTCAAGTTTGCTCCTACACCAAATTTCTTACCCAGGAAGGACATCATTTCGGGCACTGAATAAGTTGTCCGCAATCTCTTCTTAGACACCAGAGAAGAAATCTGTAATGAAATTAGCAAGGACCGTAGGAGCCATATATATATTCAAAGCAGGGACTTTGATCAAAACTTTGATCAAAATTAATGACGCGTCCCGAAAAAAATAATGATGGAGAAATTGGATTTAACAGGCAGCATAATGCTTTACTTACTTACTTTGCTCTTATGGAATTTTCTATATCCGTAAACATTTCATGATTTGGTGGCAAAATATAAAAATTAAATATAATTATTATATCATTTGTTAAATTCTAACTTTTAAGCAGTGTTAGTAATAGTTTCTACAGACCATATACATATAACATATAACTAAAGTGTACAGTCAACGGCAATAAAAATGAGACACCTAGTACTCCCTACGTGGCGTTGTGTGTTGCCTAACTCTACGGAGGTGGCAGAACTTTCAATTGAAAATTTGCTGCTTAAAATGCACTCAACGCTATGCAGGGAAGCAGTTTTTCAGGAGCTATGTGTTCCATTTTTATTGCGGGTGACTCTTCATATGTTATGTAAGTTTGTAAATATTCTGCAGAAACGTAAAAATATTTACGGGATTGAAAATAAATAGTATATGTTCGTTTCCGTATTTTTGTTATAATTCCCGTCGCTGCCAATAATTGTTTTACAAGATGTGGGTGAAACGAATGCTTCCTCTGAGAGACGTTACAAGTAGAAGCAAATATGTACAAACTGTTAAACTTTCACTTTCGTTTTAAGGTTATCGTTTAAACCCTGGTATTTATTCTTCCAATTGTGGAATTATGGAGTTTTGTACGTAAGGTATGATTGATGAGTGATACGTTTTAAGTTACCTTTAGTTTTTGTACATGTAAACTTGTCTTTCCAAGTGGTATACAATCCGAGATATTCAAATGTAACGAATGTCCTGAATTGAAAATCACACTCACTCACTCGTAACATTAATAGACCCTACTAAAGACTATAATCTCATAACGAAATCAATAATTACAATTTCATAACGAAACCAACCAATAACTCGATAATATATTTATATGGGAAAGAGAATTTCGTTCAAGAGAGAATTGCAATTGCCTGCCCTCTGTTGACTATTCTGTGAACTACAAGCTAAACCACGCCGAGTTTGCTGTCGTTTTGTAATCTGCAATAGCATGCACTGAAAAATGTACCTTTTGTGTAGATTTTTCGACAGTTGTAAAATTTATTTTGTATAGCCCTACATGCCGGGCCGGTTTTAAAATCTCGTCCTTATGCCGGATTATCGATGCATTTCATTATTAGAGAAACGCATCCCTCCACCCAGTGCCGGATTTACAAATTTTGGCCCCTTCCGCAAAATATTAGCAAAGTAGCAAATATTACACACACATTATATATATATATATATATATATATATATATATATATATATATATATGTGTGTGTGTGTGTGTGTGTGTGTGTGTGTGTGTTCTCGACAGAAGATCCATGCACTCTGAAATCAAATGTTTTGCTGTTATTCACTTACTGCAGTGGGGTTCCCAAAGAAAATAGTAATTTCGTTCCACTCACGGGTTTTCCTCCCTTGCTCCACCGTGTTGAATTTCGAGTATTACCCCTTTATACTTCTAAACCTGTACGTACACGCACCTCAGAGAAAAACTTGTGGTTCGAATGAAACTAGTGTTCAGTTTGTGGCAAGGAGCATTAAACAGACGTTATTAACCGAAAACGGTCTGCATGATAATATAATAATATATAAATAATCCATGGCTCGAAAGCCCTCGTAGGGCCTTGACCTATCTCCCGACTGCCAGTCTCCCTCCCACAATCCTACCTAGAGGTGTGGAGATCTTCAATCAGCAATGGGGTGACGTAGGGTCTGCACGTCGAACTCTGAGCCGTTATAGGAGATTTCCGAGACCGGGTTACGCTACTCACTCGTAGCTCCCAAATTTCCTCATGATGGTCCTCACCGGTCCTATACCCAGGCAAACTCGAACCCATGCCGTCCAGCAGTCGGAAAAACATTTTACTTTTCAATATTTAGGTGGTCCTTTATTTGCTCTGCGGTTGGTGCTGATTATATTACTATGTTTATTGTTTTACATACACATATTTGAGTACGAACCCTATTTATGTACATGGCATAGACCCCCTTCTCCTAAAGGTTTGCCCGTTCCCGAACCATCCTGCACTGTGCGGTTTTGCTCTTTGTACGTAGATCCGGCAATGCCTGCACCCTTTTCTGACAACTGGTTAAAATATGTAAATATCCCCTGCACATTGAACATGTGAAGACGGACACCCACACAGTCACAATCTTACCTCAATTTGTGGGGTGATGTGATCAGCACAAAGCTCCATGCACATACACACATACTTACAAACACACACAGACAGAGTGAACCAAAAATAGGCGGAGAGTAAATGATAACTTTAGTTTAATATATTATAACACAAAGACCATTGTTATAGTATAACCCTAACACAAACCCTATTCCACCTATGTAATTAATGATGCATCTAACCATTGAAATTTTGTATCATCAATATGCAGTAAAAATAATTTCAATTACACTTATTGTCCACCTAATTTTGGTTGCTGTATTGTACACTGATAAGTTTATAATAATGCGTTTTTTTACAATAAATCATCATAGAGAAAATTCAATTTGATGTTTCAATCTGAAGTAAGATACAAGATGGTCAAAGTTTTATTACAAAAATTATATCAAGCACGGTATACATGTATAACGAGGTAGAAAACACATTACAATTACAACATCACTGAATGGTAACAATAAACTACGTTTACAATATGCAATAGAACTGTTCCGATAAATCATACAGTTATTATTTATAAACTTTGGCAATATAAACGCAGTCCTTCATTTCCTTCAAACCATCGCTCCCAGTTAGTGTTTAGCTTCGAACTCTAACTTTCCAATAGTAGGCTATTTAACTTCAAACTATCGCTTCTAATATGTTTAACTCCAAACGTTAACTTCTAGCTGATGTTTAAGAAGCTTCTGTAAGTTTTGCAACATTTTGGCACACTTTCGAAAGGCTACAAGATTTATTTAGTTCACGCGCCTTGCAAAGCACACGTCATTAAAGCTTTTGCTCCTTTCATTGTTGCACATGTGAACCCAATTATCGTTTCAGGCTACATGCTCGAAATACTAACTTTTATGTAAAGTAAATCTAAAAATTACAATTGTCCATTTGCAGCTACATTTATGACAAACGACACAGTATATCGTCAACTTCGCCAAAGTGTAATATCAGATATGACCCCACTTGATTTTATATCTTCACTAATGATTGATGTGTATACATATAGTTTTCAAGGGAATCTAAAACACAAATATTGCACATTCACTGAACTTTGCACTTTTACAATCTCACGAGATTGATATACTACACAATGGCTGTTTTGACAGCAGAATTATTTCGCATGAGCAAGAATGTTTCGGGCAACTCATACAAAAGCTACAGCAGTTTATATTGACCAAGTACGGAATTGCCATTAGTTGGTATATTGTCGAAATATCGAGTCCATAAATTTCACAAATTATAACTCTGCATATCAACAATTGGGAAAACATGATTTACAAAATCATGATAACCCTGTGTTTTTAGACTAGTTTTCTTCAGAAAGAAAAGGAACTGGGGAAGATTTTCTTGCCAGGTAAAATGCAGAATCTTCACTTTATAACGAAGTCAATGTGCTTGTAAGTCTTCAAATAGTATTTTCCTCTAGCGCTGAAAAATAGAAAAGAAAGATTAGATTAACTTTGGGAATTACAAAAAAATATTTACTATTATACATACATGTATACATATAAGGTCTCTTTGAGAGGTGGTACACAAAAACTTTCATATGTCACTTGTTTCCAGCTACGGTCATTTATTTTAAAACTGTTGCGATTTGGGCAACTTGTTCCATCGTTCAAGTTCCGGTCTAAGGATGAATATTCTTTGTGATTATCTCTACAATTTCATCTAATGATCACTGGAATGAATATTCTCTTTAAACTATCCCTTGATATTAAAATGCAATTAACAATTAATACTATTACCATCCTCGCAATTAGTTAAATGTTGTGAAAAGTGGGAAGTAAAGTAACAAAAATGCAGATAACATTGACTTATTTCAAGGAAACATTTTGATCTTCATTCTGAACAACAATAAGTCTTAATGAATTTGGGCATCAAAGAAAATGCTTACCAATTTTAAACTTCTGTTAGTTTCTAATAGACAGTTGAACTCTTTGCTTAGTTCGTAATAATTAATTTCAGACGAAACAAATTATATCTTCTGAGAATAATAGACTAAATACTCGGTGGCGTTGAAATTACGTAACGTACTGTTGCTCGTTGGGATCTTACCAGAATCCTAACCATTATGCTTGGGTGATGTAGCTTCGTCATTCATTCATCCTCACTGGTGAGCACTCGCCCTTTGGCAGATAACTCGATGGTAATAGGCGAGAGGTTACTTTCACACTTGAAATGGCACAACACCAAGAACTTGGATTTTATGTCTTCCAGTTTAGATCAACATGGTTAGAGAAGGATATTACCTGTCTATTCGATGCTGAAGAAATCCTCGGAGAAGACTCCTAGAAAAGCTCTATCCTGATCCGCTCAAGCTCCCCGATCTTTCTCCTCCCTCGTACCAAAGCAAAAGACCCCAAGTCGCCCGTTACACTCTAACTTATTCTTTCTCTCACCACCTGGTTATTGCTCCCCGATACCCGTTGATCAGCAACTTCCTTTCAATCAACCAGGAAGATAGATTTGATACTGACTTAGCATTCTTTGAATGCTTCAGAGAGTAACGGCCGACGAAGGAGGTTATTGCTGCTTTTGGCTTGCTACTTTTCTCTAATCAGGGGAACCTGTTACGATTAGAAGTTGTTCTCTCTACAGCAAAACTTTCAACTTTCACGAAATGTTTAGTTGTTAATATAAAGAACAGTAGCATCGTACATATCGCCAACTTACATCCAACCACAGAATATAACACGATGTTCGACCGTAAATGAAGCCAGAGGATAACGATGAACGTGGGCGTTTAACGTCATAGTTGGCACCAAGAAAATTGAGCTATTGTACAGGAGGTATATATTGATATGTTAGAGCAGGTAGATATAAATGTAAACATTATTTAACTTTCTTCTCTTTTTTATTCTTTCACCTCATCCTTCTCTTTTATCTTTGCTCCATTTCTCGCTTCTGTTGATCTGTTTCTTTCTCCTTACATTGACTACTCACCTTTTTGCATTCTTCTGTTCTCGTGTGTACACCCGACTCTCTCTCTCTCTCTCTCTCTCTCTCTCTCTCTCTCTCTCTCTCTCTCCCCATCTATCTTGTTCTCTCTTCCCATGATTTTCTCTTATGCATTCTCTCTATCCTGCTGCTGCATCCCTTCTCTTGTCTGTCCTACACACATTATTGAGTCTGTGTCAGTTGACACATTTTGACTCCAGCAACCAGTGTGCGAATTAACGGGGGGATGCCGCCGGGGATTTCCTCCCCACAAAAGAAATTATACCCGGCAGAAGGAAATTATTTTTATACCTGCCAGGGAATGTTTTTATCATCAAAGAAAATGATATTGAAACACTATGTGACAAACACAATTGAAAAACCATTCGTGTCCATTAATGTTCCAGTTATGAAATATTTCCCTGTCGAAAAATACAACCTTGTAGATTAAAGGAGAACATCCTTCTGAAACCTTACTGATATTTTACATGTAATAAAATGTTCACGATAAACTTGTAGGCAGGTTAGATGGGCATTATGTTTGAACTTGGCAATAGACATTTTGTCAACTTTTTGTTGTTAAGTACTTCGATAGCTCTTTTTATGTATGAGTTTGGGTTGTCTTAGAATATAAAAAGCTATACTGTTTCTAAATTACGTGTAAATGTTATCATAAGATTTAATGTCCTAGGTTAGAACCTATGTTCTAAGGTACTTAGAACCGCAAGGCAATAGTTAAGTTTAGTAACTAGTAACATACAAATTTGCATACCGCCCCACCCCCCAAAACCAACTTCCAGAAATGAAATCGTAAATACGCCACTGAGTAGGCATCCCCCGCAAAGCAAAAAGCTTAATTCGCACAGTGCCACCATCATATTTAAGTTCATAAAAAGCTATTGATGCACTTTTGGTGCATCAAAATACACGTAGAAATGCATCGAAGTTAAATGTTTTCATGTGATAAAATGCATCTATTGGGAAAATTTGACACTATCATTTCTAGGAACACAAAATTACATTTGAACTGTGTCTATTTATGCACTATCAATATTGATTTGATGCAGTTTAAATTCTCCTTCTTTCTTTCTATTTATGACTTCTACCTCTTAATCCGCCCAAGAATAAAGGTAAACACAAGCGATGTCCACAACCCACAGTATTTACAAAAATGCATGTTCAAGATCTACAGATCAGATCACTGAAAAGATCTGAGAAAGGATATACATTTTTTAGAAGTGTGGGAAGGGAAATTTGTGGATGGACTACTACCCACACGTGTCCGCTTTTGGCATCGTCCCTGTATTAGCAAAGACTGTGGAAATGATAAATCAATATAATGTAGCGTTAAATTTACTTATTGTTAATTTAAAATTTAACGAAAGTTTGGCAAAGCGGCCTTGAACGAAACAAATTTGTAACTTTTTTAATTCTGTACGTCCTGGCCAATTATGAACGAAACAAATTGTAAATGCTAATTCCTCACTTTGAACGAAACAGTTCATAACGTTTGTACCTGAGCGATGCTCCATATCCCATGTAGGTGTCATTCTTCCCTGTACACTGTCCTTTACGGAATTTTCTCCAGCTGTCACAGGCTATTGCAACGAATGCATGCTCGTCCCTAACTGACTCTTCATATATCTGCCATGCCTTGCGATGATTGCAGAAAACTAGAACAGGAAATAATATGAAAATAAGTAAACAGCAGTTACATGAATTATAGAGAATACACGATGACAAAATATGTTCATTTCATATTTATACATACAGTGGCGTCGCCATTGTCAAATACAATAAACAACATCGCTCATAAATTACAAGATTGGCCACGACCATTATACATACTATTATACAATTTTTTATTCAAAGTATATCTTCAAATAGTGAACTGAACATATAATTCAACCAATATATCATTTTTAAAAGATGCGGAAGTCAATATTTTAAAATTTCAATGGACAATTAAAGAGTTGGATTTTAGAGTGATAGAGTTCATCGATGCATGAAATAATTATATTTGTATATATTTTCTTATTGTACATCGCTTTTTTACGTCATTAGGCTAATGATGACTAGAAGAAATTGATAAATGGATATTTGCAAAGGAGCACCCACCAGTATCCAAACCGAGACTTCAGTCGAAATATTCGGCGTTGTGATGTATTACTTAACTACTCTGCCCGTGCATTCACAAAGGCGGCAATTAGGATCATGTACGTACAGTGGAATGCACAAGTATTCATCGGCAAATTATGAATGGTCATTTTCATTGATTTTTCTTTTGCATCCTATGCTTTTTAAGGAATAGATGTCTACGTATGCTGGTGCAGAAATCTGCAGCTTGTTTTGAGTTTTGTTTCAATTGTTGACGCTCTCTTTGGGTAGAATAAAGTGCATGAACATGATGATGGACAATTTACTTGGTAATACTTTACGCATTCCACTGTACCTAGGTAGATTGATGTAGCACAACTACATATTAACATGCTTGGTAACTAACAATATACATAGAAAGTAATTAAAGTTAACAAAATTCTATTAGTGCAACAGAGGAATTTGGAAAATACTTAAATATTAACACTTGCGTTTTTTAAAAATAAATATATTAATTTCTCCTTTATGAAAAAGTTTTGAGAGATAAATAGACATGTTACAAAGAAATATGTTGCTTCATATTTCCTGTCTCGCATGAATGAACTAGCACAAACGCCGACCTTGGAGGCGAAGTGACCAAAGATCCCAGGTTTTTACACCGAATACGATATGATTGTATCATTCTTCTGTTTCCATTATCCATTTCATCAGTCTATCATTCATCGTCGTCGTCACAATTTACCCAAGAGGCAGAAAAGCGTCAAAGAATCGAAATAGAAGAAATACAGATTTGCATAAATGAAGAACTTCATGACGAACTATTCTCATTACCGAACCACTTCATGACGAACGGTTCGCATTAATGAATCATTTCGAGACAAACATTGATATGGATGAACCATGTCTTGACTAACGAGACGATCGAACGAATAAAGTAATGACAATAGAATAGCTCGAATGAAGCATTTCATGAAGAACGAGTTTCTCGAATGCATCAGTCCACACGAACTAACCAGTTCACAATGAACGAGTACCTTACCGATTTTGATGATGGAGAAGGTCCTGGCCTTCTCGAACAGGGCACACCCCGGCTGGTCGGCCGTTCCTCCGTTGGGGAAGAAGTCGGCGTGGCCTAGAGGCGTCGGGTAACCAAGGAAACCACCATCGGTGTGGATGACGTCGACGAATTCGGCGTCCGCTCGGTCCAGGCGAGACTCCGGGCCTCTCCTCCGAAACAAGGGGAAGGCTGGATCCAAGCCTGAAAAGAAAAAAAAACGCATTCACAAGAGATGAAGAAAGTTCCAGTCAGGTACTCATGAAATGCATGATTACTAATTAACAGGACTAACAAGTTCATGAACGTATAGGGGTGTGAGCGGGGTGGCGGCTTGACTACAACACTTAACTTAATAACATTCTATTTCACTTCGCTTAGTACTACAATTCAATTAATATAATTGATTTTGTCTCCATTCCTTCAATTAAAATCTGATTTTGCCTGCATTCCTGTAATTAAAATTTGATTTTATCTCAATATCTTCAATTAAAATCTGATTTTGTCTGCATTCCTTGAATTAAAGTTTGATTTTATCTCAATATCTTCAATTAAAATCTGATTTTGCCTGCATTCCTTGAATTAAAGTTTGATTTTATCTCAATATCTTCAATTAAAATCTGATTTTGCCTGCATTCTTCTAATTAAAGTTTGATTTTATCTCCATTCCTTCAATTAAAATCTGATTTTGCCTGCATTCCTTCAATTAAAGTTTGATTTTATCTCCATCACTTCAATTAAAGTTTCATTTTATCTGCACCCCTTCAATTAATTAGGAATTGATTTTTTTTCTCCATTAGCTTTAAGATAGCTTCCGTGTCGCAGTGGTTAGTGTGAAACACTACGAAGCCAGGGGTGTTTGATTACAATCGTAGTTAGGCACGGATACTTCACTGTATTTCGTTCTTACATCTAATTAATCTGATCATCCATTCTAGTAATTTGCAATTAACCCAATGAGGTATAAAAGTAATGTAAAATGTCAGCAATAGAAATAGAGAAGACATGTAAGATAGAGATAAACAAAATAAATAGTAAAACTTAGTAGATGCTAGAAGAATGGAAAAGAGAAAATAGGAAAAATGGCAGAATATAAATACCAAAAGAGAAAAATAGACAGTAAAAGCGAGAATCGAACCACTACAAATACAGAAGTGGATTGTAAAAGGGAGTGAGAAAAAGAAGCGAGAACTCTTGGTTATTGAAAGAGATTGTGCCGTTCCTTTTGGGTAATTGCCAAGTTGTTGTAACTTGCCCAAACTCCTATAAGGGTAGACTTATGAGACTTTACATTTTGGCTGCAATGAATTTCCTCAGGACGTGATGTAAAAGGAATGTCGTGACGACTTACCTTGAACACAAGGTTTGTCGACTCACACAGTAATAGAATATTATTACTATCACACACAGCATCATTCCAATCTCAGTACAATCATATTTTTAAATTGTCCCTTCATAATCTTGCATCTCATTCCGTTCAAAAGCCGCCTGTTGCTCTTTTGCTGACACAATAGACCTCGTCGGTATGCTAGTCTCTCGGACGTTCTGAACGGTTCAATCGAAGATGCTCTACTCTTTGATAAGCTTCTAGAATCTGGACTTAGGCTCGGTTTCCGGTGCAGATACACTGGAACCCCATTATCTGTGTGACAGAGGCCTTCCACTAAGATGAATCTTTTTTTCAGATTCAGATTATTGAGCAGCAGTTATTTTTTAGTATCGACATTTTCTCTATTTTTGTCAACAGCAAATGAATTTTGAAATTAACTTGAAAGATTGTAAATGTCTGCATTTCACGAACCAATGGTCCGATTTGATGAAACCTGCGGTATTTCAAAGGCTTTTCTATTACGTTTAATGAATATTCTGCAACGCAACTTCAACAGGGGTTGGATTCAGTAATAAAACAAACAACAACAGGAAGCAAATAAAACGTAATAGACAGAAAATAAACAAGACGTAACAAGATGTGTGCGTAGTACGTTGAAACATTGAGCAAGTATTTTCAACTACTTAACATTAAAAGATTCGTATTAATATCAATTTTAACACTAACTTCATGGACAATTTGCAAGGACTTAAAGAAATGAGTAGATAACAAAAAGGGGGAACTGACATTAAAAGTTGAAGATGAAGATGGGAACAAAGAAATTAGAAGTTATAGGGACATTTAATACTAAAAAGAAGGAAAGCAAACTATAGGTAGAGAAAGGAGAGGAGAGAAAGGAAAATAGATGCGAGTTAAAAATAACTCTCACTACAATGGGAAATGCAAACTTGCTGACAGCATGGGAACAACTCATGATGAATGGGCAACATATGTTTTTACTAAAAAAATTGAAACATATACCATTACATAATGTTACTTGAAAGGAAAAATCCTCTTCAGAGATTGCATGATTGTACCTCGTCATGAGATTACGTCGTTTCCTAACTTGCTGAGGCACGCGTGTTCTCTGCAAGGACACAAGAGTATTACTCGTCGCTTCCGTACGGAAGATGTAGGGGCTTATTGCAAAGGGAGACTCATAAGTATCTATCTCATTTAAAGATTGAGTAACATATTTGTTATTATATAATAATACATTTTTGACCGGGATACTTTGCCTTCATCTCTACAATACATTTTTCTAATTACAATGATGTCTTGTCTAATGTCGCTGTTGATTGGAGTAGCCTATACTCGTAGTTTTCAGAATCAAATAAGAGCTGGCTTTTGCCTGTATTTAATTGTATTTTTAAAAATCTTGCTTTTCCGTGCATTTTCTCAAATAAGATCTCATTCTGTCTGCTTTAGTTCAATTAAGATCTTACTTTACCAGCATTCCAGCATTCCTCCAATTAAGATGACTTTAGCCTGCATTCCATTAAATAAGTTCTGATTTTTTCCCGCATTTCATCAATTAAGATCTGATTATTAACTTTATTCATTCAACTGAGATCTAGTTTTGTTTACTACATACCATTAAATTCAAGAAGTAGCATAACTTGTCCCTAGACTAAATCTTAATACAATGGTAGGACACACGTTCGATCCTCACCTGTGATTCTTCGGATCTTCCCTGATTTCACATGCTTTCCTGCAAATCCCACTGCATGGGCTGCGAGGCTGTTACCTATGAGATGGAAGCTTTTGATTGAAGCGCCCTGGGTCACGAGGAAGTCGATGAACTTCGCCATGTAGCGCCCAACCGCCTTCACATTCTTCACGGCCGCTGGGTACCATGGACCGGCGCTCACCTTGGACCAGTCCACCAGGATAAAGTTGTGACCTCCTCTCTTCATGTAAGCTGCCATGGAAAGAAGATTGCATTGAATCAGTATTATTCATTAATTACAAAATCATCTGGGTGGTAGTTAGTTTTTCAAAAATTGTGCGAGATCAACATACCCATGTATGTGTTCATACCTTTCATGTTTCTCCATGTGTTCATATTGACTATTTTCTTTCTACTTATATTTCTCTTTCAGTGTCCACCAAAGTGCCTATTTTTTATATTTTAGTATTTTCACACTTTGTAAGTTTTGCTGTAATCTATTACAAATACAAAGCAATAAATTTAAAAGGGTAAAAATTACCCCTTGCACATTATGGCATGCTGTGAAGTCATGGGGGGGGGGAGGATGCAGAGGTAAGACCCCACACATTCTCGATTTCTGCCATTTGTGGAGGTGATGTGCGTAATTGTAACAAACTGTACTGAAACACTTTACGTTTATGTGTTTATGAAACATACCATGCACATATGTTGCAGCATGTCGAAGGAATGAAGAAAAATATATCTTCTGTAGTGTGTGTCCTGATCATAATAACAATTATCATCCATATTTCTCTAACAGTTGAGGTTCTGTAGGAATATCCGATGTATAGATGAAAATTGCCCAATTGGAGATTCACGTAATGACTCGAAAAATCCTGTAAATTTGTGAAGACTTTTTTTCCGTCACTTTTCAAGTTCTCTGCATAACAGATAATTCCATTATGGTGAAGCATTGGGGAAGTATAAATTACATAATGTTTAGGCATAGTTTCTTCCGCAAGAGACATACATTGGCAAGCAGAAGGGGTGGGTTCCCTCATGGTTTCTTCAATATTACCTGGCCAGAGTTGCCATACTATCGTTATTTGGGTGACTTGAGAGTTGTCATATCAATTTATCGCAGTTAGCTCTTTACTTAAAACGAAACATCTGTAAGCGACGAGTTTACATTTAAATTGAAACTTAAATTTTGCAATGTAAAAGTAGTGGACAAAGCTAACTTTCCTACTTTATTTTTAGCACTACTATTTGGAATATATCGTTGAACTGCGGCCAAGATATCATGCAGACGAAGATAAAAGTTACAAGAATATTAGCACGTAGGGCAAATGATAACATTGCAAAGATTTTAAAAAGTCTCCTGTTTACATGTTGACCCAAGAAGGTTCGAAGGAATCCTTCTCATTATGTTCTTGAAAACAATTATATTACCACACTTGCAACCCAAAAAGATCTAGGTGTTATCATAGATGAAAAACTGAACTTTAAGGAACACGTCGCAGCTTCAACTAAAAGTGCAATGCGCCTCTTAGGCCTCCTCTACAGATTCACTGAAATTGATACTCCAACTTCTCTTAGCCTGTTTTTCAAGTCATTCATTTCTCCGATTCTCGAATACTGTTCGCCAGTCTGGGCCATGGCTTCCAATACAAATCTTTCTAGCATGGATTCCGTCCTCAGCTTCTTTAACGCCATTTTTCGTCATTGAATTCCTTCTCTGCGACAT
Source organism: Lepisma saccharinum (assembly GCF_977018435.1). NCBI lineage: Eukaryota > Metazoa > Arthropoda > Insecta > Zygentoma > Lepismatidae > Lepisma > Lepisma saccharinum. Next base: position 37,225,340 of record NC_139233.1, read on the forward strand.
CTTCAGAAACCTGACATACTGACTACTTTGAACATTCAGTTACTGCAGACCCGACGCGATATGGCCGATATGAAATTTTTCTATAAAATCATCAATGGGAAATTAAGATCTGAATTTCTGCTTACAGAATTCAACTTCAGAGTTCCCTCTCGATCGACCCGAAACACTGAATTGTTCCACAACTCTACCGCTAGGCTTTCCCTTATACAGCGCGCTCTATTCCACAGGCTGCCCCAGTTCTACAATAAACTACCCACAAACGTAGACATTTTTGCCCCTGAAAGCATTTTCCGATCTTCCCTAATAATGAATATGTGAATCTTTGTTTCCTTGTTTATGTCTTATGTTTATATTTAACCTTTCTTCTTTTTACCTAAAACCATCTTGACTTGTTCTTGTTATTTGTTAGAGTTTTCAGTGTAAAATGGCCTTAAAAGTGCTGTATCTGAAACTTGGAATAAATAAATAAATAAATAAATAAATCAGCTATGGATGTGACTGAAAAAGGAACGTTTCAAAATGTATATCAATGGAGAAATTTAGTCTTATTTCTGACTTATCAGAGTGACCATATTTTATGACTGCAAACAGAGAAGGCGAGACATCAAACTCACAACGTTTTTACCTCTCCTCATGGCAACTGCATCTGGCGACGTCTCCCCCCGCATGAATCCGTGAAGGTACAGGACGGTCGGAAGGCTGGCGTTGAAGTTTGATGCTTTCAGAAGCTCCAGGTCCTTTACCTTTAGTTTCTCGTACCCCTCTGGGTGACCACTGAAAGAAAGAAATAGTTTGTAAGTGATTTTTACATAACATTAACGGAAAAAGAAGAAAACTACAGGGTGCAACGAAAGTTAGAATCCCGTGGGGATCTTATCATGGATCCAATACCCGAATTCCGATTCCTGTATTCGAAGTCCCAATCTCTAACCCTGATTCCGATATCAATATCCCGATTAGTTGATCCTATATCGAAATCCTGGATCCAATATCTCAATCTCGAAACTTGCATCCATATCAAAATCCCTTATCTTGGAACCGATATTAAAATCAATTATCATCCTGAATTCGATATCAAAATCCGAATCCTGTATCTCATATCAAACCCTAATATCCTGAATCCAATGTCCCCAATCCCGATCGTGGAACTGATACCAAAATACTGAATCCTGGATCCGATATCAAAACCTTGGAATCCTGGGTCCGATATCACAATTCAAATTCTGAGTTTGATATGAAAATCGAATCTTCGATCCGATATCAAAAACCTGAATTCTGGAACCAAAATTCAAATTCGAATAAGAGTGAGGGTAAAGTGAAAAATTGGATTTTGGCCTTGTCCCTTGACACAGTTTGGATGCAATTCTGCAAGAGGATGTCAATTCAAAGACCGTCACTTGCTGTGAGTCAGTGTAGTTCTTGGAACCAGACCTCGTTTTTGCACAATCACATAAATCGTTTGTAGGGATCTAGGTCACGAAGCTCGAACGGTTTTCGGCTTTGAAATTGAATAAAAGAAGCATATATATTAGATACAATCCTTGAAAAATGTCCTTCGGTTCTCAAGGTTAAAGAAACACAATTTTATAAGAGATTGCGTGAAAATACATACTCACACATTTGGCGACGCTAACATTGTGCTCTCTTAAAACAATTAAGAATGTGCCAATATTATTTTTATTTAAGACTAGTAACTATTAATTAAATGAAGGAGAGGTAAATAATAATAATAATAATACGAAGAATAAGTAAAGACAAATGGCACTAAGGCGGTTATATTTAAATCACGTTGATTTAAATCGGGTAATTTTTTTAAAGAATCTAAAGAATAATTTATAGAATAATGTACACAAGGAATTGTAGATATCAGAATCAGTTTTGGTGAAAGTAAATTAATCTCGTAATCACTGAATGGTGTCTATTAGTCTCCAAGAAAGGAAACAAAATATATGTACTGATGGGGTGAAGTTCATTCGGAAGGAAATGTAATATAATATGTAAACTGTAAACACACTTAAATTTCTCTTAGTTTAAAATTCAATAATTTTTATAGGCAAAAATAGCAAAAAAAAATCTGTAGAATAATATACATGATACTAATCATGTTAATACGTAGTGTCATTATTATCATTAAGCTGTAAATGAACATGACAGCTAATATATCATTAAAAGGATCGCCAAAATTCAGCTACAAAGACTAATTATAAATAAAATTACAATGATATGGTACATCCTGAATGTTTTATTTTCACTGAAAGAAAAGTTACTGAAATTACTATTCGTAGTTTCATTTACATACTCAACCATTTACATAGTAGGTTCATATATAGGCTATACAGTATCAGAAACAGAAAAAAATGTATACTTCTATTTACATATATTTTTCTATTTGGTTTAACATGGCCGTTTACCAGAAAAAGCATTTCTGTAATATATATATATATATATATATATATATATATATATATATATGTAAGGGGTCAGAAAAATACAAGCCATTTTAAGCTTGTTTTTTTTTAAATAAAAAAAATCGATTTAAATAAAATAATCCGATGTAAATAACAAAAGTCATTAAAATGATTTTTTAAATGAAAAGCATGATTTTTAATTGCCCTGGATATCATATAAGTGAAAGAGTAATAAACTTAGATCGACCATAAAAAATTGAAAGAGATACTCTTGTGGGATCTATATTTAGGAGGCGTCGAATATCATTTGTCTCATCAGGAGTGAGTCTGGATATCTTTTATGGCGATGGAAATTTCCTCTCAATCCGAAACCGTGTCCCACATCGTTCAAAGCGTGTTGTTGAAGCTCTGGGGAACTACTTTGAGGATTCGTAGGGTGCCTTGTTCGTGGCACTTGTTTTTATACTGACAATGTAGCCTTGTGACTAATACACGCATGTAGATCGAAACTTTTTTTTAATGTTTTTTTGAAACTTCCCACCTACCCCTGGTACACATGACCTGCATTGTTAATACATTATTTATTCCATAAAGTGTCCTCTTCCGTTTGTATAGTTCGATTTTTTTGTGTGCATTCTCACGGAAAAAAGAATTGACATGACTTACGCCCCCCCTCCTAGCATTTTAATCATAGCAGTTTAAATGTCCAACTACTCATTTACGCGGAAGCGTAACACCGTCTCGATTACCCTGAATAGGCAAAAATTCCTAATTACTGATCACCTAACTCACATCAAATACAGTACGATGTCTGCTAGTGTATAGTATTGTTTCACATTTTGTTATTATTGTAATATTGAAGCACCAAATATTATCAGTCTGTTACTATACTCGTACTATACAGTTTATAGCGAGGAATGATTGTCGTCTTACTTAATATTGGGGAATATTGCAGGCAGTGACTGAAAAATTGTCAGTCATTCCCATAGGCTATATATAAAGATTTATATAAAGGTGTAAATGAGTTTAGAAAGGGGTGGCAACCTAAAGTAAACTTGATAAAAGATAAAGACGGTGATTTTCTAGCTGACCCAAGCGATATCCTAAATAGATGGAAGAACTACTTTAATGACCTTTTAAATGTCCATGTAGGAGATAAATCAGAAGTAAATGAAGTACACACAGCAGAACATTTAGTTCCAGAACCTAACTTGACTGAAGTTAAAGATGCTATTAAAAGGCTAAAGAATAACAAAGCACCTGGCATTGATTTAATACCAGCTGAGTTAATTAAATATGGTGGAAATTCAGTAATATGTCAAATTCATAAATTAATTTGTTTAATATGAAATAAAGAAGAAATCCCTCAACAGTGGAAAGAATCCATAATTGTTCCTGTGTTTAAAAAAGGTGATAAAATGAACTGCAATAATTACCGTGGAATTTCTCTACTCTCAACAACATACAAAATATTGTCTAACATTTTTTTAACAAGACTAACCCCATATGCTAATGAAATTATAGGTGATTATCAATGTGGATTTAAACGTAACAGATCAACTACACATCAAATTTTTCACATCAGACAGACACTTGAAAAAAAGTGGGAATATAATCAAAATGTCCATCAGCTATTCATTGATTTCAAAAAAGCATATGATTCGGTCAAAAGAGATAAATTATATAATATATTAGTGGAGTTTGGAACACCTAAGAAGCTTGTTAGTATGATAAAAATATGCAACAGTGAAACAGAAAGTAAAATTCGTGTGGGTATTAATATGTCTGACAAATTTACAATTCATGATGGGTTAAAACAAGGAGATGCATTATCTCCATTGCTCTTTAATTTTGCCTTAGAATATGCTGTAAGGAAGGTAAAAGAAACTAAAGAAGGACTAAAATTAAATGGTGTGACTCAGTTGTTAGCATATGCAGATGATGTAGACTTACTGGGGGATGATGTGAATACAATTAAGAATAATGCTAAAATATTTTTCAAAACTGCTAAAGAGATAGGTTTGGAAGTTAACAAAGAGAAAACTAAATATATGCTTACAGGCCGAAACCAAGTGTTAGGTAATAATCAAAATCTAATTATTGATAACAACTCGTTTGAACCAGTTTCCAAATTCAAATACTTAGGAGTAATATTAACAAATGAAAATTATATTAAAGAGGAAATAAAAAGTAGGCTTAATTCAGGAAATGCATGTTACTTCTCTCTTCATAAACTTTTGTCTTCTCGTTTAATATCTAAGAAACTAAAAGTTAAAATATACAAAACCGTAATTTTGCCTGTAGTATTATATGGATGTGAAACTTGGTCCCTTACATTGAAAGAGGAACATAAATTGAGAGTATTTGAAAATAAGATCCTTAGGAAAATCTTTGGACCTAAAAGGGATGAGGAGACAGGCGAGTGGAGAAGGTTACATAATTTAGAACTACATAATTTGTATTCATGTCCAGATATTATTAGAATGATTAAATCAAGAAGACTTAGGTGGGCAGGCCATGTGGCACGAATGGGAGAGGAAAGAGGAGTTTACAGGATTCTTGTTGGGAAACCTGATGGTAAGAGACCTGTAGGAAGGCCAAGACGAAGATGGAGGGACAACGTTGAGATGGACCTAAGGGAAATCGGTAGGGTTGGAAAAGAGTATATAGATCTTGCTCAAGATAGGGAAAAATGGAAGGCCTGTGTTGCTGCAGCCATGAACCTTCGGGTTTAAGAAGGCTAGAGAGTTAGTTTAGTTAGTCCCATAGGCGTAGCTAGAACTTTATATTTGGGTGTGCACAAAGAAAAAAATGAGGTATTGTACCTTTTTAATAGCATATTTTGCAATAGAATCACTTGGCTCTATTATAAATACACTAAATGACAGTGTTGAAAATTTTTGAATATATGTAGTAGAAAAAATCAAATTGCATAGAAATTACACACACACAAAATGTTCATAAATGTTACAAACAAATACATCAAAATACACGCCATCTATAATAAGAGACACGTCTGTCAAAAGGTACAATGTTCTTTAACTCATCAATAACTTCATTTACATCAATAGACTAAGCTTTTTCCTGTTCAACAAATAGCAAGAGCAGGGCTTCCAATCTATCCTGCTTCTGAGTTGTTCTTAATTTAGTTTTAACTTGGGTAAGCTTGGAGAGAGCTCTCTCTCTCTCACGTGCAGCTTGTGACAGGTATAGTAGAAGAAAAGCGCTGTAGTACAGAGTAGAATGCAGTAAATATCTTCTTTCTCCAATGACATCAAAATATCGAAAAACTATAGACACTCGTTTCATCAGCGATAATGCACACGTTTGTACCAAGTAATGACATTTTCAACTTCTTACAAACTGCCGCTTATTTTCTCTCTTATTGAAATATCTGTCTTTAATTCTCTTTGATAAAGCAGCCCATTAGGGTGTGCCTAGGCACACCCGGCACACCCCGTAGCTACGCCTATGGTCATTCCTCTTGTTGCAAACTAAATTTACACATGTGATGAAAGCAAACCATCTTCACTTACTGTTATAATTACATGAAGAAGCTGAAATTAGAGTGAACTTACGTTGTGTATAGTTTGAACAGAATGTCATCTTCGTGGTTTATCTTCCTTCCAAGATGACCTCCGACGGGAAGAAGGCTCAGGTACGCCCCTGCTACTTCGCAAGGATCCCCTCCTGAAACAGATAAGCGGATTACTCAGTGAGCTTAACACAGAGCTATTTAGCGTACAGTAATTTTGAGTGCGTGATGGAACATAGTGACGTATTTACGACTTCAGTTTCGGGGATATTTAAGTTTTTTTCCGTGCTTTGGGTTTTTTTTAACGTTGAAATTTACTTTTTGCACAGATAAGCTAATCAGGACTGGGCTTACAGTTTAAAGTGGGATTCCGACTATTATGAGCCTCTACCTGGAATAGAACATGGGGCACTTCGATTACAAGACGACGATGTTACGATGACAACCCTTTTTTAAAGTATAAATTATAAAAGTGTCTCCAGAAACTTATACGTTAACTTCAACTAAGTTTTATTAAAGTACATTTGCAAGTTTGATAATTAACAAGCCATATTAGACTCTTTAAATATTGTTCTTTTATGGAGAATAAATTATGTGACAAATGATAGGAAAAGCCTCTCCGATGGCGTAGTGGTAACATCGTCCCTTTGTAATGAAGGGGTTTAGGGTTCGAATCCCACTTTGAACTGTAGATCCAGTCCCGATTAGCCGATCTGTTCATAAAAGTGGACTTAGAAGAAAATTCAAGGCGTAAAGAAACAAAGGGAAAAAAAGTCCGTTACAGTTCAGGAGAGCTTGAATCTAATATGCTGCGAACAGAATACCTTAAAATGTCCTTATAATTTTGATATTTTCATAAAATTTCCCTATCCACCTAAAATTTTCCCTCGATTTCCCTTCGCTGAGGGAATTTCCCATGCATGCGAGAACATCAGAAATACCGTTCTGAAACTTCAAATCAACTCAAATTTATTCCCGCCAATAAATACAAAATTCTATAAACTGCATTGCTAGATAACATTATCAACTTATTCCCGATAACAGTAATCCATAGCCACATGCATGCTTTTGAAGAAATCCCCCGTTTCATTCACATGTCATCTTCACGTGTTATGTGCAATAAGAAAATTACCCAGATTCCAACTAACGAAAATACAGTCTAGGATTTAAATCTTGAACCTTTTCCAGGCGACTCACGTACCAAAAGGTGCGAATTCGTGACTTGAAATCGGACACTCGCACCTTTGTCACGAATTGGGTGACGGACGCTGCTATTTACATCCTTTCTGTTCCGCCCGGATGCCCTTCCTCTTGGACGACAACCAAGAATGTCAACAGTGGTAACTGCAGGTAGCGGGAAGGAAGCGACTTCGGAACATTACTTTGGGTTACGCATACTTTCCTCAAAAAGTAACTCAGTTCGGAGACGACAGCAGAAAACAATGCATATTTTCAGGGTTGCATACTGGAGAGTACTGGCGATCCCAGTACATATGCCCTCTGTAATTTTGAGGAAATGAAAATTTTTAAATGAAAGCCGGAAAGAAATCGAGAAAAATCAAAGTAGTAAATGCAAACCCCTTAAAATGACCCCACATTTCAGTCTTTGAACAATTTTAAAACAAAGATTAAAAAATATATGTACGAAACATTTTACAGTGAATTCCCTCAGTTATGTAATATCCACCTTTACAATTTCAGCCCTCTCCGAAAGAAAATCCTGCATACGTTAGTAGTTACACCTCTTCAAAAATAACGCTGTTTAAGTTAGCCTTACTTTAAAAGTAACTGTACGTTACTTCTCTGGTTACTTTAATCCAGATTATGTATAACTCGTAGAATGTGTTGTGTATTCGGTTCCAGGATAAGGGACTTTGATATGGATACAGGTTTCGAGATGTTTGGATCTAGGATCTAACTACAGAATGTAACAACAGTTAGAATGCAAATGGACGTTAGAATCCCGTGGAAATCGCATCCTGGATTCGATACCCGAATTTCGATTTCTGGATTCGAAGCCCCAATCTCTAACCCTGATTCAGATATCAATATCCCGAATTCTTAGACGTCTCCTCGATAGCGTAATGGGACCTCAGTCATCTTATAATCAAGAGGTCCAACTGTAGGTCCTGTCCCGACTAGACATTGAATTATAAAACTAGAGAGATAAGGAAATTCAAAGTATTCTCTTCTCCTTGAACAAATCACGTCAAGCAAAATATTTGTTCGCGACAAATGTATTGTCCGTCCTTCTGGTTCATTGTTAGGGATTTGTCGCATTACTGTTTCTCAATGAAACTACATTCGACTTATTGTTCTATTGCCTATGTCCGGAAGGTAAAATATCCAGTTTACCTTCGCATTAGTATTCAAGTGCGATAGCTTGCAATGCATGCGTACCGTTACAAATTCTCCCCCTCTCCCCTCGAATACCTGGCTTCGAGCTTCTGCACGTCCACATTCATTCTACTCGGCTGGCCTGCCAATGATCGACTGTAAATGACCGACTGGCGCAACACAATGGCTCACATGCTGTCAATCGTCCCGTTTCCCCCCTTTCGGTACACAGGCAGCAGTGTTTACACAACCGTGAGTTGAGAAATTCCCACCGAGAGGGAAATGAGAAACCATAAGAAACTAAGTCACAGAGCTAAAGTTCGAAATCGGGGTAAGCAAGGACGTATTTAAGGGCTCCAGGAGCTCTGCATCCCCGAAAGACTTAACAAGTAATAAAATTAAATATTCAAAATAGAATTGTGTAGTATTTGTGGTTATTTATTTACACCAAACTTGTTGGAAGACAATGAATTTTGTTCATACGACTTTGAAGGACAATTCCAAGGACTTATACACAGTTATATTAACTTCTTTATCTATTTGACATTAATTTCCTTGCCAGAGCAGTTGGTTTATACAAATTGGCGATCTTAACTACACGTAAACTAGATAATGAATACATGCTGCTATATATTTATTATTTTACCATCTTTTTATCTATTCATGTAATAATAACAGTACAATATTAATTTATTTACATATTTAATTAATTTAATTTAATATAATTATTCTAATTTTATTTTTATTATTATTACTATTATTATTGAGGCACCTTGTCAGACCGCCCCCGCCCTCCGAAATGTATTTCTAGATACGTGCCTGTGAGGAAGGTAGGCTTCCTCGTCTGTTTCACTACTTCATCGTTCAACCTCTTTCCGATCAACCTACAGAAAAAATGGATCATGGAGCAGTTAAACTCCAGAAGAAAAAAATAATAAGTAGGGAGTCAGAGGAGATGGGAATACTTTCTGGGAGACAGTCACTTTTAACATACTACCCCGAAGCAGCATACACAAATGTATACTTCAGTTACAGCGCCTAGAATAACGTAGTGTGGAAAACGGCACAGTTCTGCGCACTCTGGCTGGTTCCACTCGAAAATGATCCGCTAGAGGCGCTGGTGTTGACCCCGGTGCTTGGTGTTCGACTGCTTATAATGGAAGTAAATGGAGTTTTCGCTGCAACGTCTGATTCTTTTACATGAAGCATTTCTATGAATGTGATAATTGCTATGATAATTGGTACAGTGGTCGCGAATATATTACCGAACATTCTAGACAGTCGATCACGTCCTGTTATCGTCATACTTTCGTTAATAATACGGGAGAAAAAATACGCGTGGAATGTTCTTGGCAACTAAATTTTTGTGTATGAATTAGGTTCATTATTATTATCATCATCATCATTTCTTTTAAAGATATACACACTGAAGCATTTGTATTTTTGATATTTACTGTCTCTTTTCTCCCGCTTTAAACTAATCGCGGCTATGATTATAATGATGATTGCATGAAACGACAAGGGGAACCCCACAAAACTTTCTTAGTGCCATCGACATGAGTGTAAGGCAACTTTCAAACCAATGGGACAAGCGACACGGGATGTTCACACTGTCACAGTAGTGACACGACACACACTTCCAGACTGTAAAATAGCATTCATTGCACATGAGGGTCCAAACAGCAAACGACACGTTCATATGGCGTATTCGCGTGCTACTTGTTACTTCGGTCGGAAAGCTCCTTAAAGGAAGGGTGCTCAGACCGAAGCGACGCGCTACAAGGGGAGTTCCCAACTAAGTGACAAGCGACATGGTGCCTTCAGTCTATTAGCAAGCGTTGCTTGCGAACAACAGATAGGCGACACGATAAACCGCACATTACAACAAGAGATCTAGGCGCCACGAAGAGCCACACGTGTCGCTTTGTCGCTTGTGCGTCGCTCAAACTGGGCCATTTCCTCAATAGCTTGCAACATGTTGCCGTGGTTTGTTATTCGCGCATACGCGATGCAATGAGTGTCTTGCTTTAGTGAGATTGCGCACCAAAGCGACAAGCGGCACGCGACACTTATCGCTTGAGGATTTCACCAACCGAACGCTGGCCTGTGCTTCCCGTCATGCCGCTACGATGTGAAATGTTGCTCTTGATTGGCTCCTTTCCAAGCAACATGTGTCACTTCGGTATGAAAGTTGCCTTGGACCGAATGACCCGTGTCGCTTTGGTGTGAAATCCTCGTATTGTTTGTCGCGTGTCGCTTTGATGTAAAATCTCCTTGAGGAAACGGTGCAGTCAGAGCTTTTGTCCCTACGGTTCGAAAGGCTGCATTGATTTCCGACTGCTCGCTTTCAAGCGACATTTGTGGTTGGCCGCCTCGGTATGAAATATCTCTCAGGATACTATTTATATTCTAATAACATAGAAAAATAAACTCTAATACACAGTCCAAGACCTGACGTCCGGAATCACATTGCGATGTTTCTTCTTGTGTTACGCATACTATTTATTTATTAATTTTATTTTACTTTTCTTTCCAAATTAATGCCATTTCGTGACTGCAAATCATTCCACAAATATAACTGGTTCCATCAATTCACTTACCGCCTTTCTAGAGAAACAAATCTACACAATATATTCCAAAAACTAACTAAGCCGCATTACTTTCATAACAAAATTAGCACCTGGGTCGATCGCACTGCCATCTATTTGTCATCGTCTCAGGGAACCAGTTTCTTGGGTCGTTTTCCACACTACGTTATTCAAAGCGCTGTACTTCAGTAGTAGAGCAATTGTGTAGCTAGTTGTGCCGATTTGGTAGCAGAGTGTGTTCATGTCTTCGACTTTTGATCTCGCCACGAAAGTTTCCGGGTTCGAATCCCCGGCGTGAGCACAGTACTTTCTTAGTGTCCCATCATCAATTTCAACTGTTCATCACTCATTTTCATCGTCTCGATTAGCCAGAGGTAGGAGAAAGCGACGTAAAATAACAAAAATACAAAATGTGTCTAGTTTTTCTTGTTCTCTGGCGGTAAGGAGGCACGGACAGGTCGAAATATGGGGGTGGGGTTCTGCCCTTCTTCTCCTCCCCCCCCCCCTTTCCGGCGTTGCCACTGCCATACAATAACCAAATGTATAAATGCAATAAAGGCTCGAACGTAAGACATTCTAAAAAAAAAAAAAAAGGATTACTATTATGTAGTGAACACATTTCTGCAATGGAAACCCGCCTTCGATTCCTATAACGGGTGATAGCAGTTGGAAATTTTGCCGTTAATGTCTTTATAAAAGCTTTGGGTTACACGCAGCCTCTGATCACCGAGTATGTGGGGAGACTCTATACAAGTGACCAAGATGGAATGGAAAAGTTCAGATGAAGGTTCACGTTCATATGTGCTTTCTGGGTCGAACTTAAAACATTTTTGTCACCTCTCATGTCATTATTATTATGTGTTGAAGTTTACGATTCACTGATATTTCAAATACAACTTACACCATTTCCCCCTCAAAAAATCCCTGTGCCGAGTAAAATTACCCACTCGCATGCCACACTGCCCCCAGATACCGATTGCGTATCGGAATAAACAGAACAGTTGCAAAGTGAGAGAATAGGACACATCCAACTCATTGAACGGGTCTGGCAGTTTCATATACTTTGCATTAAGGTCGTCGGCTAATCAGTTGTGAAAGTATTTTCCAGACCATTCGGCGAACAGGCCAAAATAAGGATAGGCAATAGAAGAGGGGAACAGAAAGTTTACTTCGTCTCAACAGCCCGACGAGAGGTGCTCCAGAAGCCTACCGTCTCACACCCACCAAATTTCAACATCAATAAGAATTGCGGCACACTTTCGTACGGCACCTCCTGCCTTCGAGTGTCCTTGCGCCCACTGGAACCTCAACAACTGTCTCCAGTGCAACTTTTGCACCTCCACTTCGATTCTCTTCTGTTGCTCGCCGCCTGAGACAAGTCAGAATTGTTTATCTGGATTCTCACTGAGAAGTCCGAACTGCTCATCTGATTTGTGTCAAAATCTCAGAAAAAATTGTAATGATTATCTCGTTTATCACAGTGTCATGTTATCGGTTTTAATATTGTCGCTTTATCATGGGTTATAACGGGGTACACCCTAGCTGCATTTTGCAGATTAGAGAGGCTCTGGCGCGTTGACTCTTGACTAGTATAATCCTCTGTGGGTCTTTGTTGTGTGTTGTCCCTTCATCTCTTTCGCCTTATCACCATTCATCCCCATCTTCACGATTAGCCAAAAAATATTTTTGAAGCTGAAAACTAAAATTCTTCCCTTTCAAAATATATCTAATCTTTAATCAGAAAATTTATACAGTAAAAACTGCATATCCCGGAACCTCTATAAGAAGGAAACCTGTAAATACGGAAAAAAGTCCCCAGAACGGACCGATTTTATACCTGAAAATGACCTGCTTAAGGCGGAAACCTCCTTAACGCGGAAACGGAACACCATTTAAAGACCAACGAGATGTTTTTATGCTCAGTAAGACGGAAAATTCTTCCTATATTTTTTTCGCTCGCAAGAAAACAATGCAATACTGTAAGTGGAACACGCCTCTGTTGCCACTCGCTTATCGGTAACATTGTCGATATGAAAGAATGCGCTACAATACTCATAGCTGTTACGATTCCGTTTCTTTCTTTCATCTCTTACCCTCTTTCTTTGTTTATTTTTCCTGTTCTTTCGTCATTTTTCTATTTTCCTTGTTATCTCTCTTTGTTTGTTTCTTTTTCCTTCACTTTTATCTCAATTTTTCTTCACCTCTCTTATTCCATCTTTCTCTTTCCCTCTATGCACATCGTGCTACGTCCCGGGGTCCCGGGTTCTAAAAGATACATAAGTACGTACTGTACGTTCTTACAATACTGTAAAAAGTGTACCAACATGTTGTGTAGTTACATAATTGTAATCTCTGATATGCTTATTGCGACTGTATCACATTTTTATTCATGTACGTACATGCATTAGTACTCTACATTATAAGTATTGCGAAATGTAAATATGTCTTTCCAAAGGAAGGAAGAAGGAAAACTGTTAAGACGGAAAATTTTGCTCGGAACCGTCATGTTCTGAGATCGACAGGTTTTACTGTAATAATAATTGTAATGATAATAATGAGAAAGTACGCTTGTGAGTGGTTGTTTCTCTGTCCATTCGTGTCATCTATGAATATCTCAGATACTACCAGAGCTACTACCAAAACTATGGGTATCGCTACCAGAGCTACAACTATCGGTATCTTGCTTTCAAAAACTCATGTTATGACCTACCTGTAATTATTTAGTTCTGATCCTATATGCGTGGCTAAATGGTACTTTTGTCAACGAAAACCCACAAAGTCGAAATCTTTTTAATATTTGTCAAAGAGACCTGTCGAGACAAGACCAGAGCTTTCGAGACAAGATATAAGACAGAACATGACTTAAAATTGCTTTATTCTACCTATTAGACATACCAAACGTATATCTCCCTGAATAATTATAGATGAGCCGTACGTTTCTGTTAGTGGTAATTACATATTTAAACCACTACTGACAACAGTGAACCTGTGCAACATGATTGCATCCACTCGCGATAAAATGACTTTTTTGAAGGAATCTTAGGGTCGAAACAAAGCATCAAGCAGAAGAAAAACATTATTTAGAAAGTTGTTTTCCTTAGTGCCCTCTATACGATGCAAATGTAAGTACAATGATACGCTGTGTGTGTTTATACTGTAAGTTAATTTCGATACTTGAAAAAATAATAGTAATAATAATAATAATACGATTACCACTTCGAGACCGAGACGGTGTTTATAAGCCGAGACCGAGGTAGAACGAGACAAATCTCACACAACCTGTACCAACCCTATAAAAGGCTACATAGTACATATTTTGGCCAATGGCGCCACCTGTATTTCGAAAACCGTGTCGGTTGTCGGAGAATTAGTGCCGCTGGAGTTAAACAAGGAGGGAACTTCTAGAAACAGCAAGTTGAAGTTCACACCCGGGGGAAAGTAGTCCAAAGCAGGTTTTTCTTGTTTTATTTTGAAGACTGCGTTGAAGTCAAGCACTGGGAATGTTCATTGCAACCGACGTTCCTTCCACTTTGGAATCTGCGCTTTACCGTCTTGTCAGAAACTGAAAGTGTTTTACACGGATTTGCATACCGGTAAACTGTCAGTCGGTTGGTCTGTGCCACTTGCAATGATTTCTTTTCTTGTCATTAGAATCGGTTGGGCAAACCCAACAGCACTGATTTAGCACGATTTATGTTACACTTTGCATCAAATTAAGCTGTATCGTTTCATCGAGTTTATGTAGTAAACCAAAAGAGTTGCCAACTAATTAAAGTAATGAACCCCTAAAGCGTAAGAAAATCCCTCTAACTTCACATGTTGTTTAAATAGGACGACCCTTCTGAAAGGGACAATATCGCTTTTAGTAAATTGAGGGCACGTAGTACCACCAGCCAGATTGCCCACCTGTATTGTTATTCCCCAATCTCTTATGGGCTTCCCCCGTGGCGCAGTGGTAGCGTCGTCGCCTTGTAATCGAGGGGTCCCGAGTTCGATTCCCGGTGGAGGCACATAGTGATTTGGACCCAACTTTAAGCTGCATGCCCAGTCCCGATTAGCCTTACTCTGCATAAAGTGGACTTGGTGCTGGTTCACGGGTTGAACCGCGGTAGTCGGTTGGGGGTCAGACTGACACGGATTCGATTCCTCGAGTGGGTGATCTGAAAGTTGGAAATTTTTTCGATCTTGTCCCAGCATAAAGCTTCTCTGGGGTTCACCAAGCCTCCAACGAATGGGCACCTGGGGGTAATGCTTTGGAATTAAATGGCCTTGATTGTGAGTGTGTGGGGCTCTAGCTCCACATCCTATTTATTTGCACGAGTAAACCTTTACCTGGTGCAGAGGTTGCCAACTTATGCATACCTGGTAATATTAATGCATCTGACTGTATATTGTCCGACAGGGAAAATAAATGTCAGTTGCAAACGTGAAACTGTACCGCGTGGTTGCATACATTAGATAATATTGCCATTTTATCCAGAGATCGTAGCGTCCAAATAAGGCATGAAAGAGCAAAGAGTTAACGAGAAAAGTTATGCACATCGATATCTTCTAGATACGAGAGAGAGAGAGAGAGAGAGAGAGAGAGAGAGAGACACTTTCTCTCTGCCTGCTGTTTCCTCTCTTTCTCTCTCTCTCTCTCTCTCCCCCTCTCTCTTGAAAGAAAGAAGGAACAAAAGGAGGCGAGAGAGAGGGAATTAGTTTTAGACTTTACTCCATATCGTACACCCTGTATTTGTATGTGTGCACGACTTCACACCCGACTGCCTCCGTGGAAAAAAGCGTCACGTGCTACAAACCCAGAGATCCCAAGTTCGAATCCTGGACATGATCCAGTTCATATTGCTTATTCATCCTCGTCGTAGCGATTAACACTTATAAAAATGTTTAAAAACGAACTTTCCTACGGGCTCATTTGCGGGTAATACCCTATGGCGTCGAAATACCATAACATTTTTTACTTTACACAGTAGTATTTCAAACGACAAGGTAAATGCTTCCGTATAAAGCGGGTCTTAGGAGGGGCGGGACAACAGAACTTACGTCACTGAAATTTCCCTGGTCAAACAGCCACGAGCAGATGGCGCAGTTGAATCATACACTTAAAGCAAATGTCCAAAAGACGATCCTGCCCCATTTCCTGTTAAACCTCTTTATTTCTATCTGGAAATATTTATTTTGGAAATACCCTGCGCAAGAAAAGACTCCTTCGTGTCTCGTATGACGTGGAAAACGACAGGGGGATGTAAACAGTGAACCTGAAAGACTGCACGCTGGAAACAAGATTCGATTCTCGCGTGGGTAAATATTACAACACGGCGTTTGTGAACGCTGTTCTTCCTTCACGTTCAGTATGTTTGGGAAGACCTTGAGAAGAGAAAGTGAGTTACCCTGTCTATGACTCGGGTGCCCCAGAGAAAAGCCTACAGCATATCTCTCTAATAGTTGTGATTATTTATGCTAAGGCATGATTGTATAGGCTTTTCCAATAAGAACAACATGATTTTACAATGAAATAAAATAAATACTATTTCAGATACAACCAAACTTTTTATATTATTTTGAAGCATAATTTATTACATTAAGTTTTGATAACACATCATTTAAGTGTCCACCTCGACTTCGTGCACACGAGTGAATTCGATGAACCCAATTTTCAATGACTTTGTGCAATAACTCGGGCCTAATGTCACAAATGCAGCGTTCGATGTTCAATCTTAATGCATCAAGGATTCGTGGTCTGTTTGCATAGACTATAGATTTCAAATAACTCCACAAAAAGCAATCTAAAGGAGTTAAATCACAACTCCTTGGAGGCCAACTAACAGTTCATTTCTTGAAATTATCCTTTCACCAAACCGTTTTTGCAATACGTCGATAGTGGCATTAGCAGTGTGACATGTGGCACCGTCTTGTTGGAACCAAATGTCCTCCAATCAATTTCATCTAAATTTGGCCACAAGAAATCTGTTAACATCAATCGGTACCGCTCACCAGTCACTGTAACTGCATCTCCTACCTCGTTTTGGAAAAAAAAATGGTCCGATGATGCCACCATGCCATAAACCACACCATTCAGTGACCTTTTGCGGATGCAAGGGCTTCTCGTGAATCTCTTGAGGATTGTTTTCACACCAAAAAACATAATATTGTTTTTTTTTTGTGTGTTTTTTTTGTTATCATATCCACTTAACCAGATATGAACTTCATCTGAGAAGATAATTTTTTGCCCAAAATTATGATCCGTTTCAAGTTCAATAGAACGTCTATTTTCATAAAATGTTTGGATAATAACCAAACGTTCTTGAAGCGTGCATTTAGCCATGATGAATTGTCACAGTATACTAAACACAAATGACAACTAGTGACAGTTATAACATTTGAATCATAGTTGCCAGTTCATTTCAAAATCATATCATTCTTATTGCAAAACCCTTTATTTGTGTCGAGTTTCGATACTTGACGCTCTTCGTACGAACTTGAGCAGGCATTGTTGAAAATAATGGATGTTATATTTGTATTTTTGTTATTCTACGTCACATTCCTCACAGTTATGCTTAATCGCGACGATGAGGATGACTGATAATTAGATGACATTGGTGAAGGGATACTCACAAAGAATACCCAGGCCGGACTCGAACCTAGGAACTTCAGTTTGTAAAAGTCGCTCTGGGACACCGAGCCAATGACGTTCGCACCTGATACGCTTTAGCTCACCGTGAAATAACTTTAATTTTTGTCCACTCAAATAATATGTATGAGAATCAGATTCATTTATACTATAGCAAGAATCACACGCACAGAGAAAGAGGTAGAACAACAGACAGGTACGATAAATAAAGTGACAGAAAAACCTAGAAGAAAGAAAAAATAAATATTCACTATATTATTAAAAAAACTTGTCAAAAAATAAAATCGACAATTTTTACGTTAAATTTATAAATGCTGCCTTAAATTATTTGAATATTTAATTCTGTATTGCAATAGTAACACCGTTTAGTTTTCTATCGCAGTGATTTTTAATCCTTTCGAACAGGACTCATCCGGGAAGTCATCAGCATTAAACAAACCCAGGCACCCGGCAATCCGTTGGGTGAAAATGATGGAAAGAGATATCTTGATTCTATCCTGATTCCTCCCCCAGAAAGCGAGCATAATTTTAGGATAAAAAAATCCTGTTTATTTTTCTATCACGGCGATTTACACCAATGTCCTGTAAAAGAATTCAAGAACAAACCACTCCGTTAGTATACACTGTCATTATCACCTTCACCTAAATCGTCACACCTGCCACTGTAGCTCCACCTATGCGATAAATATAATGCAAAGTGTCCACCTCATCCAAATTACCAGTTAAAGAAATCTTGCCACTACATACAAAATATTCCTTGAACCAAACAATGCCACAGTTAGTGCACCATCAGAAATCAACTGCAACAATGGACGCACCTGGTTGCATATTATCCTGTGTGCGCGATTCGCACTCGCTAGCAAGAAACAGACACTCTTCGTAAGAGCTCCATGGAAAATGGCTCAATGTCAAAAGACCAATGTATGCTGAAAAGACAAATGGAAGATGACAAAAGTTTTTTTCAGGTCACAACTTGATCTTTATAGTCCTGTCGCTGACAGAGGTCAGGTAGAAAAGTATGGGAACTGGAGCCATCTCAGAGTAAGCAAAACTTAAGATATTTCCTGATATTTAGGAGAGACCAAATTTTCTGTATACATATACAAACATACATGTGTGTGTGTGTGTGTGTGTGTGTGTGTGTGTGTGTTTGTGAGAGAGAGAGAGAG
Source organism: Lepisma saccharinum (assembly GCF_977018435.1). Classification (NCBI taxonomy): domain Eukaryota; kingdom Metazoa; phylum Arthropoda; class Insecta; order Zygentoma; family Lepismatidae; genus Lepisma; species Lepisma saccharinum. The sequence continues at coordinate 37,244,008 of NC_139233.1, forward strand.
GAAGGAAGAGGGTTACATACCACCCTTTACACTTAAAAAAACAGGGAGCTATAGCCATATCCCTCCCCTTAGTAATAACATTCCCTGAATAAAATCCCGTGCAGCGTACTGTGAAATTTATATATTTTTTAATCGTGTCTAATTCTCCATATAATCATATTCACAAGGGTAGTTATGGTATGGAAGGAATAAATTAAGCCTTTTAATATGGCTTGTTTAAAAGAAAAGTCTTCATTTTGAATTCAAATGATAGGGAGTAAATTTACTTCGTGATACAATTATCATCATTATTCAACTTGTAAACAAAAGGATGTAAAATCAATTGGACTACTATATTGAAATGTTGTATCTGTTTTACATTTTAGCCATGATTTGTTGATATACATGAAATTATAGTGGGTAAATAGGAAACGATACGTGCATGCCCTCTAGTGACATTTATTTAAACTTATCTAAGTTATTCGCCTGTGTTACAAGTGTGTAAATGCTACAATAGTTACTGGTGTTTATGTTAATGATATGTTTTTGTAATGATATGTTTTTGAATTATTCTAAATATCTATCAAATTGCAAATATTAACAGAGTTGGAAAGCACCCTGTCTTCTGCCACATTCTCTGCTTTGACCATTCTAATCGTGATTTAATGCGTTTGACTATTCTGCTCTCTTAAATAATTCAAATAATTTCCAGATTATACAGGGTGAGGCAATCAAAGGTGAAGCTTTTAAAAAATCACAAAAAATAGAGAGAGCAAATATTATTTATTTCTTTGAACATGAGTGTACTGTACATGAGTTGAAATTACTAGTGTACCTGAAAAATGTTCATTTTTTTTTAATACGGTGTCAGTAAGATGACGTCCTTGGTGTTGCACACATTGTTTGAGTCTCAGAGTAAATCCGCCCATGACGTTGCGTAGCATCTCCAATGGAATGTTGTAGGTCTCTTGCCGAATTCACTCCTTCAAATCATTCCTGGTTCTTGGAGGGTTGTCCTTGAATACTTTGGATTTGAGGTAACCCCAAAGAAAAAGTCAGTTCCGGCGTGTTTTTTCAACATAACCTTTCATCTTTGTTGTGCTAGCAGTGGCTTCAAAAGTTCTCGCCAAAAGGCCGATAGCGTTAGCAGAAAGAACGGGAACACGCCGAGGTAACTGAAACTCTTGACGAAAAGTGCGTTGAGCAAACGCACGCTGCACACTCGACCAACGCTCCATCGCTACTGAAGCTTCCAGGTGTCCAGATGCCCAAGGTCACACCCTCCCCTCTCATAACCCCCAACCACGCCCGCCAACCATTCCTGAAATCTTGCCGTTTGACTGCATCTCGAAACGTCATGGGCGGATTTTCTCTGACACTCCGACAATGTGCGCAAAACCAAGGACGCCATCTTACTGACACCATATTAAAAAAATGAACATTTTTCAGGTACACTAGTAATTTCCAATCATGTTCAAGAAATAAATAATATTTGCTCTCTCTATTTTGTGTGAATTTTTTAAATCTTCCCGTTTGACTGCCTCACCCTGTATAATATACTTCTCCTGTTATTAACATATACCCTAGCAAGTTATGCAATACGCAGATTTCTTGTGTGTGTCGGGTTGTCTAGCTGCAAGGATAGTTGTTCGATTTCCTGCAGTATTTTGCGTTTGGACATGGAACAGTCAGGGGCACCCAGAAGTGGCTGTAACTGTATACATGGACTTTACGCACATTTTTAGCAATTACTAAGAGAGTCTGAATAGATTTTAAACGCAATGAATGTTTGTACTGTGAAATCCGAATAAAATAAATACTCTGTTGGTGGACTAGATAACTCACTCCATGTCTCTGTATCATTGAATTGTGGCAACAACAAAACAATGCAACTGCTGTTCTGAAATGCTAAGGTAAAATTGTGCCAAATGGGTTATAAACAACTCGTCTAAGAAAGATTTTTTTTAAAATCCGGTGAACATGTGTAATGACAAGCTCAATGCGCTCTACATAACGTATGACAGTTTTAGTTTACAGCCAGGGGGGATGGGGGGATGAATATTCCCTTCGGCTACAATAACGTGTTTGAAATACTGTATAAGAGAAAGGGAAATATCTTTCTTGATCTAGTAAAAATTAAATTTACTTTTCTTGTTAAATCTTCCTTGGTGTTACTGTTGCTCTGTGTCATCGAGAATAATGAGTCATAAGTTGTAAGAGTTTTCAAGCTGAAACTGCGAGAGAAAAATCTGTTTCCTGTAGGTAGTTATGACTCATAACTATACACAGGATATATATTTTCTCTCGCAGTTTAAGTTTGAAAACTCTGAATGAACTGTAAATCTCTTAACACACACTTTTATCCTTTAATTATATGATTAATAGCTGGGCTTTAAGAAAATCAACTAACGAAATCTCTGAAATAAAAAAAGAGCTCAAACAGGCCCTCTATGTCAAAGCCTTCCAAGCTGTTTTTTACTTGGTGACACGTGCTCAAGCGCATCAAGTCCCATCGCCGCTGTTTTCTGGCATTAGAGACCGAATTCCGCTGCATTGCTTTCATGTGTCTCCTCAGTTATCGACAAATACAGGGACAATTGGGGGGCTCTCACCGGGATCCGAACCCTGAACCACTCCCTTCAAAGGTGACAGCGCTAATAAATACGACAAGCAGGACCTAAATTTCAGTAGCTAGGAACGTAAGAAATTAAATATTTCTCTTCTGTGGAGGCTTGAGGCAGCTTTCAGACCGGAGCGACACGAATAATTTGAAAACGAGTATTCAGAAGAAAATACAACCTTTCGTACCGGTATGGCATGGCAAGCTGCGCGTGCCGTGCCGCTTGTCGTTCGGCGTGGATCGTTTTCTCAACAGATACATTGTGTGATTTTGGTGTGTTGTGTGAACTCCCCGTGTCGCGTATCAATTGTCGTTTGATGCTTCGTTCTGAAAGTTCCATTAGTGTTGTAACATTACCATGAGCTTATCTCATGTAACATAACATGAGATAAGCATGTAATTAAAAGGAAACATTTTTTCAATATCAAGAGGGGTGTGGCGTCATCTCCAATACCTCCAAAATAATGGAATGGAAACAATGGACCCACTGATTACAAGACGACGGCATTGCCATCGGAGAAGCCCGGCGTTCTATTATTATAGATCTACTGAAAATATACTGGACAGAATAAAATCTGCACTAGACATATAGTTTATAACAAGTTCCTCATCACTGTGAGGTGTGCTTATGCCGATGATAGAACCCGGAATCCCTTGATTACAAGGCGACAACTTAACCAATAAGAGAGAGAGATAGAGAAAGCTGTCATCTATTTTATAGGTCTTCTGGAACGATAGGGTAACTTCGGTGAATAACGCCAGGCGGGAAACAACGCCATTTCAAAGTTTCAACTCTGAAAGCATGGACGCATATAAAGTTAAGGAGTGACTCACCGTTTTGCGATAAACAATGGTGCCTGGTAGCATTGCTGATAAGAACGGTTGCCATTGTCGAGCCTTCATTTAAGAGAAACACTTTGAACAGTGTAGACGTTTGAGTTGCGTTTCGAGGAAAAAGGGTCCACATTTTCATCGCGCCGACAAAGATGAGTGTTTTTCTATTGTAGAATTAGATTTTAAATGTTAACAATGTTGTACGTACACAATACGTTTATTACGTAAGAGAATGATGTGTGTACGGTTTTCATGGTCGGTGTCGTAAGTTTAGAACAGTTGGTTAAACTGCAATCTGTTGTTTCTGGAAATAACGCCATCATCGTGTCGGGGAAGAACGCCACTCAATTTAAACTCAAATTTAAGGAAATGTTGATTTCGAAAATAGGTTTATTCTTGCTCAGTTACCTTCGAGGCGTACAGATATTTATTCTCGGTTAATTTCCTCTTTCAGATGGCGAGAAAATGTAGAAATATACAGGCCAAATGGTCAGTAGATGACTTTAGGCAAGCTATGGCAGCCGTCAAACAAGGAATGAAGATAGCATGTGCTGCATGTTTGTTCCAAATTCCTCGCAGAACTTTGAGGGACTGGGTATCGCGAAAAGACAAAAAAAAGACATGCTTTTTCTAATAACTTACTACAGTAATTATTTTTCCTAGTACAGTTTAGTAAAGAAAATGTGAATGTTTTATTTGTAATTAAGATAATGTGAATGTTTTACTTGTAATTAAGAACATGGCGTTATTACCCGACAGGTCTGGAAATAACGCCATTTTGCATTAACAGAGAATTTCGTATTTTATTGCTTTCATTATAACAGTGCAATCAATATTTTATTATTACACAATAGAGGAAAGTTCATTCTCCTAAACACGTAAGTTTCATGTTCCTAACAATAAAAATGTATGAGTTATAGAACAAAATGACCAATTGGTGGCGTTATTCACCGAAGTTACCCTACTGGGCAGGATAAAATCCACCACGTGCGATCGGTATGTGTTACAAAACACATTTATGGTGGTAACCTTGCAGCAGGTTTTACTAGCTAATTATCTCACACACACTCTTCGTCAATTGTAAGTCAGTGTCCTTGGCCTGTATATAAGGTTCGAGGAAAAAATAAGCGACAGATCAGATGTGGTGTTACCGAGAAATACGATATTTACGTAGACTCTTTTGATGGTCAGGGCTATGAAAATTCTCTTCCGTTTCTCCCTGTCACTCTTTCTCCATCTGGATCTCTCTCCCTCTACCTGGACGGATGCTCCAATGTTTGTAATGGGGCAACGAGACAGCTGGGGGAATGATCAGGGTATATTTCCTAGCTTGGAGAAACCAACCTCCTCACATATTCCTTCACTTCGAGAACTGAACTATTAATAAATAAATGCGCTTTTGCCGAAATATGTATTTTTGTATGGTCTTTATATTTGCACTAACTGTGACTGCCCCCTAGAAAATGCTCCTGCCTTTCCTTCCCGTCACGTCCTTTCCCTATCTGGGCCTCCCCGATGGCGCAGTGGTAACGTGGTTGCCATAATGTGTCCTGGGTTCGATACCCGGTGGAGGCACAGTTGTTTGGATTCCACTTTAAACTTTAGGTCCACTCTCGATTAACCTATCGATGCATAAAGTGGACTTGAAAATCTCAAAAGTCCTTCCCCCCATATATATCTATCACTCTCACTTATTGGTTAAGCTGTCGCCTTGTAATCAAGGAATTCCAGGTTCTATCCTCGGTGTAGGCACATTTCACAGTTGGTGCGGAACTCGCTGTAAACTGTAGATTCAGACCCGATTAACCTAACTGCACATAACTTATTTGTGTTCGAAAATTGTTCATGAAAGCTATTAGGATGGTCTCAAAATTCCTTCGACGTACTAAATGAATGGGTGAATATTATACTACATCATAATTACTAAAACTTTTTCTAAGCATTCTAAACTAGAATTGCCTTACTGAAAGCAAAACTAGCACGTTAATTTTTAAAAATTATTTTCTTCCAAACCGACAGCAATATTAATTTAATAAGCGTCCATTATTTTGCGGGGCTCCCTCCTCCCGTCCGATAGCTACGGCTCGGCACGAGTCAGGAAAGAGAGTTTTTCATCACTGCTACATCTGTGATCGACTGCGAACAGTAGAAATAAATAGATGCTGAATGTATTTTCGAGAGGGCACGCAAAAATATTGATTGACACAGTGGACCAGTCCGGCCCGGGACCTTTGCTAAAAACATGCCATGAAGCAGGAGCGCCGACTTGTCAAAATTATTGGGGGCCTCTGATCACTAAAATAAATTAATGAATGACTCACTCCCTCCCTTTTTTAAGTTTTGGCCTCAGTGTTCGGAATCTCATAAAATCCCATGAATTCCTCAGAAATATCAATTTTTTTATTCACAGTTGGAATGCAGAATATCAATTGTCCGCGGATAGATATGTCACAAGTTTCATCAACCATAATAGCAAAATATTCCCGACTTTTAATATCTGCTACCACGGAGCGCAAAACAGATCTCCCTAATATATCAATGATCTCGATCTGAATGTCATGTGAGGGCCATTTGTAGCCCGAACGTCCCATCCACTACCCTAGTTCATGCGCATCGTCTTTTAAAACTCTTTTTAGTAAAGATGTTAACAATACTCATAATTACATACTTAGTATATAGTAATAAGTAATGTGTTTTGCTGTCTCTGGTCATAGCCCCCAAAGTCGATGGTCTAGAACATTTCAAATGTGTATTTAAAGTTAACTTCATGTGGCACAATTCAGAGTAAACTTTACAAGAGAAGCAAAATAATATATTAGATCCTCTTAAGCAAAATTATTTTGGGGGCTTTGCCCCCCACATCGTTAAAATTGGGGGGCTCGAGCCCCCTCAAGCCCCATGGAGTCGGCCCCTATGTGAAGAAGACATTTAACTTCAAGCAAATTGTTTTAACACCAAATTAATTGATAAGATTGGCCTTACCTTGCAGGGTTGTCAGAAGACAGAAGAGAAACGCAGACCCCATGCTCTGGCTCCGGACTTGTCGACGAGTTTCGAAGTGGCCGCGGCGATCACAGGACTCGGTGCGGCGGGGAGGTAGGAGGTGTCGCAATCGGAATGCGTGGTGGTGGAGCAGGTGACATTGCGCTGTCCTCGGCTCAAGTGACTGCGAGTCCCAACACTGCACTCCATTGCGCCCGCACCTTGCTATTCCGCCGTCGTAGGAAAGTCGCGCAGAACTGCCGATATGTCGATCACGTGGGGGGGACGCTCGATTTGGATTGCGAATCGACAGCGTTACCAGGCATACGTCTTTTAAAACCCAGTTTTCCAGATAAGAAAAAAAACAATGAACTTCCCGATAATACCGATTAACAAACTATTACATAATACAAGTGATAAACGGTGACGAATTCATCATATGTTGATCTATTTATTATTTTGTAGGTCTATCAATCCCGCAAAAGTTCGCCAAGGTAGCTCCCGTAGTTTCGGATATGCTTATAGTTTTAGCTCTGGCACTGAGATGTCCATAATTGTAGCTCTGGCAGTTTCTGAGACACCGATAGTTGTAACTGTGGTAGTTCTGAGATGCACATAGTTGTAACTGATTGTTTGTGAGATGTCCATGCAGTTGTAGCTCTTGTAGGTTCTAAGATACCGTTACTTGATGCTCTGGCAGTTTCTTGAATAACGATAGTTGTAGCTCTGGCAATTTCTGAGATAACTCATAGTTGTAGCTGTGATAGTTTCGATATGATCACAGTTATAGCTCTGATAGTTTCTCAGATGCACATAAATTACTCGAATGGGCAGAGAGACAGACACAGGCGCTCACTACAAGAGCACTTTCTCATTATTACTATTAATTTCCTGATTAAAAATCGTATTAGGTTCTTCATTTTAAGGGAAGAATTTTAGTTTTATAAGATGAAAGCATTTGTCAATTTTTTTAATGAGAGGAAAGTTGAATATTGCTTTACTAAGAAGAAATGAAAGATTGATTTATTTTACTTCGAGTTTCTGCCCTCCATATTATATACACACTATAAATTCCGTGGATGTGGAAATTATTTTAAGAGCATAAAATAATATTGCAAGTTGGGAAAGCAATGCATATTTTATAGTAAGGCTAATTTTATAGGTATATTTCCATTAATACAGTAATGCACTCAGATATTATTATTTTACAATAAGTGTGGAGTTATTGATATTTGTTATTTCCTTCATTTATTATTTCTACTGAAGCTTCATGTATTACACTACTACTGTCATCTATAAATCAAATTCATAACTTTCTGCATTGGCTATGCTTTGCTTAAAGAAAAGTGAGATGCAAATATGAGGAAATATAATCACAGACACCTACAAAAATAAGTCATAACGCCTCCATTACCAAATTCCTGGGCATTTCGTTGCAGCTGCCATATTGTGCTTAGCGGGGGCAAAACATTTAATGCAGTACGAGGGATATGATTAGCTTTTAAGAACCTTGTATTTCTCTTTTTACGTACCGTACATTGTTAGGGTTTCGTAACATGATACGTTTCTGATGATAATTTTGTAGGACTGGCAACCCTGCGCTCCGATTAGCTCAGGGTCACTTTTCCTAGTGGCCCAGGTATTCTAAAGCTTGCTATCTTTGTTCAAAGATGAACCTATCACACCCTGGATACACTCTTTGACACATTCCCGGCACGTATGCCAAAGATGAAATTACGAATGATACGATTTTCCCCTCGATCAATGCGGAAGAAAGTCGAGTGTGTGATTGTCCTCCACTTTCAATTGCAGATAAACATTTGACCCACATCGCTGCGAAATGACCCATATTTAGAAGTGGTCGCTTCTGAAGGAATGTAAGGTGATGCCTGGTGCCAAATTTTTCAGCGATGACACTTTGCAAATGGCTAGGTTTATCCATGGCTACAAAAGATGTCTCTCTAAACAGATTGATCTGTTTTTCGTGTTGTGCAGGGGAGTCATCCTCCCTCCCTCGCAAAATAGTCACCTTCTCTCCAAGTCAAATAACATGCGTGGCGCTCATCGCAGCACAGAGCCCGGGCCTGGTCATATGCTGGGCTAGAAAGGGCTACATTAATTTTTGCTCAATGACAGAAATAAGTGGACTAGCCTGGTTCCTGCTGAGTGGATGGAGGCAGAACAAGCTGAAGGGGCGGGACGGGAGTGCAATCTGCGCATTGTGTGGTGATGCTGAGATGAGGGAGCACATTCTCGTCCAGCGTTCATGATCAGCTCCGAACAGACAGCGCAGATGGGGAGACGAGGCTGCGATCAGGATACAAGGAACTCTGCGTACGATAATTCAAGAAAGCTGGGAGTCGGAGAACGCGCAGCGTGACATTAGAACCCTAGGTATCTATCTGGACACTATCTGGAAGGAACGAAGAAAAACTTTGCAAGCCTTAAGGGGAAGTGAAGGGTATGACATGACATAGGAGGGATAAGGGGGGAGGATAGGGGGACAGCATCCGGGGTAAGAGTGACTTCTGTGATTTCCATCCTGTAAAGGTGTACTACCTTAACGTTCCTCTGCTGTAGAGTGAACACGAACTCTACCCTGTATATGTCTGTATGGATATATAGTTATTCATGTAACATTATCTCTTTACATAATTGTAAACTAACACTTGGTATGTATGCGTACAGCCTGAGGGCTCGCATTTCAGAAATAAATACTCTATTCTATTCTACATGGACGTTCGCATGATTTTTTCAGGGAAGGGGTTAATCAAGGCATTTTTGTCTCAAAATATTGCTGTCCCTCTTATGTAAAACGCTGCTTCAGTTTGTCATTCTTGCGTCCCTGCGACGATAGTTAATGCAAATTACTGTGGCTGAAACGAAATCGCATGTTGGGGACATGGTCTCCCCCTTTCCCCATGCCTGCACTGGAAATTTTCAGTGAATAAATGAGACAGAAAAAAGAAAATGTAGGAAACAATCAATTGGAGGAAAAATTTGGTACAATTGGGAAAACAAGAAACATGGAGGAAGAGAAAAGCAGTTTAAAGAAAGAGAAAGATAATAGACTGAAGACGATATGCTATTCGTGACTGGATCTACAGTTTAAAGTGAGATCCAAACCGCAATGTTCTTGCACCGAACTTGAGACCCTTTGATTACAAGGCGACGACCCCATCGGGAAGGGCAGACTGAAAGAGAGAAGATGGAGAACGAAGGAAATAAGACAAGAAGAGAAAGAGTTATGGGAAGAAGACTGCGAGTAAAGGTAAAAGAAAGGGGAAGACCAACGAAGGGGGGGGGGGCACCTGAAAATATGTCCTCTCCCCCTTGAACCTGCCCGAACGAAATTATATAATGAAGCGCTTCTCTTGTAACTAATGCACACATATCAAACTATATGACACAGCTAGTAAGGAATAAATAATTGATTGATTGATTTGCTTTATTTTGCTTAGCTTTTTGTGCCACTTTTGGCTAATTTGCGAAGATGGGGATGAGTGATGATGTGATGAAATTAATGAAGGGACAGTCACAAAGAACATCCATGCCCAGGCCGGGATTCGAACCCGGGACCCTTGGCGTCGTAGCGCGCTGTGCTAACCAATCCGTAACGGGGGCCGGCTAACGAATAAGTAAAATGAGTAAGGGTGGCTAGGAGGGTAGTCACAGTTAATGTGCCTCTGAATAAGAATTAAAAAATCATATTGGCTAACAGAGCATTCATTTGTATAGTTTTTACCCATTTGCTGAGGGCTTTAAAGGTGACGTCTGCACCCTTCCGCCCCTCTTCTGATGTCGCCATTACATGCAATATTAGATGAACTCCTTTCTCAAATACTCCTTCCTTTTACTTCGACTCCTGTATTCTTCTACCATCATCCTCTTCTGTTACGTAGTTGTTAGTAGTCCAATTAAGCCGGTACTGCGCCCGAAAATGGGGCTCGGTGGGGCTCGCCTTAATGGATTTCTCTTGTAAGGCATGAGCCCCATTTTCTGGCAGTGTTGCCAGCTGCTTACTCGAAAAAATCACCAAGGTTTTTTTTGGATCTAACCTAGCCTCAAGCAAGGAGCTGGCAATCTTGCTTGAGGCTCGCCTTAATGGATTTCTCTCGTAAGGCATAAGTCTTATTTTCTTGCAGTGTTGCCAATATTTTACTCGAAAAAATCACCAAGGTTTTTTTTGGGTCTAACCTAGCCTAAAGCAAGAAGCTGGCAACCTTGCTTGAGACTTGCGTTACAGTGCATAAAGCAAGGAGCTGGCAATCTTGCTTGAGGCTTGCCTTACAGTGCATAAAGCAAAGTTGCCAACCTACTGGTATTTTTGCCATAGCTTTTTACAAAAAAAAGAGAGAGGAGAGAGAGAGAGGAGAGAGAGAGAGAGGAGAGAGAGAGGGAAGAGTTAAACAACCGACAGCTGCCAACACCCACTCTAACCTAACCTAACCTAACCTAACCTAACCTAACCTAACCTAACCTAACCTAACCCAACCTAACCTAACCTAACCTAACCAGGTCTAACCTAGCCTAAAGCAAGAAGCTGGCAACCTTGCTTGAGACTTGCGTTACAGTGCATAAAGCAAGGTTGCCAACCTGCTGGTATTTTTGCCATAGTTTTTTACAAAAAAGAGAGAGAAGAGAGAGAGGGAAGAGTTAAACAACCGACAGCCTACCTACAGCTTTTTTTTGGGTCCAACCTAGCCTAAAGCAAGGAGCTGGCAACCTTGCTTGAGGCTTGCCTTACAGTGCATAAAGCAATTTTTACCAACCTGCATATACTAAACAGGGGGAGCCGGCAACAAATATGTACTGCCGTAAAAGAGAGAAAGATGGTTGGATGGTAATATAGTATGTGTGTGCGTGTGTGCGTATAATATGTAGTATTATTAACTAGAGTGTGTTGGCAATTTACTTACAACTAAAAAAAATAGAGATGCCAACTTTGCTGTAAGATGAAAAGAGAAAAAGAGATTTATGGCTGGGAACAGTAATGAGCGAATGCGCCATATCGTAATTTTCCAACTCCCGGGGGCCAATGTTTGTATATCGTGACCTTTGTAAACCTCTCTCGGGGGAACGACACACACACACGCTATTGTAAGAGAGATGGATGACTGGGGAGGGGCAGTATTTCTGGCTATTCACAGTGGCGGATGTACTTCCTGTTTTTTTAAATGCTAACAATAATGATGGAATTTCATGCCGACAGAGCAGATTTCTACTAGTCCACGTTGTTAACCTACATATTACTCCTCGACTAATAAAACTAGAAGCTTGAGGGCATTAACATTAGACCGTCACTCACATTACCCATCACTGATGCCGCCAGAACCAAGTTTCCTGCTTCTATTCATAAACCAAAAAAAAAAAAAAGACGGGGAGAAAAGAAACATGTACACACATCCGTCACCATTTTATAACAACTAGGGGGAGTGGGGCAGGAGGCAGGCATGTAACGGGAGATCACACAAGCGAGCTTCCTCTATTCTGACTAATAAAGCATCATTCTACTCTGTGAGCTGCAAGGAGAACATTGTGAGCTGCAAGAAGAAAATTGTGATTGTGAGCTGCAAGAAGAAAATTGTGATTGTGATTGAAATTAACTAACGTGAGTAAATTTGTTTGTTAGCTTGGATGAGTTGGCTTTGTGTTATATAAATAGGTAGTGTTGCACGCAAAAAAAAGAGAGAGAAAGTATACAAGTTTTAAGTGTGTTGCGTGTATCTCTTTTTTTTTCTTGCATTTTTATATATATATTTATTACATATTACTATATACGCCCCGCATATGCAAAATAGCAATATGCGGGGTGTAAGAGGACGACTTTCTGGTAAGACGCCCAACAGTTAACCTCACTTCTGCGTAGTACACCCTGGACTGTAGAGTAACGAGGCTCTGGCGTCTGGCAGACCAGTATAATTTTGCGTGTGTTAGCCTGTTTTTTTTTGTGCGTTTGATATTTAGTGGAGGTACATAGTGTTTCGAATTTTATTATTATTTAGTTTTATACGCAGAAAAGATATTAAACATAAAATTAAATAAAATATATCTAATTATGTTTTTTATCACAACAAGCATTCACAAAAAAATAACAATAATGGGGTTTAAAGTTTTTTAACGTAATTGCTACGTAAACAAAATGGCCGACTTGCAATGAGTGTGTCAAAGGCCGCGTCCGAATCGACAGCAGATGTCACCTAGAGCACCGTTCCATCCGGGGACTCAGCCAACCTCCGTTGTCCGAATTCGCGGCAGACGTGGAGTCGGAGGGTGGGGGGAGCAGAGAGGAGCGACAGATGCACGCTTGAACTCCCTGTGACGCTGCGCTTGGCAGCCATATTCTTATTTTCACTTTGTACAGACAACATTTACTGATTAGAGGATGTAAAACTCAGTTATACTTTAACATTTTATCGATAATATTGAATGCGGAAAAATTGTAAATGATGAAATAGCGTGTTATATTTTTAATATGAGTAGTAAATAGGTGGAAATTATTGTCATGTTTGTTTGGCGTCTGCCTTCTGCTTCCGTGCGATGCGCCTGCGCCCCAGAGCGCGGTGGGTGAAGTTCAAGCTGACACCTGGCGGGAAAAGTGACAACCGTACTACAAGGGGGCATGCAGATTCGGACGACTTGGACGTGACTTCGACGGCACGCGAGAGCAACGGGAGAGAACTGGACGGAGCGCTTGCCAATCCGGACACGGCCAAAGTTTTTTTAAGCCTAATTGCTACGTAAACAAAATGGCCGACTTGCAATGACCGTGTCAAATATGAATAGATTGAGAGATGGAAAGAGAAGTTAAATATGCTTAAATAAAGTGCTCCTCCGTGCATAGCACAATACCATAAAAGCATATAGGAAAACTGCCATGTTTATGCATGAAACTTAAATATACATATAAAATTAAAATATTTGGTGCTGACCACATCACACATTGCTGACTTTGCATTGTATTTTCCTATATTCACATATGCACAGTAAGGCTAATCGGGACTAGGCCTACAGTTTTTTAAAATAGGACCCGAACCACTATGTACTTTTATCGGGTTCGAACCTAGGACTTTTTGATTACAAGGCAACAACACAACTACCGCACTTTCGAGCCCTAGTGAATATGTAGGAAAAAACAACGGTATATACATAATCCAAAGTTGCGTGATTCTAGGCCCCATAGGAACCAAGAAAATCAATGTCTTGGAAAACATCTTAAGATATTTGTCTTAATCTTTAAGAAAGTCGACTTCCGGTCTGTCAAGATGTTACTTCCGGTCTGTCAAGAAAATTTTCTTAAGATATTTGTCTTAAGATGTTTTCCAAGACATTGATTTTCTTGGTTCCTAATTGACCTAGGATGATGATTTTAGGTTTGTTGGATAGGATTTGACAAAAACTATACGACTAGCAAATAAAATCGATTCCACCCCCTCAAGTTTCGAAAATATAGACAATTTTTTTATTTTTTGAGAAACTTGATTTGCTGGCTTAGTTTTTACCCTATTTCGAAAATTTTAATGACATTTGATAAAAAATTAAATGTACTCTACAACCTATTGGAAACATAATGATTAGTGCTTACTGTTTTCGAGTTATTTTAAATTTAAATTTCAAGATGTGATTTCTAAGTTGTTTTGTAACTCGTAAATTGGGGGTCGTAGAAAACCCATTCTTGTTTTATCTGCTATTGCCCGACAAATACTATAAACACAAATAATGTTTATTGTTTGATTTAAAAAAATCGAAAATAACTTTGTTTTCTGAAAATAATTTTGTTTTCTGAAAATAAAAAAATGTGTGTATGGAAAAAAAATACGATTGTGTAATTTTTTATGATGTATGTTTGCATGTAAAAATAAGTATACCTGAAAGTTTTAGAATTTCAAAATAGCTATATATATATATTTGCTATTATATCAGCCGAAACAATAGAATATATATAAACAAGTACATTTTCATAGTTTCATACCTCTACTAGATTGGTAGAAAAATATACTAATGGGCAATAAAATCTGAAGAAGATTCGTGTCTAGCAAAAAATAAACTAAATAGAATTACACATGCATACAATATTTATTGTGCTTTTTCCTATCTACAATCATATTTTTCTTATATATTTTTTTAAATTTTTTTACAGGGTTTATTTTGTAAACACTCTACCACCAACAGATCACATATAAATAAATATACCCCCCCAAAAAATGCGCTCCATGAAAAGTTGTCCTGTGTGCAAGAGAACCAAATCAAGCAAACATTTTGCAAAACATTGTCGCACCTGCGTGCCAGGCAAGCATTTGGCTGCCACCGAACCATGTCCCAGGTGCGGTAAACAGATCACAATTGCGTATGCCAATGACCATAAGCTTAATTGTCTAAGCAAAAATACATCTGGGGCCCAGCCTTCGACCTCCACCAAGAGGAAGGCAGAAGCAGCCTCCATCAATGCACCATCCGCCAAACGCGTCAAGCCTGTGGCGAAAGCGAACCAGACTGCTTTCGAGCGGTTGTTAGAGGACTTTGTCCTCACTTCGGAGGGCTCATGCGACGTGCGTAGCTTTTTGGAGAACGTGCAAGCCAAAATCATTTCCATCCTCGGCGATGCACTGGCTACGCACTCCACTAAATTCTACGCATCGCTACGTTGCCAGTACAAGAAGCCGTCTGACGAAATTTACAGCTTCTGCCACAACACCAAGGCGAAGACGCTGCATCTGGCGGATGCCGACAACCTCGAGGTCATCTACAACCAGTTTACCGATGAGCTGGTGGCGAAACAAGAAGAACATCAAGCTAAAGGCTCGGGGGGTTCGCTGTGCGGCGAGCCTCACGAACTGTGCGTCAAACTTTGTAAGTTCGTGCTTCTCTCCGCCTCCAGCTACGCCCTCTTACCACCTACTATTGTGGCAAAGAAGGCTGTCCTGAACATTCAGAACAATGACGCCAAGTGCTTCGTATGGTCGGTGCTTGCAGCGTTGCACCCTGTCGACAGGAAAAACCATCCACACCGAGTTAACCACTACCTACCCTACGAGTCAGAGCTGGAAGATGCGATGGTTGGGATCGACTACCCGGTGGCGCTTTCGGACATTCAAAAATTCGAGGCTCGTGCACGGTTGGCCATCAACGTTTACGGTCTCACTGACGAAAATGCGGTGTACCCCATCCGGGTGAGCGACGTAGAGGACGATGGTGCGCAGGAAATTCACCTTCTGCTCATCAAGGACGAGACCCATCACCACTACACTCTTATCCGTTCCCTCTCCCGGTTGGTGTCGAGCCAAACAAGCAAACACGAACACCACATAGAAGTTTGTCGCAGGTGCTTGTCAACTTTTGACAATCAAAAACAGCAGGATTATCAGCACATCAAAGGTTCCAACATCGCTGTCGAGAAGCTTGCCAGCCACAAGTTCTACTGTAGTAACAACGAGCCTGGTGTGGCAGTCTTGCCCAAACCTGGCACCGTGGAGCGTTTCCACATGCACGGTGCCATGGTGGAGCATCCCGCTATCATCATCGCGGATTTCGAGGCCATCCTCAAACCCCTGTCCACTTGCGATCCAGATCCTGAAGTTT
Source organism: Lepisma saccharinum (assembly GCF_977018435.1). Classification (NCBI taxonomy): domain Eukaryota; kingdom Metazoa; phylum Arthropoda; class Insecta; order Zygentoma; family Lepismatidae; genus Lepisma; species Lepisma saccharinum. The sequence goes on from NC_139233.1 coordinate 37,260,002, forward strand.
CTTCCACCACCCCTTACCAACTCCACGAGGCTTCGAGTTATGCATACGTTGTGGTGCGACGTGACCAGCACATCGCCCCCGAGCCCTACGTGTACCGCGGTCCCGACGCAGCCAAACACTTCCTCGAGAGGATGGTTGTGGAAGCCAGCGAGATAGGGAAGGTACTGTTGGCCCCCAAGTCTATGCTCCCACTGTCTCCCGACGATCAACGTAGACACGACGAGGCCATCGCTTGCCCTGTCTGCGTCAAGGAGTACACCGCCAACAACCGTAAAGTCCAACACCACGATCACTTTAACGGTAGGTATGTTGGTCCATGGTGCAACGGATGCAACCTCATGGCCCGGGACCCGCGATTTATCCCTGTCTTTTTTCATAATGGCTCGGGATACGACTTCCACCACCTCGTCAAGCATCTTGGGTACGACGACATGCGAATCAACGTCCTGGCGCAGAACGAGGAGCGTTACATTAGCTTGAGCAAGTGGGTGCGAATCTCAGGATCACACTCTACCGTCGAGCTTCGCTTCCTCGACTCCCTGAGGTTCCTCCCGGCCAGCCTCGATGCTCTCGCAGGGAAGCTTAGCGACGAGCAAATGCTCATTACCTCCGGAAACTTTCCGAACTTGGACGCCGGCCTCTTCAAGCGTAAGGGGGTCTATCCCTACGAATACATCACAGACCCTTCCAAGTTCGCAGAGACGTCGCTACCTCCTCGAGCAAACTTCTACAGCAAGCTGCGAGGCTCGAACATCACCGACGAGGAATATCACCACGCCCAGTCCATGTGGCGCGAGCTGGGCTGTCGAACTCTCGGGGACTACCACGACGCCTACCTCAGACTTGATGTGACGCTCCTCGCCGACGTGTTCCAGACGTTCCGTGCGACCGCGAAGACCATCTACCAGCTGGACCCTGCCTACTTCTACAGTCTCCCCGGACTGGCGTGGTCGGCCATGTTTCTGGTGACGAAGATCGAGCTGGAGCTTCTTTCGAACGTGAACATGGTGCTGTTTGTGGAACGTGCCGTGCGGGGTGGAATGGTCCAGGTGTCGCAGCGACACTCGCGCGCCAACAATCACCACATGTCCACCGGCTACGACCCCTCACAACCATCCAGCTACATCATGTACACGGACGTCAATAACCTCTACGGGCACTCCATGATGCAGCCACTCCCCTTTAGAGGCTTCGAGTGGGCTGACCCCTCCAACTTCGACATCGAAAGCTTCGACGATTCGGAACATGGGTTCTTCGCCGAGGTGGACCTTGAGTTCTCCGAGAAGCTGCAGGATTTGTTCAGCGATCTTCCCCCTGCACCCGAGTTCAAGTGTCCACCCGATTCCAACCAGAAGAAGCTCGTCATGGATTTCGAAAACAAGAAGAATTACGTCCTACACTACCAGAATCTCCGGTGGTTGATGCAGCGAGGGGTCGCGGTCCACGCAGTTCACCGCATCCTCAAGTTCGAGCATTCTCCGTGGTTGCGTCCATATATTGAAGTCAACACCAAACACCGCACCGCAGCCACGTCCGAGCTTGATAAGGATTTCTTCAAGCTTATGAACAATGCGGTGTTCGGGAAAACCATGGAGAATGTACGGAATCGTGTAGATGTGAGGCTAATATCAAACAAAGCACAATGTCGCAGGCTCGTAGCAAACCCGTTATTCAAATCGAGGACTATTTATAACGAACAGCTTGCTCTGGTGCATATGAGGAAGGGCGAGGTGAAGCTCAACAAGCCAATTTATGTTGGCGCCTCAGTATTAGACCTGAGCAAGCTGCACATGTTTCAAATATATTATGGGAAACTACGCCAGCACTATAACGACAATATTAGCCTACTCTACACGGACACGGATCGCTTGGTGTACCACGTTCGCACGGACGACGCGTACGGGGATATAGCCACAGTTCCATCTTTGGTTAACCTTTTCGACACCTCGGGCTATGCCCAGCAAAACAAGTACGGTATCCTGGCCCGCAACAAGAAGGTGCCTGGCAAACTTAAAGACGAGAAGGACGGTGATGTAATTCTCGAGTTTGCAGGTCCTCGCGCCAAGGCCTATGCCATCAAAGCCGAGGGCAGCGTTACCAAGAAGGCCAAGGGTGTCGGCAGACAGGTGGTTCGGGGGCATCTCACATTCGAGGACTTCGTCGATTGCCTCAAGACCAGGTCGTCGGTTCTAAGAGCAGAACAGCGCATCCAGAGCGTCGACCATGTGTTGACCACAAACAAAGTTAGAAAAATTGCGCTGGATCCTGATGACGATAAGAGGTGCGTCCTCGAGTGTGGTATTCACACATTGCCGTGGGGGCACTATCGCTTAGCAGAAAGCAAAACCTGCAACATATGTCCATCTTCAACAGAAGATTCCTAAAAACAAAACAAAACAAAAAAAAACACTTTGACTGTCATTACAAAAAAAAACTTTGACCGTATTCTTAAATAACCAGCATGCCTATGAACTTGTTCGGTTTCAAAAAACAGATCATTATGGAAACCATACCAGATCATGAAGTCTTACCTTCCGTGTTACCTAAACTCAACGGTCTGTTGATCATTCACCTCAACAGCATTTGGACGAAACTGAATGACGATGTGGGCAAGATGTTTTATGTTTTTAATAACAATTTACATTTCTACGAAATTCCGATCGACGGGAAACTTCAAATCACCGTGAATCCGGAAAACGCAGGCGAAATCAAAATTTCTACCGGCAAGAACATTTTTCGAATTAAGCACGACAAGATGCTTTCTAACATTACGTACGATGTGTCTGCAGGAGATTATCTTTACATGGAACTCCTCGGAGATTACGACAAACTTATTCCTCTCTTCGTAGAATTACGAATCGTCTATCCTATTATAAATAACCGTTAACCAAAAATGCCTAACGACATTTTCGGCAACACCAAGCGTGTAGACCATGCAGAAGAGATTCTCATGTTGGACATTCGAGTTAAGAAGTTGAGGACCGATTTGATCGCTTTGCAGGAAACCTTAAACAAAAGTTTAGAGTCGGAAATCGCTACGCTCCAAACGCAATGTCTCGACCCCATTCTGAAAATCGATTCCGAACTGAAGACGCTGATAAAAAATTATGTCGACGTACCTTCTTACGACAGCGTTCAAAATATACAGTTGAGCGTGGATTCGCTTCAAAATGATTTGGCCAAATTACAGCAATTTCAATCGAAAAATGAAGATTTGGAAAAATTGAAACTTGAAATCGAAGAACGAACTTCCGCAATAGAAAAGAATTTCTCTGAACTTCAAACCGTCGTGAACGATATAGATGCAGAACGCTTACATGTCGTCGTTTCCAAATTACAAGAAGAATTCACCAGCACGTTGGAAGAAATTAAATCCAAGTTGCAGACTTTGGAAGATACAATGACGAACCTACCATCGTCGGACGAACTGCAGGTCATCGGTAAAAGCGTCGCGAACATAAAAATTCAATTGGAGGCCTATAAAGATTTCGAACACATTCAAACCACCATCGCCACGCTTCAGGCGTCCTTGGAATTGATCAACGAAGAAATTAAAAATATTCACGCTGAAGCGAGCGCGTTGACGAGCATTCAAGACACGTTGAGCACGGTTCAGCAGAAGATCGAATATTTAGAAAATTTGAACGTCGAAACGAATCTCGCTCATTTTCATCACGTACTGGACAACATACAGGGTGACTTGGAATCGTTACGGACGAGCGTGCCTTCGAGCGAAGATTTGGAAAAATTGAAAACGGCGGTGACGGCACTATCCGAATCGAGCGACATCAAAAGTTCATTGAGCGATCTCGAGAGTAGGGTGGCCAATCTCCCCACCTCCAAAGAATTGCACGCTTTGAAAAGAAACATATCTCGAATGCTGAAACGACTAGAAACGGAAACGGCGAACGTGGAAGAGATTCGGGACGAAATTAGTTTGCTGGTGTCGACGCTGCCCACTTCCCAGAGCGTCGCCGACCTTCACACGCAGTTTACAGAGATGCGAAGCATCGTGAACGATCTTACCGAGAAGAGCTCGAAATTGAATCAAGTCGAGAACCTTCAGAACATCGTCGTCAACATCAGAGATCAAGTTGGAGTGCTGGAATCCACGCAGGAATCGACGCTGGCCTCTTTCGGTGCCAAGTTGCAAGAACTCAACGAAAACTACAAGCAGTTGAACGTGGAAGTGAAAATCAAACCGTCGTTTTCTGCCGTAACGGATACCATAGTCGAGCATTTGCTGCCCATCGAAAATAAACTCGGACAAGTTCACAGTAATCTGCTCGGCGTCGACACTAAATTCGCTAAACTGCATTCTCTGCAAGCCATCGAAATCAACAGCATACCCAATCAACAGAGAATCTCCACGTTCGTCGAAGGTAACAAACTGTACATGTTGCATCCTTATCATCCGTACTACAAGTTTCTCCTCGATGGCACGATTCAGATAAATGAATTTTCGTACTGGTCTCACGGCAGAAAAGCTAGCGTTCCCACCATGACCTTGATATCGAATCGTGGTGTTCAGAAAGCAGGAAACATTCCTCTGGCACGTTGGAACGAAACGCGCAACGTATATGAAATACACGAAGACGAAGATCTTACCGTTTTCGACGTGAGTGCCGGCGATAAGCTGATCATTCAAAACACGAGCGAAGTGCCACCCTCTTTGAATCCCATCACGCTTGTGCTTCTCTTGAAACGTAATCTCTAAAAAATGTCTAGGCAAGCCATCGTCGAAGAATTGCATAAACCTGCACGCCGCAACTACGAACGTTTGGCTGTGGTAACCAAGGGCATCGACGACCTCTGGCAAAGTGACCTCGTGGAGATGAGTAGCGGCAATTTGAAAAACGTGCATAAATTGAACAAGGGCAACAAGTACCTTCTCACCGTCATAGACACGTTTTCGAAATTCGCATGGCCTCTACCTTTGAAGGCGAAAACGGGAACGTGCGTCACGGAAGCATTCAAGACAATTTTTCGCGAAAGCGGTGGCAGACAACCACGGTTTCTGCAAACGGACAACGGTAAAGAATTTTACAACGCCGTATTCCAAAAGTTTATTCAAAAACACAAGATTCGACATTATTCGAGCTTCAGTCACATCAAAGCCAGCATCGTGGAAAGATTTAATCGAACCTTGAAAACACACATGTGGAAACGATTCACGCTTCGGGGAAATTACAAATGGGTCGACATCCTGCCGGAACTCGTCGACACCTATAATGATACGGTACACAGAACGATAGGCATGAAGCCAGCTGACGTTACGAAATCTGACGAGCGGCGTTTAATTTCTACCGTTTACTGTCCAAAGTACACACCCACGACAAAAAAAGCTAAATACAAAATTGGAGACCAGGTGAGGATCAGCAAATTCAAACGCGCCTTCGAGAAGGGATTCACAAAAAATTGGAGCACGGAACTCTTTACGGTGGTTCGAGTTTTACCTGGAAACCGACACACGTATATAATAAAAGATAGTAGCGGCGTGATTTTGAAAGGAAGATTTTACGAAGAGGAACTCTCTAAAACGAAACACCCTGACACGTACCTCATCGAGAAAGTATTGCGTAGGAAAGGTGACAAACTGTTTGTCAAATGGCTGGGACTTCCGGAAAAGAGTTGGATCGACGCGGACGAAGTGATCTTGTAAGTACGTGGAACGTGGTGAAGCGTCTACCGGATCCGGAAAGTCAAACGAGAAAAAAAAAGAACGGCGAGTTGCTTCCCGACAGCATCCGCTGTCTGATCGTAGGTCCTTCGGGGTGTGGGAAAACGACACTGCTCGTGGACAATTTTCTCCTCGCACCGAATTGGTTAGATTGGAAGAACAGGCACCTGTACGTGTTCTCAAAAAGTTTGGAGCAATCCAAATACCAGCAACTGATGAAACTGTACGATGGTCTGGACATTGCAACGTTCGCCTCGGAAATAAAACCACTCGACGATTGTCGTGAAAATTCAGTCGTTGTGTTCGACGACGCCATCCTGGAAAATCAAAATGAAATTCGCAACTTTTTCACGCAAGGTCGTCACAAAGGAATGGATTGCTTCTACCTAGCTCAAACGTTTTCCAAAATTCCAAAACAGTTAGTACGCGACAACGCTAATTTCATATGTTTGTTTCGTCAAGATCACACCAACCTCAAGCACGCGTACGATGACTACGTAGGCGGAGACATGAACTACAATCAATTTTCGGAACGCTGCTGCTCTACTTGCTGGAACGGTGACGATTTTGGATTCGCGACGATCGACATGACGAGGAAACCCAACGACGGAAAATACAGAAACAAAATCAACGACTTTCTAAACGTTGCAACGTTGTGAGAAACGACGTATATAAATAACGTCATGACGAAACGAAAAATCGAAGACGAAAATCTCAAGCTTCGCGATTACCTCGCGAAACGCTTCAAAGGTTGGAAATCCGAGAATCGCGGATTCTACGAAGAGAAGAAACGTCAGGATCAACCCGTGATCGATGCCATCAGCAGTCTAGGTAAAGAAATTAAAAGTGTCACGGAACAAAATAAAAATTTGATCAACGAACTCGTACCGGTCGCAGCTAAAAGTTACGCCGTACCCACACCCATTTCGAGCATTCCTTCGACGCCGTTCGAACTGAAGGATGCACCGGCACGACGTCGAGCCATAGGCAGCACGTCTTCGGATAAAATCGAGTTGGGACCTTTGGCACGAGACTACCTGAGCACGGGGAAATTCGACAAGGATGAAGTGTTCGGATTGTATCCCAGCATGGAAACCAGCGAAGGCGGTGGTGTGGTGTGGAAGATTGGGAAATCGAAGGTGACCTTCGAAGGCAACGACATTAAAGTTAATTTAGGCGACAAGGATAGTTGGAACAGGTATCCGGGTACGGTGGGACTGTGGGAACTCGTCGCCAAAAAGCAGCCGAAAGATTACACCGACGAAGATTACCAAAGTTACAAGGAAATTCTGATCATGACGGATGCCTTGTACCAGAACAACGACGCCTCGCAAAATAGGGTGAAATCGAGCAGCGGCGAGAAGTACAGGAATCTCATCAAACCGATTTGGAACCAGGTCAAAACAGGCAGCGGCGTCAAACGCTACAACACGTTACCCAAAGAATTCGTTTGGGTGGACGACGTAAGGAAGCTCGTGGACCGATTGTTGGTGATAGCCGGCGAAGAGAATGCAGGCAACCGTAATTTCTACAACGAGAAGGTTTGCATCGTGGACATGATCAGCACGAAACTTTCCAACTTCATCGTGAACGACGACAAGGGCATAGGTTACCTGATCAAAATCATCAACACGCTGCCTCCGAAATTCTGGAACGTGGCCGAAGGAAAAGGACTCGTGAACGACATCATCAACAAGTTACCTTTTGAGATGCATTTACCTGGCTACCAGTACTGCGGACCGGGTACCAAACTCGAGAAAAGATTGGAGAGAGGAGACAAGGGTGTGAATCCGTTGGACGCGGCATGCAAAAATCACGACATCGCCTACAACACCACGCAGACGGATCTGGATGCACGTCACGAAGCAGACAGAAAGTTAGAGCACGCAGCTTTCGAAAGGTTCGTCAGCAGAGACGCATCGCTGGGTGAACGGGTCGCCGCACTGGGTACCACCATCGCCATGAACACGAAACAAAAATTGGGGTGGGGTATATAAATAACATAGAGTAAAAAATAATAATAATAACAACATGTCTCGTATAACTGATTTGCCACCCGAGCTACTATCTAAAATATTCAAAAAGGTAGTTAACGGAGATGTTAATAAACTTGTAATCATGGCAAGAACAACGCCGGAATTTCGCATCCCTTGTGAAATGGTTCTCAAGGACCATCTTCGGGAGATCAGCGGCCTGAGGTGTGGTGATCTCAACATTCTGCTTTTGGCTGCAGGGGAAAAATTAAACGAAAGGTTAGATGAATTGCACGAGGCAAGGCAGGGAAGAAGACGGTATACTGATGATTGGCGTAAGTCCAAACAGAAGACGGAAGATATCATTACGCACATCATCGCGTTCTCCGAAGCACGAACTTTCTTCCTCTGTTAAAAAAATAATAATATATATACGTGTCAAAAAAAAATATATATAAATAACACACATCGTGAAAAAAAACAATTAAATTTCTCTCTAACACTCTGAAATTTTTTTTGATATGACGACTGAAAAAATGAGTGATCTCCAAGCATTAAAACAAATGCTAAATTTGTCAGTCGAGTATGTAAAAATTCAGGAATTGGAAGTCGACAAACCTTACACGATAACTTCCGGTTCAATCGTTTCTACCCAGTATGGTCCCAAGGTACGCCTGTTGCTCAACGCACAATACAGTCTATTTTTACCAGATCGATACGCTAACATGTTATCCGACGAGAAGCTATCTATTTTAATCGAGAACAAAACTCGAATCGTGTACAAGGGGACAAAGGAACTTCTTGGCAAGAAAACGAAGCACGTAATAGAATTTGTGTAACGACTGCGAGGCCTTGAAAATATATAAATAACATACCGTAAAAAACTACACAAAAAAAATCTCAGAATATATATATAAATAACATACCGTGAAAATAACACATAGAGCATCAACATGAAGCCCAAGGGTGTCGTGTACCAGATACCATACTCCAATCTTAAAAATCTAGGTGCCCTCGATGGGTTACTCACCAAGAAACAAAGCGAGAAGAAACGTTCTTGCTTGAGCAAAGGACATGGAATGAAATTGCTGCTCAGCACACCTCAATTGAAAAGATTGCAGCGTTCGCGGAAACAGCAAAAGATCGGAGGTTTCATATTCCGCATCCCGGCCATCCTGGCAGCATTGGGGGCCGTTGGAAGTTTGGCCGGCGGAAGTGTCGCCATCGCGAAAACCGTCATCGACTCGAAGAAGAACAAAGCGGAATTGGAAGAACAGAAACGTCACAACCTGGCCATGGAGAAGAAAGGAGGAAAGGGCGTGATGAAGAAGTTTAAAAAAAAGAAACAGAAGCACTCACCAACCGAGACATTGAATCTCTGATCGGACCGTTACAAATCAAACACTTCAGAGGAGTTTTCATGTCCGACTCGTTACCTTCAAGCGTCAAAAGAAGAGAATGCGGAGTAGTCAACTTGGACGGTCAAGAAAATCCAGGCACGCATTGGATATGTTACCACAAAAACGACAATGATAAAGCATTCGTTTTCGATTCTTTCGGAGGTGTTCCACCTACAAATTTAATTCATTATCTGAAAACGAACAAAACCTCGATATACTACAACGACGAACGCATTCAAAATTTCGGAGACGTGAACTGCGGTCATCTCTGCCTCTCCGTGCTCGCGTTTCTCTCTAAAATAAATAACCCTACGATCGAGGATTTCCAGAAAGCATTGTGGAACCTCAAACAGCATCACTAGGATGGGCGTGTTCCATCTCACGAGCGAATCTTCAATCTTGAAACTCACGCTGCACGACGACATCGTCTATCCTAAATCCGTGGCTCTGCGTGCATTCTACAGCATGTACCTCATACCTAATGTTACGCAGCACAACAACAAAATTAGCGTCGGAAGCGAACACATCGTCGTCACGCCAGGACAATACAATCTTTCCACTTTGCAAGCTCAGTTACCCAAAGGCACATACCTTTCTCAAAATTCGGTCACGCACAGAGTGGAAATCCTATCCGCGACGGAGACCGTGGACCTGGGCACCATGGGAGAACTTTTAGGTTTCGAGAACGACACCAAACTCGAAGCTGGCATCAAGCACGTAGCAACCAACATTCCTAAATTTTTGGCCATAGAGACTCTGAACGTACACTGTAACGTGGCCGAAGGTATGATCACGAAATCTTCGGACGGATTGCTCTGAAGTCACAAGCAGACGGGAATCATAGCCACTTTCAAACCAAGTTCCGAGTTCATGGAACCGATCATCTACACGCCCTCTTCACCGATCTATTTTCCAGTATGTCGCAACCGCATAGACGACATAGAGTTGGTGGTGACGAACGAGAAAGGAGACGTGGTGGATTTCGCAGGTGCCACTACGACGGCCATCGTGGAGATCAACATATAATAAATAACCATACATGTAAAATGGAGCAAATCGAAAGTTACGAATTGCAATCTTTCCCTCCCAACCGTCGCACGTTCGCCAATCTCAACGAGGCGAACAGGGAGATCGAATACGACGTGGACGTAGGCGACGGGTTCATTCATCCTCACAGAGCGGACCTCTACCTTCAATTCGACGTGGTGAAGAAAGAAAGCGGAGACGCGTTTCCCGCAGCATCAAACTTGATACTCGTGGACAACTTCGTGCCTCACCTGTTCTCGCAGGTGGAGGTGAGGAAACACAACACCGTCATCGACAGAATAGATTATCCAGGCATCACGTCGACGGCGGTGGGAACGTTGAAATTATCCAAAACAGACGCAGCGTACTACCAGGCCGGGGGATTCGAAGCCGGGACCAAAATATCGACGAGAAGTCACACGGTGCTCTTTCCCATGCGTCTGCTGCCTGGTTTCTTCTCGGACTACAAGGAGATCATGTGGAAGGGAGGACTGAGGATCACGTTTCGAAGAGCGGACAACGACGCACTGATGCGATACGCTACTTTGGGTCCGGACGGCACCACGCCGATAGCCAACACTTTACCCGAAGCAGCGAAATGCGTCATCCGGAGCATGGAATTGAGAATGCCGGTGGTGGAATACGAAACGAACTACGCCCTCAAGTACAAAGCGGAGATCTTGAAAAGTCCGCAGGTGCCGATTCACTTTCACGGTTACCAGTGCGTGCAGAAGATGGCGTCGGGGAGTCACATGGAATTCGACGTGACGACGCAGTTCAACAACATACAGTTCGACATGCCAGATTTCGTCATAGTGCTTTTTCAGACCGGGAGGGACAAGAATCAGGAAAAAGATTCCAGCAAGTTCGACGACTGCAAGATCAAGAACGTTTATCTGAAGAACGGACGCAACGAAGTGTTCCCGCGCGAGAATTACAACCTCGACGTGACCAAAAAAGATTACCTCATACTTTACGAAGCGTTCTCGGCTTACAAACGCGTGACCGAGGGAAGCGTGGACATGTACTACACGCCCAGCGAGTTCAAAGCACGGAGACCCATGACCGTCATCAACACATCTAAGAGAAAGAAGGTTGTGGTCAACGATCGAACCAACATCAAGGTCGTCTGCGAGTTCCACGATGCCTTGCCCGAGGATACCCTATGCAGTGTCATCCTGATTGCAGTAGTCCTTCGCCTACGACGTGAAGAACGAGAGGGTCACAGAGCAGTTTTAACAAGTTTTTTAACATTTTTTCTTGCACAAATAAGAAATTTTCTGCACTAGCACAATCAGTTACAATAGCACAATACGAATTTCACTAGTTCAGATCAGTTACAAATGTCAATTTCATTAGTTATCAGTTACAATATCTTTTTTGCACCATAGCACGAGACAATCAGAAAATTTGCACAAAAAAATTTGTTGTTTTTTACACGTGAAAATTAACAATAAAATTTCTTTTTTTATCGTTTCAGATGCTGTCAAAACATCAAAAACACATACACACACACTAGAAAAAAGCATGCAACTTTATTTGTAACACGCACATATTCTCCATCTTCATCAAGAAAATATTATAATAAACATAATTATTTTTATCTATATCTCACAATAAAACTCTATATCCAAAAATATCACAACATCAAATAACACTAGAGTCGTTAGTACACGTTGCATGCATTACGGAGGTCCTCTGTAGGGTTTCATGGAAGTTTGGGGGAAAAAAAACAAACACGTGAAACTCTATAGAGGTGCGGTAATCTATAACCGCAGCCGTTAGAAAACCTTTACTTCTTGGCTGGGCACCACGCACCCTGGCGAGGTTATAGGGGCCAGGCATCCTAAAAAACAACAATTATTATTTTGTTTGTTTGTTTGCGTCACAATACACACGCGCGCGTGTGTGGCACATCGTTCCCCCGAGAGAGGTTTACAAAGGTCACGATATACAAACATTGGCCCCCGGGAGTTGGAAAATTACGATATGGCACATTCGCTCATTACTGTTCCCAGCCATAAATCTCTTTTTCTCTTTTCATCTTACAGCAAAGTTGGCATCTCTATTTTTTTTAGTTGTAAGTAAATTGCCAACACACTCTAGTTAATAATACTACATATTATACGCACACACGCACACACATACTATATTACCATCCAACCATCTTTCTCTCTTTTACGGCAGTACATATTTGTTGCCGGCTCCCCCTGTTTAGTATATGCAGGTTGGTAAAAATTGCTTTATGCACTGTAAGGCAAGCCTCAAGCAAGGTTGCCAGCTCCTTGCTTTAGGCTAGGTTGGACCCAAAAAAAAGCTGTAGGTAGGCTGTCGGTTGTTTAACTCTTCCCTCTCTCTCTTCTCTCTCTTTTTTGTAAAAAACTATGGCAAAAATACCAGTAGGTTGGCAACCTTGCTTTATGCACTGTAACGCAAGTCTCAAGCAAGGTTGCCAGCTTCTTGCTTTAGGCTAGGTTAGACCTGGTTAGGTTAGGTTGGGTTAGGTTAGGTTAGGTTAGGTTAGGTTAGGTTAGGTTAGGTTAGGTTAGGTTAGGTTAGAGTGGGTGTTGGCAGCTGTCGGTTGTTTAACTCTTCCCTCTCTCTCTCCTCTCTCTCTCCTCTCTCTCTCTCCTCTCTCTCTCTCCTCTCTCTTTTTTTTTGTAAAAAGCTATGGCAAAAATACCAGTAGGTTGGCAACTTTGCTTTATGCACTGTAAGGCAAGCCTCAAGCAAGATTGCCAGCTCCTTGCTTTATGCACTGTAATGCAAGTCTCAAGCAAGGTTGCCAGCTTCTTGCTTTAGGCTAGGTTAGACCCAAAAAAAAACCTTGGTGATTTTTTCGAGTAAAATATTGGCAACACTGCAAGAAAATAAGACTTATGCCTTACGAGAGAAATCCATTAAGGCGAGCCTCAAGCAAGATTGCCAGCTCCTTGCTTGAGGCTAGGTTAGACCCAAAAAAAAACCTTGGTGATTTTTTCGAGTAAGCAGCTGGCAACACTGCCAGAAAATGGGGCTCATGCCTTACAAGAGAAATCCATTAAGGCGAGCCCCACCGAGCCCCATTTTCGGGCGCAGTACCGGCTTAATTGGACTACTGTTGTTATATTTCTCAAAACCCCACATGTCTACGTAATTTCTGTTCTCCAATTCCCTTTCACTACACAAGTAATTGGCCCCTGCTGTATGTACTCATCTTGTCCACCGTGCAAGCTAGGACTTGTACCGCAGAGAGCGCAGTTGTGATGTAACGTGCTACGTTCTTTGGAATGTTTTCGCTAGGTTTTAATGTAAATTAAATTTCTTATTAACAAGTTCATTTTTATCTCAGTTTATATTTTACGTAAAAATTAGGAAGAAATATCGTTACGCAAATTGTTTTAAGGCGAAGCAACGTTAAGTTGATAAATAAATCTCTCTTGAAGTGCAAGCTGGTGTTATCCTAAGGTATATCGAAAGTCATGTTACAGAGTAGATTTATTCTTAGATTATATTGAGCGTTATTAGTCAAAATATGCTTTTATGAAAGTTAAGACTAACTTTGCACACATTTAATGGAGGTAGAAACTCTTAATAATTTGAAGCATGCAAGACATGTTTCGATTAGGTGCTGGGACAATTCGACAATGATTCACAGATTTTTTTCTCTTTACTTGATCTTTCTCTCTCTGTTACATTCCTATATTTCTCTTCCTGCCCTTCTCTCTTGCTCTCTCTCTCTCTGTCTTTCACATACTCACTTCCACAATCCTGTGTTTATTATTCCTCTATTTCTATCTCTCTATGCCTCTCGCTTTTCCTCCTGTTTCTCTCTCCCCCCGCATCTTTATTTCTATTCTCTCACATTCTCTGTGACTTTTCTCATCCTCTTGTTTTATCTCACCCCCTTAAAAAAAGTCTTTCCTATAGTAACATGTAAACATGACGTCAACACGTGTATTTTCTATTTAAGGATTTTGCCATCCCCTTTCAGAAATTATTTCTGACGTCCATGTAGTTCGTGCAAGGTACGATATTGTGCTAATGCCCAGAATTTTAATATAAAACATCTGCCTTTGTACACCCAACGGCGAAAGAGACAGTAGGCGAATTGTCCACCACCATTTTCATTCGGTCTAAATTACACAATGTGATGACAACGAATTAGAATAAAGACGTCAATAAGCAGAGAACAATGCCTGCTTCGAACCAACATAGTTTTATTCCTTATAACAACACAGGATGTAGAATAAAAAGTAATGAAAATAGCTGTGGACAATTTGCCGTTGACTGTACCATCCTCCCTCCTTCCGGAAAATGCCTTCAGGGACTCAGTGACTGTCGAATAATACACAGCGTGTTTTCGATTAAAGGAATAAGTTTGGAAATCTTTTGTTTCGTTCGTCAAACCAGTTGGTTAAATTGTGTGCCAGTAATAGCTGAATAATTTTGAAGAACTTCCAACTATGTATATGCCAAAAAATACAGGTTCATACACATGAAGAAAGCCTGAGAAAAATAGACTTCAACAATGGTAATTCCCTCCCAATTTTCGGATTTTTATGTTGAATGAATGTCTTACAGTAAAGTACTGATAATACATGTTTTTACAGATAGCTGAAAAGTTATTGATCAAATTACCGTAATTATTTAATTACTTCATCATCTTTCGAGTTAGTAATGGAAATCCTTCTACTTTGTCATAGTATTTTTTACAATTTTTAGCATAGAAAGCTTTAGATCAGACTTGAATATTTCCTGGCTAAACAGTCCAAGAACCATGATCAATCAAAAGAGCAAGTAATGTTTCAATGTTTTCCTTATCCATAAATTAAACTACATCCAATCTGTTGGTTGCTTTAAAATCGGTCAGTGTGACCTGACCTGCGCCGCTAGAGCCATCTAGAAGCGCCTTGGTCATTGCGCAACGTATTTTCAGTGCGATATGTTACGCAATAAACCAAAGCAACTTAATTAGAAAGTCTTCATTGGAGTAAACCGATTTAACTGGAACGTGGAAGTTCGAACTTGTTTGCTGCAGAAAAAAGCGGTCTTCAGTTACTTCTTGAGACACTATATATGTAGCTATGTGAATATATATATATATTAATGTAGCATATGTATGTTATCTGACCTCCCCTGAAATCAACATTTCAATGTCATCATCACCTAATGGTGTCCCAAGTTTTAATTGTGGCACCTTTATTAAATAACCCACCCAAATTAAATCCTATGTACGCAACTGTGTATGTGTATGAGTGTTCGAAATTAGCACAATATTTTAATTTAATTCTTGTTATTTAGCGTCGCTTTTCTGCCACTTTTCGCTAATCGCGAAGATGTGGATGAGTGATGGTACGATGCAATTGAGGTAGAGACACTTCAAGGAACATCCATGTCCATACATGGATTCGAATCAGGGACCCTTGGAGTTGCAGCGCGCTGTGATAACCACCGGAGGCCGGCTTGAACAGAATGCAAATGAAGTAAACCTCAGAAATACCTTTTTTGTGTTTAGATTTTTCGTGTTCTTCATAAGAATAGAAAATTAAATGATGTCATGATACCAATAACAGCATCAACAAGCATTCCCCCAACAGTAGTTCTTTCTCTCATGTTTTCAAGAGATTTGTCATATGACAGTCGTTTCCAAGGATATTTAGAGCGCGAAAACTTTTCAATATTCCAGTGAAGGATTTGGGTGTGTTCCAGTAGTTGTACACGTTTATCGCACGTGCATACCTTACCTTCTTGCTTAGTGCTAACTACTGAAAGCACCATCTCTGTTAATTTCTATTCGTATTTTCTTTTTACCAGTCACGCAATATGAACATGAACAGGATATACGTGAGTACGTATGCTTGCGCATTTCTAAACTGCTATAATACGGATTAAGGAATTCAATCAACCCTCTACCACCTTTCCTATTTGCACTGCACGGTTGCAAAACACACAGGATAGAGAATGCAGTTTTTGAGGACCCGTAGCTTCCAAACGAATCCTTGATGAGCAAAACATTATTCAGGAAAGTTTTCTTACTCTGTAAAGGTTTGCCGGTGTTCGGCGACACCTTGTGTATATATATATATATATACGAGTATATATATTACCTCCAAAAGAGCTTTTTTCCTATTTCCTGATTACACCTGAATCAGCAATGAGTGGAACATCAAAGCAAAAACTTTATTTTTCACAATATCTCACACAAATAATTTCATTTCTATATCTTTTTCCCCTCTTCTATCTATTTCTCTACCTCTTTCTGTTTCTTCCACTATTCTACCTTTGTATTAGCCCTGTCAAGTTGCCCCCTCCCCCCACCACATGGTACAAACGATTCTCCTTAGTTTGGGCTGGATTGTGCCGCTTTTACTTTCGTTTGTAACTACTATTACGGTTCTCGAGTAATCGTACATTGACTTTGTGGGGGGCAACTTGACGCAGCCCCCTCCCCCCCCAGTTTTGTACCGTCACAAAAATAATGACACTGGAATATTTGACGTTTGTGCCGGTTTGTTACACATTTACTTTCGTTTGTACCGGAATGTTTTTCGAGAAAATGAAATTCAAATTTAGGGGTGCTGCCTCCCCCCACTTAAAGCTGGATTACAAAAAACATGAAATAGACAGTATTTCGTTTGTGCCGGTTTGTGCCGTTGAAATTTTCGTTTTTGCCATTTCGGTTTTCCAGTAAATAATATTAAAAAATGGAGGGTTTGAAGCTACTAAGAACTTCCTAACTGTCAAGTTGCCCCCCGCCCCCCACCATGACAGAACGAAAATTCAAGCAAGTCGCTGTGCAGAATTACGTTTGTGCCGGTTTGTGCCGTTAAAAATTTCGTTTGTCCCGTTACCGTTTTCCAGTAATTTGTGTTCAAAGATGGCGGACATCAAATCACGGAATCTAACTTAAGGCAAACGAAGTACTATCACATTTACATTGTCTTCAAGGTCCAGAATAAAGATGATCTTTCTTCATCTTCCGAGCACTACCGCCCGCAGGATATTTTATCAGGGGGACAGCAGTGATTAAAGTGAGGGAAACGTGGAATGATTGAATTATCCAGCACTAGGATAATTTGCATAGGCACTTAATCCGCTGTCTTTCACGGCACATGATCCATTGGTCTGATCTGGCCCTTCTGGATATCCAATGGATATCCCTTGGAGATTTGTGATGTATTCTTTTCCCATTCCTGTAATTGTAGCTTCGTTTCAAAATTTCCCTTTCCTGGGAAAAATCCCGTGCGGATTAGAGAGTTTTGTAATACAATTGCCATCGCTGCGAGGTTTTAGTTCTGGAGTAAACTATACTTTTCTGTCCAGCGCTTGGCTAGAAGCCACCACAAATGGGTCATGCGTTGGTAGCTCCGCTGGTTTGGGAAGAATCTTCAGGAAGAGGCCTGCTGATAGTTAGATTCTTCAGGTCAATTTCCAAGCCTTAATCATAACGGTATACCTAGTTGTACTATTGGGTGACCCGCTTGAACTGCTTGCACACTTATATCACCGAAGCAAAATTCGATTCAATTTTTACTATTAATTTACTCTGTCATCTATGACCTGGAACTACTCGAAGATTATAACGATAAAAATGAAATTTTAACGGTTAAAAAAAACAATGATATGCTACACAATGACGTGATTAGACAGTTTATATACCGTTTCCGGAACAATAATTACGTCTCTATAATTTCCAGGCTACTATTTCAACAGCAATTACTGGTAAACGGTAACTGTTCAAATCAAATTTCAAGCGGTACAAACAGGTACACACGATGTTTTATGATGCAAAGGGATTATGCGGTTTGTACCATTACGGGAACGGAGAAATCATAGATAAAGTTAGATTCCGTGATTTGATGTCCGCTATCTTTGAACACAAATTACTGGAAAATGTTTACGGTACAAACAGGTACAAACGATGTCTCATGAGGAGAAAAGGTTACACGGTTTGTACCATTACGGAAACGGGGAAACCAACAATAAAGTTAGATTCCGTGATTTGATGTCCGCCATCTTTGAACACAAATTACTGGAAAATGTTTACGGTACAAACAGGTACAAACGATGTGCTACGAAGAGAAGGGATTAAACGGTTTGTACCATTACGGAAGCTGAGAAAACGTGAATTGTGTTAGATTCCGTGATTTGATGTCCGCCATCTTTGAACACAAATTACTGGAAAACGGTTACGGGACAAACAAAAATTTTAACGGCACAAACCGGCCCAAACGTAATTCTGCACAGCGACTTGCTTGAATTTTCGTTCTGTCATGGTGGGGGGCAACTTGACAGTTAGGAAGCTCTTATACTGAACGCAACTATAAATGGCGGCTGGGAAACAGCGAATCAGCGATCAGTTGAATTTTCTTCGACTGAGGTCGGGCATTTTCGAGTCACAAGGTACCGAATGTTGTTCGCGGGACGAAACAAATGAGCGTTGGGTCCACCACATGTTGCCAAACGTACTGCAAAGCGCGAGAGAGTTTCTCGGGCAACGATATTGCCAGCACCAGAAATCAGCGGGGTGTTAATGGTACAACTGCACACGTGGTCCAACACGAGGGAGTTTCACACGCAAACACGCAAATAGTTAGACAACTGGCAAAAACATAAGTACGCTTAGCAACGTTGCTTCGGGAGAGCGATGTGACCCCATTAGCTTTTACTTCGCAACTGAGTTTGTTGACAGTTGACACCCATCGAGCCACACACCCCCGAAGACGATTGGACCAGAAATAGCTGTCAGGGTCAGCCGCCAGTTGGAGTTGCGTTCAGTATAGTAGCTTCAAAGTTCAAACCCTCCATTTTTTAATATTATTTACTTGAAAACCGAAATGGAACAAACAAAAATTTCAACGGCACAAACGAAATACTATCTATTTCATATGTTTTTTGTAGTCCAGCTTTAAGTGGGGGGCAGCCCCCCTAAATTTGAATTTGATTTTCTCGAAAACAATTACGGTACAAACGAAATAAAATGTGTCACAAAACAGCACAAACGTCAAATATTCATTAATTTTTGTGACGGTACAAAACTGTGGCGGGGGGTGGGGGGCTGCGTCTAGTTGCATCCCCCAAAAATTCAATGTACGATTACTTGAGAACCGCAATAGTACAAACGAAAGTAAAAGCGGAACAATCCGGCACAAACGAAGGAGAATCTTATGACATATTTCAATCGTTTGTACCATGTGATGGGGGGCGGGGGCTCTTTCCATTTGCTCTTTCTTGCACTGTTTCCAAATTTCTTACTTTCTTCTTTGTTTCAGTATCTATTTCTACCATTTTTTCTTTCGTTGTTTTTTCTGTCATGGACGCCGGGAAGGGGGTCGAGCGGTTCCGTCGACCCCCTTTGAAAGTTGGCATTGTTCACTTCAAGTTTCATAAGACCAGGAAGTTTGGTATTTAATTGTTAATAACAGAAATAAATTTCTATTAGTTAGTATTCCAACAGGGTAACCAAAGTAAAAGTTGTATTAGATCGAGAGACTAATGTAAAATAGAGAAACCAGGTTAGAAATTTTCATATTCTGCCATGTAATCCAAAGAATAAATTATTTTCCGGTTTTCAAAATTTCAAATATTACAGTTTTTATGTAAGATGTTACACAACATAAACTTTATGAGTTAATTTTCCCCCAAACCTATAAAGCCTTTTCTAGAACGAGGTGTGCAAATGTTAATAACAAAATACAATAGCTACATGGATATCACCACATACATTAAGTATGACATGAAAAAAAAAATCAAAAACAGTTGTGGTAGATATTCACTCATATGGTGGATCTCCATCTTATATACTAATATTAAATTTGGAATAAATTGGTTTATTTTTATTAATTTATAATAGCTTTTTTTGTAAAATAACAATTCTAACAGTGGTAATAATAATTATTTATTTCTACTATTGATGTTTTATCAAAGGCCTGACCCCTTGCGTTGATCCAGTCGGTTGGGCGTCTGTCTGCCATGCTCGAGATGCTGGTTCATTTCAGTCACAGTAAGAGTGTTAATTAGGACTGATATATTAGAAGCAAGACTGGGACACTATAACTGACGCATCCTTCTGGAAAAATCCTGCGAATGCCCGCGAACCATTACAACACCCACCATTTGGTCGTTCCTCGACTCTTCCCATCGGTACATCTGCATGTGAAAGCATGCTTTTGGGAGCACGTGGCATTATACTAGTGTATTTGACATAATGGAAGAGTGACGTCAGCTTCCGGCAGTTTCCGTTATTCAAATTGTCCATGCGCTTGAATGGAAGAAGTTACAAAGGCATTGACACTTGACAGTCCTGCAGAGAAAGCGGAGGAGGATTGAATGCCAAGTCACACTATGTAGTCGCAAGGTCAGGGGCGAAGCATAATGGTGTGTAAGCGTCTTTCGAGTACCCGATTGGTCTTTATTTACTAGTTTATTCTGGCCTGAATCAGTGGCGTCTCCAGAAACTTTCTGGGGTTCGGCGTCATGAGTGGGCGAACGGTGATCACAGCTGCTAAGATTGTTCCTTACTCTGTGTCTCTCTCTCATTCCTTCTACTTTCTTCCTCTATTTTTATCTCTTCCTGTTTCTCTCTTTTTCTGATTCCTGTTTTCTCTACTTCTTTCTGTCCCTTTCCTTTGTGTTTGTTCTTTTTCCAGTTTCCCTATCACATTTTTCCTTCCCTTTTTGTCTACCTCTTCTGTTGCTTTCCTTCCATCATTCTTCTTTGTATTTGTTTTCCTTTCCACTGTTTCCCTATCATTTTTTCCTTTACTTTTTGTCTGCCTCTTCTGTCCCTTTCTTTCGATCATTCTTCCTTTGTATTTGTTCTTTTTCCCATTGTTTCACTACCTCCTTTTTCCTTCCCCTTTTCTCTACCCCTTTCACCATTCTTCATTTTTCCCACTGTTTCCCTATCACTTTTCCCTTCCCTTTTTGTCTACATCTTCTGTCCCTTTCTTTCCATCATTCTTTCTTTGTATTTGTTCTTTTTCCCACTGCTTCTCTATCTACTTTTTCCTTCCTATTTTCCTTACCCCTTTCTGCCCCTTTTCACCATTCTTCCTTTGTATCTGTTCTTTTTCCCACTGTTTCCCTATCATTTTTCCCTTCCCTTTTTGTCTACCTCTTCTGTCCCTTTTTTTCCATCATTCTTCCTTTGTATTTGTTCTTTTTCCCACTGCTTCTCTATCTAGGTCCGTGAACTTAGCTCGCCACCTCCTTTTTCCTTCCTCTTTTCCTCACCCCTTTCTGTCCCTTTTCACCATTCTTCTTTTGTATTTGTTCTTTTTTCCACTGTTTCCCTATCACTTTTTTCCTTCTGTTTTTGTCTACCTTTTCTGTCCCTTCCTTTCCATCTTTCCTCCTTTGTATTTGTTCTTTTCCCACTGTTTCCCTATCTATATTTTCCTTCCCCTTCCTCTGCCTCTATCTGTCCCTTTCTTCACACCGTTCTTCTTTGTATTTGGTCTTTTTTCACAGTTTCCTTAACTCTTACATCCTTTCCCTGTTTCATTATCTACTTCTACCTTATTTTTTTCAAATGTTATATTTCCATCGTTCTTTCTTTGATTCCTGTCTCTTTATATCCCCCATTAACGACGACCGTGAATAAAAATAGAAATAAAGATGGGTTGGAAGAGAGAGAGAGGAAGGGGAAAGACAGAGAAGAGATAAGGAAGAAGAGTGTAAGATAGAGGGATACATTACACAGATCTATACGTACAGAAAGCAAGGAATTTATACACCGAAATTTACGATACAAAGTCAACGAACATATTTATTGTATAAAAATACAAAACAAAAACTTTAACAAAGATAAATAACATATTCTAGAAAAAATGTATACCTATGTACATCATAAACGTATAATCTATTTTGATGACATGTAAGGAACATAACAATACCCATTTCGTCTGTGAATATTCCTAAACCAGTGCATTTATTTTCTCACCATATATTTTACAGTATTTACCGTTTTAACTCAGTAAACAATAATAACAATCACAGCCGTGCTACAACTTGCAGACCCAACAAATATTAGTTTTCTCACTAGTTACACTGTTGCACTATTCGTATATGTTGTGTCCTTCTCGTGTTGAGATAAAATATACATTTTTACAAGCAAGGAATTGTATAGAAAATGAACCTACATGCTACCATTGTCAGGACTAATTGTTGCATAGTGTAACAACGTACAAATGCATTTGGCACTTGCTCCATTGCATATAGGCACGTATACTTATATTGATCACACGACTTAAATACTGAATATTCACCAGAATTTTAGCAGCACCTAAGTGAATATTGCTTACTTAATGTTACAATTGTACATCTTATTTACAATATATATTTAGCCATCAAATCCTGCAAATCTTAACTGTTGTAAGAAACTGAACTTTATTATGGATTACGGTACAGACATTAGCCCTCCCAAATACGGCCGTGTACATATACGCATTTCTTAATAGAAGAATCCTACAGGGTATGTTAATCTGCCTTTAACATCATCAGATACTGTATTTCAAGTTACTACAGTGCACCAAGTATGAGAAACAAGCATCGGGTTAGTGTACTCCAGGAAACCAAGCAAAGAGACAAATTGCAATCAGATTTTGTTTGTGTTCTCCTTTAAATCCATAATATTTGCTTCTTTGTATGCAAATTTGTTCAATACATATGCAGTGCTCATACAGAACAAAACAGTTATTGTGTTAATCACCAGTACCAACTTAATACCAGCAATAAGTTGCACATACATTACCTCCTGCTTGAGAAGTTAAAGAAGATGGTGCACAGATTGTCTAAATTCCTTTCCAAAATGACATCAAATTATCAAGTTCACTTTCACACTGTAATCGTCTTCTTTCTTTGTGCACAATGTTCTTTTTTCATGCTGGTGTCGAGATATATACATAAATATCCATTTGTAGAGATAACACTGAAGTTTATATTTTTTAGTGGTTGTGTCAGATAACAAATGTACGCGTACAAAATATCAACCTTGAAATTTCAATTCACTATCACTAAGACAGCTAATCTGCATTATGAATCAACTATTTCTACATTAAATTTATTTAAATAACAAGATCTGATCAAAGAATTGCTCTTAAAAATTGAATCGTTTCGCATATTAAAGCAATTTCATACGTGACAAACTTTCATAATATTTTAAGTATGAGAGATTGGTGCAAATATTACGTACTCTGTTTTCCACAAGATTAACTTCAGATAGCCAATGGTAGTACATTATAAAGTTATGATACGCACCCAAAGAAAATCGGTTCGCATATTGGAGACCAACCAGCATAAATAAACAAAAAATCTCACAATATGTGAGAAATGGGAAATTTAACACCCAAGAATATATCAAAATCAAAGTACTACACATACTTCAATAATAGCAAGTTGAAACAAAAAGGATAGGGCCAATTATTAAATACGAACGCCAGTTCAGAAAATACCATTTATATTATAGAATGGAAATGTACTGAAGGCAAGCCTTTGCGAAAACAACGAGGAAAAAGAAAAATGAACATGTAAATTGAAAAAAGCAGTTACAGTAAAATGAGAAAAAAGGGATTACGGAATGATACAAAAGTAAACAATAAACCGTCTGAAAATATTATAAAATGTTTTTCTGTGTTTTAGTATAACGTTTCAATTTCATATTTCGTCACTCCGTTTTTGGACGCTTCTCTGAAACACGAGTATGAAAGTAGTGTGACCTCTCAGAATTGCCAGTTGTGCCAAAAGTCTCCAAATTTCTAACCCTTTGCCCTTCAAAAATAACTCCAGTAAAAAAGGCTACAAGAAGAACGGAAATACAGCATGAATGCAGAGGAGAAGCCCCGATTGTGTGATCTTGTCTTTTTACCGTTCATAAACCATAAGAATTAAGATTCATAAGTAGCGGAAAAGTGCAATAGATTCTGAATTTGTCCAGAAGTGGAGGAGATTAGTTATGTAACGTATCTAGCCCTTTTCTTTGAACTTCTCAATTGAATAGAAGGGTGAAATGCATGCGTAAATAAAATCCTGAGAAAATTATGAAAGTAATAACGTCATATAAGAACATACAACATGAAGTGTATCTAACTTACGTGCTGACTATAAACTAACTCACTCCCCGGTTGGACGCTTACAGTGTCAAAAACTTCAGTATTGCACTTCCCTGAGGCGATATAAATATTCTGAATAGACATCGAAATCCATGACGAAAAGCTTATAATGTATGACAATAACGTTGCCAACTTACTTTATGTTATTATATCTATACTTTGACATTTAATGGAGTCTTAAGTTGGTAACATTGGGACATAAAAGAATGGGAAAATGAATCGAACTTAAACCTAAGATACGTGTATATATTTTGTTTGTTCGTTTGGTATTTAGCGTCGAAAGAGTATTTCACGTGGAATTTAAGAGCTGGCAAGACTCACTTAACCTCAAGATCCAACCTGATGCTTATGTATAGTAAACATATCCTAATTTATTAAATAACTTCTTTCGAATGTGAGTTATACCTCTAATATATCCAATTTACATGGTTTGTAACAAACGAAGACCCGCCGATATAACATGTCCAAACCTTGTCATGTCGTTGTAAACTGACTCTTCTGATGCGAATGGCGATATCCTATTGGTCCGAAGATAATATCTTCCCCTGGCACTATTAAGAAATGAAGATTAAATTAGTTACTGATACAATGTTAATCTAGTCCTTTACAAGATATATTATTTATGAACTACCAACTTGTTAACATGTCTTAAGATGTTAGTAATGAACAATTGCCACTAACATTCAGTCAAGTACTAGCTGATTTTACAGAACTCTAGTCAGTTGTAAGAACGTAGTTTCTAAGAAATTCTATTGGTTGGTCGAATGGCAGCTGTGCAGGAACCTTGCGCCTAGGAATATAGTGCATGCTATGAAACCATACCACACAATATTGAAGTTGAGGGACCTTATATTGTTAGCTGTACAGTAACATACAAAATAACATCAGAACTGACACATGGAAAGGAACTATTCCTCATGTCACGTGATTTTGTTTACATTAACTTCATTCTTGCAGTGAATGAAGAATAGTAATGTATTTTTGTAGGGGCCTTTGCACATCAGACAAGTATGTCACCTCAGGCCCAATTAACGATGTCTATTGTTTACAGTGAACAATGAGAACATGCGATTGGGTTATCATCAATTAAACATTATTAAAGAAGTAATAATAGAATCCACGAAGCGTTTGACTTATTTATGCATAATCATTTACTATGTTCTTGTCGATTTACCGTTAGCAGCTGCTATGACTCTTTTAATAGTCAGTGATATATTTTTATAACTGTTACGTGTCTAACGTTAATCTTTTAGGCGAGTTGGCCTAATGGCGTACACCCTCCTCCGCATTGGTCACACAACGTTCATAGTGCTTCATCTATCATTTTAAACTTTAAGCAGTCTCGATCATAGGCGTGCGCAGACCCCCTGATTAGGGGGGCAAAAGCCTTGATGAAAGTTCAGTCGGGAAAGAATAACCTCATTTTATGTCAGTTTTAATTTCATTACAATGATGGGTATATGTACATACTTACATGCATGCATGCCGCCCCTAGCTACGGCTCTGAACTTGGCAAGACCGTAAGAAAATCAGATTTTGCGAGCGAAGTGAGCAAGAAAATTTTACGAAATGTATTTTTATTTGATAAAATTTGATATCAAGGGGGCAATTACCCCTTTTTACCCCCTGCAGGTGCTCTTGCCCATCTGGAATAAATAATGCAAGAAAACGTGGAAACTAATTTCATCTTGACTATCCTCTTGTCCTGCTACTCTTAGATTTTGCTTTCTTTAACTCAATGTTTGCCGCCGCTGCCCCCTAAAATTGATTTCCGTCCAAGGTTGCGCCACTGCAACCCCTCCCCCTAGTTGCTTTGAACTTTAATCGGCTTGAAAATACTTGTTTTTTTTTAAGATTATAATATCGTTTAATAACGGCGATTACGTGCTGCGACACCAAGGGTCCCGGGTTCGAACCCCGCTCGGGCTTGGTTGTTTGTGAATGTCCATTCATCAATTTCATAATTTCATCACTCATCTCCATCTTCGCAAATTAGCCAAGAGGCACAAAACGCGAAGTAAAATAAACTAAATCAATCAATAAGAGCGATAAGATTCCACTACACTAAATTTCTAGATGAAAGTATAATAATGTAGGGACATGGACGTCTGGAAAAGGGGAGGGGGCAAGGATGGCCACACCTTCACCTTAGAAATCGAATGTTAACCTAAAAGTATATATTTCACAGTATAATTTGATTTCAGGCATAGTCAGGGCCGGATTAAGATGGGTGCTATTGATGCTGTAGCATTAGGCCCATTCCTGAAATAGGCCCAAATGAAAACAGACGAGAATTTTCCGAAAGCTGAACCGTTTTCTTTTGCTATATTAACCCGAAAATAAATGTTAGAATGACATTTGGAGCCCCAATTTTGGACGCCTAGGCACAGTGTTACTTATTATACAGTTACTATTATTCTTTGCGCTGTGACGTAACTATAACGTCGTTGTGTTTATTGTTCACCGAAGATTTCAAGCATCAGGCCCAATTTCGTCTTAATCCGGCCCTGGTCATAGTAATTTACATTTATGCGATAATTTCAAATTTAAGTGGGTGTTTTTGAGGGGGTCAACACTATTATCGGGGTAATATGCCGCATGGAAAAATATCTTGCTTGTCCCTCTGTGGAAAAGTCTGCGGACGTCCATGATTAGGGAGGGCAATTGCCCCAAATGACAATTTACCAACAGTGAAAGAAAAGCGACGCAAAATAACACTAATACATAACGAAATATACTCTGCATAAATTGGAATTAATTAAACTGCTTTTTGGTTCTTAATGCTCGCTGGATCTCTGACCGACGGCAAACAAACCGTTTTAGAAAATTCCTCTATTTCAGAAAACTGCTATGATATTCAAAATTCTGAAACGTTACATCTGTTTAGAGTTCTTTCTAGAGCATTCACTTGAATTTCGTGTGGCTTGCTTTGGATGTTGCCTAGATAATCTGGGATGGAAAATACTGTAGGTTTACGTAGCCACGAGACTAATGCGAGTATCTAGACAGTAGCAAAATAAAATCACAAGAAGATTCATGTGAATGCTCTAAAAATATTTCAATACAGGTGTAATTTTTTTTAAGGATTTTGGGATATCATAACGGTTTCTCGAAAGGAGAGGAATTTTCTACAACGGCTTGGCTGGCGCCGGCCGAAGGTCCAAATCAGCCTTATATGTTTACCGTCTACAATCAACCCATTTGCTTCTTCTGTGTATGAAATAATTGAGCGTCATCAATTGAAATAGGCGATTTTATCTTCCTATTTTACACATACCTATTTGGCACTGCTATTCCCATTGGGATATGTTTCCCATCTCCAACGACGCGACACCTGGTGAGCTCGTAGTTCTTCCAGCTGTCGCAAGGGACCGCCATGAAACCGAACTCGTTCTTCAGGGACTCCACGTAGTACTGCCACGAGCGCCAATGGCTGCAGGTGACTGGAAAGAGAAACAGAGCCTTCATCATTACAGAGATTTGTAATGTCATTCAAAGCCGTATGATCCCAATATAATCCTTATCTTCCAATAAGTTCAGAGGAAATTGTACGTACAAGAAACGCTAAACGAATGTATTTTTCATCATTTAATTTATGCTTTATTTTATCCAATTTCCAATAATTCACACACAGCACATCACGTAATATTAATTGCGTAAAACCTGTTCAATTGTAGTCCAAACAGACCCAACTTTTCTGTATCCATTCGTGATGGGCATGCTGGATAAAGGTTGTTTCAAGGTTTGCTAAGACAACAATAATAAACTTCCTGTTTACAAAGTCTGGAGAAACACAGTCTACAACAAGTATTTAATGTGTTTTCTAAAACAAAATTGTGTATCTTAAAACGCTCTATTTCGTATAATACACATAATCTACGTTACAGAAACTGAGTTGAAAAGAGATGAACAGGATACAATACCAGATTTCTAAAGACTGAAAGTTTCTTTGCAATTTTTATATAGTGTCTGTTTAGATACAGTACGTTCAATATTGATATTTCATTTAAAGTAACTTTAATCTAAAAAATAGAACTTGCAGTTACTTTAATTCTCGAATAAGTATTTATTGTAGAGAAATTGGTGAAGTGTGTTCTTATGATAAAGGTTTGCAGCGCACTTCTGTTCTGAATTACTTGATTGAGTTGTTGTTTTAAGTCCACTTTATGCACAGTAAGGCTAATCGGGACTGGACCTACAGTTTAAAGTGGAATCCGAACCACTGTGTGCCTCCACCGGGTATCGAACACGGGTCCCATTGATTACAAGGCGACGACGCTACCACTGCGCCACCAGGGAGGACAGTTGTGAATTACTAACTTCTAGATTAAACTAATGCTCTCTGACAGAATTTTTTTGTGTGTGACTTTTTAAAAAATTAAATTCTTATATTCTAATACATGTAAAATTTCGATTTACACTATTAATGGATTTATTTTTTCTTTTGGTAGGTTTCGGAAGAATCACGCTAGAGGGGTAAGTGCCATGATTTTTTTTTTTACATTAATTGTTGTTTTCTTGTATTAATTATTCCTTTCCCTACAGATTTCTGTCTCGCGTAAACGGATATTACCAAGCCTACTCTACCTTACCTGGTAGGTAGGCACATTACGTCACGAAAATTTTCGGTACGTGCGATATTCTATTCGTTGCCGTATACGATTCTTACATATACCAGATAAAAGGGACCAATCAACTAATTTCTTGGTGCAGTCCAGACATCTTGTGAGGGAAACTTGTGTATTTAAAAACATTTTAACCAGACTGTCGTCTACTGTTTTTTTTGTTGAACCAATAATTAGAATGTGCAGTTGTCTCTTAGAAGGACCGTATTTAATTAGTGCGCGAATAGTACGTTCTCGCGAGAGGCTGGTTCGAGCTTGTTTCGCTTTACTTAGCGGCCAGGCAGCCAGCAAAGGAGTGCTTAGAAGTTCCATTGAAAATCGCAAGAAAGTTGGAGCAACAACAGAGACCTTCACCCCAGCAAGGATAGCAACAACCACAGCCTTCATAGAGGTAAGTAAAGTATCAGGATTTAAAAATAGGTGTAGAAATATACACAGTGGCGTGCCCAGTAAAGTTAATGGGGAATATATTTCAAAATTAATGCAGATAAAAGAAAATACCTTCAATATGTGCACAGATCAAATCCTCCCCTTTATTAAATTTTTGTTGGGTTCGAAACCGGGGGAATGTCGCGGTTAAAAGTGATGGTAAACAAATATAGTACAATTTTGTTAGAATACATGAAAATCCACCCCATATTAAACCATTATGTTCTGTGTTTTCTGCTAAGAAGCCATCTAATAAATAAATTTCAAACAAGTAGTCTTTAACAAGTAGGTATAGGTTCGTTGCTAGGAGATGATTCAAATAAACAACTGGAGTATGTTAGTTGGGGACAATTAGTGTAAAACAATTATCTTAACAGATCATTGTTAGGAAACGAACCAAAGGAGAGAATTGGGAGACTGTTGCTAGGAGACGTGTGGTCTTAAAGTATTATCATCGGTGTTCTTTGTTAATAAACGATCAAATAAATTGATTTCAAGTCCGCTTATTTTAAAGATGTCGCCTTTAACAATTAAGTATAGAGCTTGTTGTTTGTATGAGACTATTCAAATAAGCAAACTGGAGTCTGTCTGTGTGGAACGAGTTGTGGAGACAACTCAATGGAAGGAAGGGTCTGTTGCTAGGAGACGAGAGGGCTTAAACCTTTGTCTTCGGTGTGCTTTAATAGTAAACGATTCAAATAAATGAATTGCAAGTGGGTTTATTTGAAACAAGTATTCTTCAATAATTAAGTATAAAGTTCGTTGCTAGGAGACGATTCAAATAAGCAAACCAGAGTATTATACTGGGAGACTACTTGTAGAGAACAATTATCTTAACAAATCACTGCTAGGAAACGAATCAGAGGGAAGAATCTGGGGTCCCTTGCTAGGAGACGAATGGTCCCTTAAAGCATTATTTTCTGTGTTCCCTGCTTAGAAACCATTCAAATAATTGAATTGCAAGTCCGCTTATTTGAAACAAGTATTCTTTAAGAATTAAGTATAGAGTTCGTTGCTAGGAGACGATTCGAATAAGCAAACTGGAGTGTGTTAGTGGGAGACGAATTGAACAAAACCACCACGTTAACAGATATTTACTAACAAACGAATCGAATGAAAGAATTGTTTGTCCTTTGCTAGGAGACGAATGGTGTAAACCATTTTCTTCGGTGGAAACGATTGAAAAGAATGAATTGCAAGTCGGTTTATTTGAAACATTAAAGATGGAGTTCATTGCTACGAGACGGTTCAAATAAGCAAGTGGAGTATGTTAGTGGGAGACGAGATATATAAAACAATTATCTTCACTGATCATTGCAAGGATACGAACCAGTGACGACGCCAGAGGAGGGCAAGGGATGCGGGTGCCCCCCAGTCACACACTTCACCCTCCTTCCGCCCCCCTCCCAACTGACGTTAATGAAATATCGAATAATAAGATAGTTAATTTCTACGAGTATGGCGATTTTCGCCTTTTCTAAGTTGTGTATTCTGCATTAATTCACTTTCCTTGTTTATAATACCAACTTGACTAACAAAAGAAAATATTTTGTTTCAGTATATTCAAGATTCCATCGCCGTCTTGGGCATAGGTGAATCCTCATTCATTTATGTTCTGTAATCATCGCGATTAAACTAAGTTTTAACCGGTTTTAAGCACTTGAAAAAAGCGTTAAATGTGGATGGTCTTAAAGCATCATGGACATTCAGAGACCTAAAAACATCATCTGTGGTACGGACAAATTATTCTAATCGTGGATCGTCAGTGGCAATGCTAATTAGTGAAAGACATTAAAAGGTGGTTCAAGAAAACCGGTACCGCATGTCAGTTGTCGTAGATCCATCGCTGTATCTTACTATTCAGAGGATGATAATGAGTCTGAGGCAAGCCTTAACAGGGAATTTCTTGAAACTCTTGTAGTTAATTTCAAAATGAGGCGATATTATTCGGAACTGTATTGAACTTGAACCTTAAAATTCAAATTATACTCACAATACGGTTCAAAAACAAATTAATCTGCTTAATGTCCATACTTATTATCAAAAACTCAATATGCTGACCAAGGCAGAAATTTATTTTATTATACTAAAAACATAAACTAAACGTAACGTTTCAAACTTCTAGCAAGGTCTTCTTCAGACTCTGTACCCAGTACAAATGTAACAAGGTACACAACAGGACGATATATATATACACAAAAATACTCCCCTCCAGACTATTAGAAAGTAGTTCTGGAACAATCTAATTGGTGGCTTTCCCTTGTCAACTGTACTTTCACCTGAAAGATAATGTGGTTGGACTCTTTATCGCACGCTAACTACTTTCTAATAGTCTGGAAGGGAGTATTTTTGTGTATATATATCGTCCTGTTGTGTACCTTCTTACATTTGTACTTAGTACAGAGTCTGAAGAAGACCTTGCTAGAAGGTTGAAACGTTACGTTTAGTTTATGTTTTATAATAAAATAAATTTCTGCCTTGGTCAGCAATTTGAGTTTTTCATATCATGGAAACAAGGCTTAATGATGTTATAACTTATTATCAGCAAAATAAGCCAGGAAGTGGAAGAGGCGAAGTATTCACATTGATGACAGATGAAACAAAAGACATTGTGAGGAAGGAACAGGTGTCAGTTGTCTGATATTTGTATCGCGGGCAGGTAAAATAACGCTTTTTTAGGATTTGCCGCTCTTCAATCATTAGGTCCTGGTTCGCTCTTTGATGTATGAAAATGAAATAACTTCTACAAATAACTATAATGTTTTTCAGATTTTTATTCCTGTGATATAATTGCCCTGAAAGTTGAATTGCAGATTTTGTCCAAAACTCTTAAGCGTTACGAAGATGGAAGGAAAGTAGTTCACTTAATAGATTTTTCAATATCCTAGGAAAGTGTAAATTGGCATTCACGAGGTTCACACTCTAGTTGTAACAATCCCAGTTTGTAATGCAGCATGTGAAACCTTTGAAAACTTTCTGGATGCCAGTTGTCTCATTCGGCTGTTCTTGTTATTGAGGAGGAGGAATGTAAAGTCTTGGACGCACCGAAGGTGGTCGATGTTTTCTCCAAAGCACATATAACATAATTCTCCTGCAAGAGAATTGCACTTCACTAATTGAGTTTCGTTGTTTCTAATACTAAGAAAGTTATTTTCTTCCAACGTCATGTCTATTTTGCAAGAAAAACTCTTCGAAATATTTAATTTTTGTTATTTATGCTATTATGTTATAACTTCAATATTTGTATCACTATTCTCGTCTCAAGAAAGTCGATTAATTATGAAATTATAAATGGGGAAACTATTAGACCATTTTCTACCTGTCTTCCAACGCTGAAATTGACAACTAGAAACAATGAAACTTAAGGCCGTTCTCCCACGAACAAAACAAGAATGAAAGCCATTATTAAAACGAATCATATGGAAATTAACTCTTAATCAAGAATAAAATTTAGCCAATAAACGTCCACTCTGCGTAAAGGACAAACACAAAACACCATACATGAGTTTTATACATATATATGTATATTTACATATATACATAACACACACTTTTCAATGTGACTTCCTCCCTCAATATTTTTGGTGTTGAACATTTATGGTGTATTGTAAGACTTGATAGCGTCTGAAAAATGATTCTCATGAACTATTTTATCTGGAGAAAGTTTTGAGAAATTTAGTACTTAAAGTCGATCTTATGGCGAACAGGTAGTGACTTTCCAGCGTAAATTAGGTCTGAATATATCTGCATATACCATGATGTCCATGGGCCGTGACAGACAAGCATAGCTGGATTTCTATATTTTTACCAAGGGGACTTGTCTACTTTCATAAATCTAATGTTAACATTCAGCGGCTTATTTTTTTTTGCATATAGAACATAAACAAAATATGCGATTCTGAATTGAAATATTTCTCTCGTGCCTCTAAATTTTGCCCATGCTTACAGAGTAATAGTAAAAATGGCGATTACATAGAGAAATAATAAAACATTATAGGTACCAATCTCTCATCCGGGCTTATATGTATCTATATACTACTGCGATGGTAGTCCACACTTTTCTCTATTTCTCTGCTTCTCTCTTATTTTATTTTTGCCTATGTTTATTTTTATTCTCCTCTTTTCTCTTCCCTTTTTTGTGGATGTCTTCTTTATCTTTTTATCTTCTTTAGCTTCCTTTTTTATTGTACACTTTTGTCTTTTTTCTTTACTTCTTTCCATTATTCTGTCATATTCTCTCTCTCTCTCTCTTCTCGTGTGTCCATCTTCTTTCTTCTCTCTCTATCTCTCTCTGTGTTTGTGTATCTAACTTTTCTCTCTATCACTGCCTGTTCCTTTTTAATTTATCTTCTCTCCCTTCCTCTTTGTACATTTCTGTTCTTCTTCGATCTCTTTCTTTATCTTTTGCTTTCTTTCGATGTTTATTTTCTCGAGATCTTTCCTTATTGTCTCTATATGTGTATATCATATTTTTGTATTTTTTGTATGCAATATTGCTCGATCTATTCCTATCGTGGGAAGGAGAAGCCAGATAGGCAGATAGAGGTAAAGGAGTTGGACAATACAACACACACACACACGTGTGTGTGTATTTGTATGTCTTCTTTTCTCTGTTTAATTTTCTGCCACTTCTTTTATTTCCAAAAATACCGTTGCTGCATATTCAGCGGAACAAGAGCTTGAAACAGGTGTGTGCCCACGATGCGGTTAATTCATGAGGATCACTCAAACAAAAGTGAACCTCTTCTCCTCAATTAGCACTCACGGACATTTTCCCCACAAGAAGCATTATTCGTCTGGAATGACGAAAACAGCACGCCAATGGCTAAGAAACGATTGGCGTGTTGCTCGCATGTCTCGATAACAATGACGATGCTAATTTCTATGTGTCAGTCATTGTTGACTGCGGCGTTATCCGCGATCCGTGCTTTCCAAAAGTGATTGTCGTCAGATCGTGCTATGCGAAAGCGTCGTAATGGCATTCCATATTCATTTCAGATTAAATATTTCCTTATTGTTGCGTTTTCTTCGCTCGGTTAGTTAACGCGTACAGGTGTTATTTTGTGGGTGGGGGAAGAAGGGGTAGTTAGGGAGGAAAACAGGAGAAGGCTAGTGATACGGTTCAGTGTTATTGGTATAAAAAAATAACGTACAGCAAGGCTTTTAACATGACACCAGTATCAACTCTTGATGTTCGTTAGTTGCGTAGTTACGATAATTTTTGTTCTTCAAAAGTTTAAAAACTCTTTGTTTCTTCATTCATTGATAAAGTCAATAGCCAAACTACGTGGCAGAATGATCAGCCTAACGTCCTGCGAAGCCAGAGCTACTACGTTCGAAACTTGGTCAAAGAAAGAATCTATCTATTGTTTGTTAATTCGTGTGACTGCATCATTCATCCTCATCGTAACGCAAAATGGGAGAAAAGCGACGTGAAACAACTGAAATGGCAAGAAACTTTCCTTTTTCTCTATTTCTATGTATTTTTTGAAAAAATTCAGTTTTATTTTTATGTGGGTATTTCCAATGGAAATTTGAGACTATGAGGCGATAGACGGAAAATGGGACACAAAGAAAAGAGAGAGAGAGAGAGAAAGAAAAAGTGGGGGAGAGAGAGAGTGAGAAGAAGAGGAAAGAGTTAGGAGGACAAGAGACAGAATCGGAGAGAGAGCGAGTGAGTGTATGGAATTCCGATATGCAATAACCCATGTATGTGTGTGTGTGTGTGTGTGTGTGGTGTGTGTGTGTGTGTGACGGAGAGAGAGAGGGGGAGACAATGTCATTGTTGGTTTTAAAGTCCACTTTATGTTCAGATCGGGACTGGGCCTACAAGTTAAAGTGTGATCCGAAACATTGTGCTATGAACCTCCACACGGGAGGAAATTGAACACGGGAATTCTTGATTACAAGGCGACAGCTACAACACTAGGCCATCGGGAAGGCCTTGTCAGGTGTATGAGTGATGGAGATAGACAGAGAGAACCAGTGTATGGGAGGGATGAGAGAAAAGAAGAGAGAGAGAAGGAGAAAGGCAGCATGGTAGAAAAAGAGAAGGAAGTGATTTGCGCCTGTGTTCCTTAAAATGCACAAACACTTCACCTGTAGATGAACCTTATCACCCCTTTAGATCAAACCGTGCATGTGAATATCGAGACACCTACCTGGCAGTGGTGACAGCTTGCACCCAGGTTGCACCACGGTCCCTCCGTTGGGGAAGAAGTCAACATGGCCGATGGACGAAGGGTAGCCATACAGTCCCGCCGAGGTGTGGATGATGTCCACGAACTCCGCGTCCCTCGCATCGAGTCGCCCCGAGTGGTGGTGTGAGGTGATGAGGGGAAATGCTGGATCAAGACCTGAAAGTAACAATAAAACTTTTTCCTTTTAACAAAATTTATTCAGATTCAACAAAATACATATATTAACTTTCACATATTTTCCTTCACAATTGATATGAGCTGACCGTTCCCAAATTTCAAAACATTCATGCACAAACAATTTAGTCATCAGTTGCTACTTTGGAGTTTTTAAAAGTTGTGGAAAGATGGCGTGGAAGATAAAAAAAATATATAACACTAGGTCCTTCATCAAGACAATACAATACGTTCAATCTCTTCTATTCAGAAACCATTGCTTAATATTAAAAATGACAAAATTACCAATTTTCCTGAAATTAAGGCAAAATTAATCTATTTCCCATCATATCACATCATCAGCCACTTCATGTGTAGCTGTTAGGTGATGCTTTCATTTCGTAGATACATCTTAGATTTCAGCAAGAAGAATTTGATATGTTCCATATTTTTATGTGACGTCACCGGTAGAAAATATGTCACTAATATATTTATTTTTGTGAAAGAAAGCGTAATTTCCTTGTTATTATATGTAATATTGCACCTTGTTTGTAATGTATATCTTTTGTTTAATATTTATTGTATTTTATGCTCTATTATGAGTAGTTTAATGTATCTTCATGTTTACGAGAGTGCACTATACGAATTTGTATTTCTAA
This sequence comes from Lepisma saccharinum, assembly GCF_977018435.1. Taxonomy (NCBI): domain Eukaryota; kingdom Metazoa; phylum Arthropoda; class Insecta; order Zygentoma; family Lepismatidae; genus Lepisma; species Lepisma saccharinum. Next base: position 37,296,240 of record NC_139233.1, read on the forward strand.
ACATGTGTAGATGTCAGTTTTGTTGGTAGCATCTTTTTGTAAATAGTGAGTGATTCATCTGTACTTGAATCTGTGTTCTCGAAATAGTATAAAAGCGAGGATATCGCGTAAGAAATATCACACGTTCGCCACGGATCGACGAAGCTTTTAAACCTAAAAAGAACTCCTCGGCGTTGTGCATACATCTTGGTATGGTAGTTCGGGGCGCAAGCTAGGCCTATGCGATCATAGGTATGCCGATGGCCATGCATTAATGCTATGCACAATACTGCAACCATTATTCTATAAGAAATAAAGCTAGCCTAATGATCAATTTGGACTAAAAGGCTAAAAAGCAAATATTGGCTCGGTTATTATTGCATATCTCTTGGTGTGGTAGTTCGGGGCGAAATCTAGGTCTATGTGATCATAGGCATGGCGATAGCCACGAATTGAGTTTATGCGTTTTAGTTGAGTCATTTCATCGACAAAGCGAAATCCTAGCCTTCGTCTCAAGTATATTCGCATTATAATTGTCATAAATAAACTTTTTAGTTTATCTACTGCAGCAATGTGGTTTTATTTCTCTGTGCTGTGAATATTGTCTTTGCCTAACACTATCCCTGAGAGTAGTCTGCGTACTTCACCGAGTCTTATCGTTCACCGCTGAGTATTATTAAGTCATTATTAATAAATATAATAATACGCTTAATAGTAAAATAATACAGGCTTGAACGTTTCAAATTGATTCCAAGTACTAGTGTATGGTGTTAAGAAATACAATAATTGGACCACAACGTCATCTATCTGGCTCTATAGGGACCCTTCCTTCACTCTCATAAGTTTCATCAATATCTCATGTCGTGTTCATTTTCTTAAGCTAATACTGCGTTAGTGTCGTTTCTGATATTCAAAATTATAAATAAGAGATGAATACGCAATAGATGTTGTTAGGCTTTACTTGTTAAAGAAGACAAATAAAATCCTTTGTGTTGTTTGCACTTTCACTTATAATTGTGCGATTAGCTTGCGTACAGCGAGAAAGTCTTCACGGGCAGATAAGAATTTCGACCCGAAGTTACTGAACGTGAAGCAGCACTGCCATCTGGCATTGTGTTATGAAACGAGGTAATCGTTGCGGAACGACGGCCGTGACTTAACAGCAGTAAAATAACATTACGATCTCCATTTCACCTGTATTCGGGCACTCTTACGTTCCTGCGATAGGGAAATCTTCAGTGATCATCGTGTGATGTCCTTGTCAAGGTTGACGGTCACTTCTTCGTTAATTTCTTCCCTATAAACTTGATACTCTGTTAGGATATCGAGAATTTCTCTCCATTTTTTGGGGAGGGGTGGGGATCAAATAATTGTTGAATCTATATAGAAACAACTTCCTATAGCTAAAGTGGATCTCTAGTACCGGTGTTTGGAAGTAAAAAGGCATTTTCTTACTTTGCCGAATATAGTTACTTCTTTGCAGTACGTAGAACTGTATTTCGTTGCTTTTTTCAAGTAACTAGTAACGAATTAATAGTTACATTTCTTTATGTTTTCCAATGGAAAAATAGTCTTCAGCAAGATTTTTGCAACATTTTTAACTAAATGTTCGCCGGAAAGTTAGGCGAATTGTTTAAAAAATATATACTTTTATTTCCACTCCATGTGCCCCAAGTGTGTATTATTTTTCACAACACCTACGAGGCAGGAGTATTATTATAATCATGAACAATCATCCTGGGTGTGTCAGAACATTTTGTTTCAACAGTAATTAACAAAATTATGGCTTGTTTAAATAAAGGGAAATAAAAATATTAATATTAATACGCAGTTTCGTTCGAATTTCATTACCTCTATTTTTTACATTTAAAAGTACTCATATATCACATTATTTTATATAATTATGGATATCTATCCAGAATATAAGTAACCAATATCACATGGAGTTTGAGGAAACGTACCATTAACAGAATTATCACAGGTTCTGTTTATTGAAGAAAGGCGACAGATACCTCATACTTTTTTCAGAATTAAGAACAATTTATTACTAAGGAACAAATGATATGTATGGAACATACTAGTGATTGATGAGAAGAAATGCTGCTTTTGCCTCGTGACTCCATCTATTTTTGTCTTCATTTTAGCCTCTTACAGTTGATGATTGAAGGAGAATGCAAGATGTTTTTATTGTAAATAGGATTATTTTCACTAGAAGCGAACCAGTATAGTTTAAAAATGTATTTTTTCTTTCAGAACAGCTTTGAAAATTAATTTCTAGTGTACTTCGCATTGCCTGCGTAGACAACGTAAATTACAATTCAATGTAATCTACTCGTCGAGACGTACGTGTACCTGATCCACCGCCATCTTGAAATAGGGCACCATGTTGAATTATTTTGCATAGATCTCTTCAAAGCTCCATATCTCGAGAAGCAGTTGGTCGATTTGAACGGTTCTTGATTTGAATTAAAACTAAAGGATCTAAAATTCACATAAACGTATAATACGCACCAGTACTACTCATTAATAGAAATATAATCATGCAAAAGTTTACCTGTTATATAACCGGTGCAAGCACATAGTGGTTCGGATCCCACTTTGAAATATAGGTCCAGTCTCAATTAGCCTTACTGTGCATAAAGTGAACTTAAAACACCAACTCAATCAATCAATTTACCTGTTATCCTGGTAATCTTTCCTGCCCTCGTGTGATACCCAGCCACTCCTGCCACGTGGGCGCCTAGACTGAACCCGATGATATGGATCTGCGATATGGGGAGACCGCTCCGTATCAGGAAGTCCACCATCTTGGATACGTACTGCCCAACATGGCGGACGTACTTGACGGCTATATTGTACCACGGTGCTGCCGCCACGCGGTACCAGTCCACAAGAATGAAGTTGTAGTTTCCCTTCCTTAGGTATGCTGGAATGCAATTGAATTTATTATTGAACGAGAAATACTTTTGATAAACTTAAGTGAATTTAATAGGACGAAGATATCTTATTGTCCGAAGAACAAGTGTCGCAAGTAGTCTTGATAGATGATTCAGTAGCTCCTTTCCAATTACACTTCGGCTTCAGCACACAAATGTGACAAATGAAAGACTACAACCTCACATCATACAATTAAAAATAACATCTAAAGAAAACCAAATGTTTTGGCATTCTCCCGATTTGATAAATCGGATTAATACATTTCTTCTGATTATATAGTATGGCGCATAATGAAGAGGCAAATTATATAAACTGCTCTAAGCTTTAAAACTACTAGTTTTTCAAGCAAAGTTGATATAAATGGGAGAATATTTTCTCATGGAGCAAGAGTACGGTAGTGATGATAGCCGACGGATATAGAGAAAGTTCGTGGAAGAACTCGTTGACTTTTGACTACTCAATATTATCTCGAGTATTTAATTTTTATTCAGTTTCGATGAAATCGTAGAAGCAGGCAGTATTATTGTGTATAATATTAGTTTTCGTCGCGATACAATGACAACCATAGTTTCTATCCAAATCATTTAAGCAGATCGTGAATACATCAGCGTTGACTACCTCATTGCGTATGGAGGAGAAGGAAACACACCATGCTTACAACTAACTAACTCTCTAGCCTTCTTAAACCAGAAGGTTTATGGCTACAGCAACACAGGACTTCCATGGGCAAGATCAATCTATCTTTTCCATCCTTACCGATTTCCTTTAAGTCCATTTTAATATGTCATCTCTCCATCTTTGTCTTGGCTTTCCTACAGGTCTCTTACCATCAGGTTTCCCAACAAGAATCTTGCAAACTCTTCATTCCTCTCCATTCGTGCCACATCTAAGTCGTCTTGATTTAATTATTCTAATAATATCTGGACATGAATATGCTTATAATACTAAATATTGTTCTAACAATTCCAGCTACATTGTTACACTATCAATGTAATAAATTTTAGCCTAAAAATATTAAGATAGATCCTAACTACCGTTTTAGGACATTTCATGATACTACAAAATCCTCCCACTAGATCTAATTTAGTTCAACTACTTCTAACTTCTCGTAAAGGAACAAAAGTAGTATTTTGCCATTAATTCTAGGTTGTTTGGGAAAAAACTTAAGTCAAAAAATGCAATTTTTACAGCTGACGGTTTTTTAATGATTTTTCTTATAATAGTAAACATTACAGACATGATCTAAATGTTAGATCACCACTGTTTAGAATATTCGCACATGCCCAATATACTAAAATTATCCTTTTAATATTTTCTATAATCGATTTAGTTTGACTTAAATGAACGTAACATAAAAATCACAGTCTGTGACTTATGTGCCTTTTCCCGAACACCCTAGAATTCCTAGTTCTATTTATTGCACACAAAGTTACTGTAAGAAACGACACGAATCTTAAAATTAACATACCTTTCCTGAGAGCTCTGTGGCTGGGCGATTTCTCCCCTTCGAAGAAACCATGGATGTAGACAACTGTTGGGTGAGAGATGTTGAAATTCGAAAAATGTAGCAGTCGACGGTCGTTTACCCGCAACACGTGACCATTCGTTGGATTTCTCCTGTAAAGATAGCATTAAACAGAGCAATAGTGCACATTATTCGGGTATCGGTCCTTTTTTCATTATTTATGAAAGGAAGTTCTATTACTATTGGCCGTACTTACGGGTGGAGGGGGGGGGGGTGAGGCGAAGGAATGATTGTTTAAATAAAAATACGGCACACTAGAACGAATTGAGGTCCGCATTATGTGAATATTGTTGTCAGTTTGCAAAGAAATCTAATAAAAATTTTCTTGATCCGTCCACAATACAAGCGAGGAAGAGGAGAGAAAAAAGGAAAAACAGAGAAGTAGAGAAAGGAAAATCGAGGAAGAACTAAAGAATGAAAGAGAGAGAAGTAGATGAATAAAGAAGGAAAGAGGAAAACAGAGGGGAAAAGAAGGAAAGACAGAAGGAGAGGAAGGAAGATAGCGAGAAAGAAAGAAAAAGAGAGAGAGAAAGAATTGTAGAGGAAGGAAGGAAGGAAGAAATAGAAGTAGAAGAAGGAAGAAGCGAAAGATAAATAAATAGGAGTAGAATAAGGAAGAAAGAGAGTGAGAAAGATAGAGAAGTAGAAGAAGGAAGAAAGAGAAAGAAAGAGAGAAAAGAGATTAGGGAAAGGAAGAAAGAAGGAAGATAAGAGAGAAGGAGACGTAGAGGGAGAGAGAAAGCGGGAGAAAATAGAGGGAGTCAGAATGTGAGAGGAAATAGAGGAAGAAGAAAGCGAGAGAAGAGTAGAGGAAGGAAAAGAGAGAAGTAGAGGGGAAATGGGAGCGAGAGAGAGAGAAAGATAGAAGAAAAGAAGAGATCAACATAAAAGCGTTGAAAGAGAGAGGGTAAAGCTATTCTTAGCATCCATAGTCACCGATGCAGAGTCCACCTGATTCATCCACCTTGAGTTCACTACAGCTAAATTCTATGACGACGCCACCGAGCCGCAGCTTGTCAGTTTCCTCATGGCAAACGACAATGCAGGGTCATCTCACCGTGACGGCGTGATGCGCTCCTTTGTTTAACGAGAAAGAACTCATAAGTCCCTCATATTGTGATAACCAGTGAAAGGCTCCCACAGGCGCTTTATGGGTAAAGAAAGCTGAAAGGTGGCTGTAATTGATACCTTTATGTGCGCATCTCAAGATGCCATACGAGTGGTATTTAAATCTTCTTATCCGGACATTTTATTGCTTGAATAATGCATTTTAGAAATTAATTTCACGGTGTTTCAAGTAAAGATGGCATCCAAACGAGACCGAGATGACCTTTTGAAGACTGAGACGAGAACAAGGGTGGCCTCTGCAAAATAGAGATGATGTAAAACTTTGCATCTGAGCCTTTAGTAAGCAATAATGTACAAGTTAAGAGTTGAGCAACTCGCTTGCATTTGTGGACACCAGCGAGCGCTCCTGTGCAGTGTGAGATTGCTTGCTTGATTGTTTTTGTGTTTTAAGTCCACTTTATGCACAGTAAGGCTAATCGGGACTGTACCTACAGTTCAAAGTGCGATGCGAACCACTATGTGCCTCCATCGGGCATCGAACCCGGGATCGCTTGATTACAAGGCGATGACGTTTACCATCATCTTGTCACGCCTCCATGGTTCTTTGGACGTTATTAAGTGCATATTGTCTGATTCATTTTTTTTATTTTGTTTGTGAATTTTCACAACTGTATTATTATTATTATTTCTTTCAGAATCCTTGAAAAGTGTGTAATAAATAGAACGAATGTTGGTGGTATGAATGATTATAGAGCTGAATGAGAGAAACTATGCACTGTAGTGTGTATACGTATTTTAGTGGATCATAAGTTCTGTAGTTTTCCCACATCTGAGGTTGCTCGGAGTAATTCATTTACATAAAAAGATGACATCAACTTCTCAGCCCTCGTATATCCAGGACATTTTACTTGCCTAAGTTTTGGTCGCGACGATGATGATGAATGACGAAACACACTAGCAGCGGACACAGCGATACAATAATGGTATATAACCCAGTGATGTAACCTTGTTAAAAATTACTGAAAGAAAGTGAAATGCAGCACTTACCTTGTGTACAGCCTAAACCTGATGTCCCTCTCTCTGTTGAGGGGACGGAAAACCCCGATTTCCGGGAATAGCTGGAAGTAGACCCCGCCGATGTTGAAGTTGAAGTTGAAGCCGAAAACGACTGTTGGGGAGAAGAGACGTAACGTTATATATTTTTTTACATTGATTTCATACGTTCCTAGATCAGTCTGCTTTATTAACCTAAACAGGGATTTAAAAAACTAAAAAACATTATAAACACCGTTTTGTCCTCATAGCACACAATATAATGTGACAGGGGTAATGGTATTGGGGAGCTACACTAACGCGACTGACGGTGCCTTCAGCCTCGCTCACCACCTTTAATGGGAAATCATGACATGCACTTGCACACAAAAAATAAATGCATCAAATCTATTTCATTGCACCAGAAAATCATCAATTGATTCGCGAAGGTGTGTCAGGTTTGGCGTTCGATGCGTTTTTGTATATATTTCGTAAAGGTAACGGTAAAGGGTATTTCTTTGTGTCGAGCTGTCTTTAATGCATTAATTGATGTGTTTTAAAATCACTTACTGCATCTTTGCTCTGAGCTACAGACTTTATGCCTTTTTTGTTCCAACTGATGCATTTACTTAAACATTTACTCTGAGCTACAGACTTTATGCCTTTTTGTTCCAACTGATGCATTTACTTAAACATTTGCTCTGAGCTACAGACTTTATGACTTTTTTGTTCCAACTGATGCATTTTCTTAAACATTTGCTCTGAGCTACAGATTTCATACCTTTTTGTTCCAACTGATGCATTTACTTCAACATTTGCTCTGAGCTACAGACTTTATGCCTTTTTTGTTCCAACTGATGCATTTACTTCAACATTTGCTCTGAGCTACAGACTTTATGCCTTTTTTGTTCCAACTGATGCATTTACTTAAACATTTGCTCTGAGTTACAGACTTTATGCCTTTTTTGTTCCAACTGATGCATTTACTTCAACATTTGCTCTGAGCTACAGACTTTATGCCTTTTTGTTCCAACTGATGCATTTACTTAAACATTTGCTCTGAGCTACAGACTTTATGACTTTTTTGTTCCAACTGATGCATTTTCTTAAACATTTGCTCTGAGCTACAGATTTCATACCTTTTTGTTCCAACTGATGCATTTACTTCAACATTTGCTCTGAGCTACAGACTTTATGCCTTTTTGTTCCAACTGATGCATTTACTTAAACATTTGCTCTGAGCTACAGACTTTATGACTTTTTTGTTCCAACTGATGCATTTTCTTAAACATTTGCTCTGAGCTACAGATTTCATACCTTTTTGTTCCAACTGATGCATTTACTTCAACATTTGCTCTGAGCTACAGACTTTATGCCTTTTTGTTCCAACTGATGCATTTACTTAAACATTTGCTCTGAGCTACAGACTTTATGACTTTTTTGTTCCAACTGATGCATTTTCTTAAACATTTGCTCTGAGCTACAGATTTCATACCTTTTTGTTCCAACTGATGCATTTACTTCAACATTTGCTCTGAGCTACAGACTTTATGCCTTTTTGTTCCAACTGATGCATTTACTTAAACATTTGCTCTGAGCTACAGACTTTATGACTTTTTTGTTCCAACTGATGCATTTTCTTAAACATTTGCTCTGAGCTACAGATTTCATACCTTTTTGTTCCAACTGATGCATTTACTTCAACATTTGCTCTGAGCTACAGACTTTATGCCTTTTTTGTTCCAACTGATGCATTTACTTAAACAATTGCTCTGAGCTACAGACTTTATGCCTTTTTCTTGTTCCAACTGATGCATTTACTTCAACATTTGCTCTGAGCCACAGACTTTATGCCTTTTTTGTTTCAACGGATGCATTTAGGTGTGTGGACAACCTTTCAGTTGCGGGACTGGTATTTTGTATTTTTTTAATTTTACGTCGTCTTTCTTCCCCTTTTAGATAATCGCGACGACGAGAAGGAGCGATGATAGATGAAATTGGTGAAAGGCCACTCACAAAGACCACCCATACCTAGGACGTTACTCGAACTCCGAAACTTTGATGGCGAGAACGAAAGTATTTTTCTCTCTCTCTCCCTCTCTCTCTGTGTGTGTTACATAAATGATTCTTAAAATATCTCATGCAAGCTAAACCTACTATAAAGTAGAGCCTACCCAGTGATAAACGTCGCTGCGCTTAAACTTGCAGAACGATTATCAATGCAAATAAAATTGCGTAATTAACGATAACCGTTATATTTAAAATAAATACAATACAGGCGCAGAAAATCTCACTACTTCCATCACCATTTTTTAGTACTTATTATTTCTCGTTGCTATGGTTACATCAATTTCATTTCTTGTATTTTATACAGCGTGATAAGATGATTATAACAATATCTATAAAACAAACATGCATGAGTTAAAAACAACATCAATAACATAAATAATATTAACTTTGAACATGACAGTTTGAGAATAGGACAGTCTCAATCTCTCCCCTTCTCCTGGAAAAAAAATGAACATAACATTTTTTTTTACATAATATATAAGATTTGAGTCCTGCTTTTATATACACTCGTCAGGATAATGAGAAAGTTCACTTGACATAATGAACCAATTCACAAATTTACAATACTCTTTTTACTAAAGTTCTGAAAATGTCATCTTAGTGTTCGAATTTACAGCTACTTATGCATTACTTCATAACAATTACATTAGTTTAAGCAATTCTTCCTTTTTCTCATCAGAACAATTAAATTTCTTGATATTTGACAAGTTCTGCCTTGTTGTTATCTTATTTCCGTCCATAGACATCAAAATTGTATAATTGTTTTTCACAACATCAACTATATAGGGTCCAAGCCATAATTCCATAAACTTATGAATTTTCTTGTTAATTGCACTACTATGTTCATGATTTTTCACTAAAACAATATTACCTGGGACAATCTTCAATTTATTAGCATCACACTCAATAGTTTTGGGCTTATATCTTTCCTTAATACGTGCTTTGGCGATAAAATACTTATGTTTCCAGGGCACAAACTTTAAATCATCTGGCCAGTTAATTTGACTGATAATTGAATCCTTTAATTCGTGATGAAGAAAAAGTTCACTAGGTGTGAAACTTGTTATTTCCGAAACGGAATTATTAAGAAGTCCTGTTACATGAGTCAAATATTTTACCCAGTCCTGATGATTTTGCGAAGTATATAATCGTAACAATCGTATTAACTCTCTGTTGTACCTTTCCACAGGATTTGCGAAAGGCGAATAAACTGACGTGGTGATATGTTTTATGTTACAGTCATCCATATATAACTTCCACTCTTGTGATTTAAATTGGGAACCGTTATCTGATAATATTACCTTACATGCTGGATAGTGGTAAAAATACTGGAGCTTGAATTTGTTAATTATTTCACGTGACGTTGCCTTCCTTAACGGATATGCCATTAAAAATTTGGACATCGTGTCAACTATTGTTAATATGTAACTATATCCTTGTGATTTGGGTAACGGTCCAACAAGATCTATTGATAACATATCATGTGGAGTAGTAGAATATACATGCAATTCATCCTTACTAATTTTTGTGTGAGCTTGTTTAGTTTTTGCGCATGTTAGACAGTCGTTCAAATACTGCTTGATACTAACTTTCATTTTAGGCCAATAATATAAACTTCTGCACTTATTAAATAGTTTATAGTATCCAAAATGACCTTGTAAGTCATGGAATTTATGAAGAATTTTGGGTACAACAATAATAGGTACTACAAGTTTCCACTTGTCTTCTTTCAAATGTTTAAGGAATAATATATTATCTTGAATCGAATATTGCCTTTTTATATTCTTCGACAAATTCCCATTTTGTAACTTTTGTACAATGGCACTGCAATAAGAATCCGAATTTTGACTTTCTTGCCAAAATGTTACACTATCTTCGTCAAGAAAATCAAGACTTATGTTATTTACATATAGTTCCGATAGAATTGGAAAACCTGTACTTAAATCAGGATATCTGCTTAAAGCATCTGCAGCTTCATTAGATTTTCCCGGCACGTGATATACATTATAATCAAACATTTGTAACTTCAAACTCCAACGATTTAATCGTGGATTCAAAGTTTTAGTAGATTCTAGCCAAGATAAAGATTGGTGATCGGTAAACAATTTCACCTTAGTTCCAGCTATGTAAATGTAGAATTTTTCGAAAGCAAATAATATCGCTAAGCATTCAATCTCGTGAGTATTGTATGATAACTCTTTGCCTTTAAGAGATCTGCTAACGTATTGAATTATACGTGGTCCTTCTTCAGAATTTTCAGTTGAGTCTTGCCATAGAACAGCTCCTATTCCTTTCTTCGAACCGTCTGTGTTGACATTGAAAGGCTTCGTGAAATCTGGTTGATACAAAGCCTTTGGAGATATCAGTGACTTGCGGAGGTTTTCAAAAACTGAAGCATGAACATCATTCCATTGCCATTTTGATTCCTTTTTCAACAGATCATACAAAGGCTGTGCCATTTCAGCAAATCCTTCAATAAACTTTCGCCTCCAATTAGCTAATCCTAAGAACCTTCTCAAGGAGCGTTTGTTTGTTGGAATTGGAAAATTAATAATTGCTGAATTCTTTGCAGGATCAACCATAATTTTATCACCGGACACTATGTGTCCAAGGAAGCAGATTTCTTTGTAAGCAAACTTACATTTGGAAAATTTAATAGACATATTGACACCCTTTATCTTTTGTAAAACTAGTTCTAAATGTTGCATATGTTGAGACCAATCTTTGCTGAAAATTAGAATATCATCCAAATAACAAACAACAAAATTTCTGCAATCGGTGGAGAATATTTTATTCATCCTGTCCTGGAACACTGAGACTGCTGATCGAATCCCAAATGGAAGATAGCGGAAAAGATATTGTCTGCCTCTATAAGAAAAAGCTGTGTAAGGATATGAATCTTCAGTCAACGGTATTTGAAAATAACCGCATGATAAATCAATTGAAGAAAAGTAAACACATCCTAGGAACCTCTGTAACATTTCGTTAATTGCTTCTACTCTCACTTGTGGAGAGATAACATGTTGATTAAGTTTCCTAAAATCGATCACAGGTCTCCAAAGACCTCCTTGCTTTGGCACTATATGTAGCGGGTTAAGATATGGTGAAGAATCTTGGTAAATAATTCCCCATTTCTCCCACTTGGAAAGCTCTTCTTCTAAAGGTAGTCTCCTTGATATTGGTATGGGATAAGGTGTGCTTGTAATAGGTGTTACGGTATCTAATTGAATCTTGTAAGGTTCAACAGTTGCTTTTCTAGGTTTATCTGAAAATTGTACGTGATAATACGACAGAAGTTTGAATAAATCAGCTTTCTGCAAATTGTCTAAATTATCATTTCTAAAAACAGACTCATAAATGGACTTCTTAGCTGGTATATATTCTACATCATCATTCAAAGTTGACGCATCACGTAACAATCTACATGGATAACTTTCATCATCATTTAATATAACTTCGGAACAAAAGTTAGACTTTGTACAATATTTCGAATCTTCTGTAGAAGAATATTGCGGAGTTAAAACAGAGGAAATTTCCGTTCCTTTATCATTTAGCAAACTTACATTCCCTTCTTTAAAATCAATTACAGCTTTATATTTCCTCAAAAATGGAACTCCTAAAATGACATCAGCATTCAACTCTTTAAGAACAAAAAATTCCATAGAAAAGTATTCGTTCTTTATCTGCAGATTAATAATTTTACTGCCAACAACTTTACACTTCTTGGATCCAGCGAAACCGGTGAGTTTTACATCTTCCACATTATCCAGTTTAATGTTGCTAATCAAAGACGATAGTTTACACCAAACGTCAAAATTTAGAACATTTGCCTGACTTCCAGAATCTATAATACAAACTACAGGTATTTGACAAATAATTCCATGAATAACTGGAACTTCAGTTAATGGAACCCGAATATCATAATCACTAACAGTCCATTCAGGTTCTTCTTCAAACCATTCCAATAAAAAATTCAATTGTAGTGGTTCCGATATTAAGTCTTTATAATTACGTACATTCATAATTTCCTGTGTTTGAAATGAATTTCGTTTGTTCAAATTTGGCCTCTCTGAAAGAAAGCAGAGTGAACGAGGCACTTCCATCCGCTCCTTTAATTTAAATTTGTTGTTGATTGGTAAGATGTTCCAATACCAGATTGTCGTGTAAAGGTCCTTGATACATTTCCAGAAGGAGAATTTGATATTCCAGAAGTTGTAGATGCATCTTGTGGTTGTAATGAAGCCACATTAACAGGTTGACTGTAAGTAGGAGCGAGAGCAGGCTCACTTGTATACTGTGCTTGCCTATTGTAGAAAATCCTTCCATTCTGACTACTGTTAGGTAACTGAGAACTTATAGAATCCTGATTATAATTCCTATTTGTAATGTCACCGGAAATACCAGAGTATGAATTATTTCTTTGGAATCTGAAATTATTTCTGTTATTATATGTAAATCCTGAATAGCCTCGATTATTTCTACGTCTTCTAAAACTACCATTGCTACCTCTAAACTGTCCATATCTTGAATTAGCATTGCCAAATTCATTAGTAAAAGGTACTTGAGCATCCATCGACGAAGTCTGAGTAGAAGATGAGCAAGTGTTTTTGGTGTGTTTAACATTAATTTGCTTGACACTAAATTTTGATTACATACTGTCAGGATTCTTGTTGGGTTTAACCTTACTACTATTATCGGTTTCTTCCGGTAGGAAAATAAGTCCTCTTCTACTAGTTCGGACAACATCTAATTTCCTTAACATAGTTGTTAACTGGTCCATAGAACGTATCTCATGACAAGTTATGTTATTAGCTATATTATTTGGTAACTGGCTAATAACTAATTGAATAACATCCAATTCGTTTGGATTCTCAACTAAATTGCAATAATTTGAATATGTTTTCAACGTGAAGCTTTCTAAATCACCATGTACTGTAGGATCATACTTCCTGTTCCTTAATACTGATAACTGAGACTGTAGTATTTCCGGACTTGCAAATTGTTTCATGAATTCCCTTTGAAAATGATCATATGAAGAAAACATACGTTTGTGAGTTCTATACCAGTACGCAGCTCTGATGGTGAAACATTGCTGAATACTCTGTAGCCTTTTGTTAATTGGAATGCCCACAAGATCAAGCATAGAATTAAGATGTTCTAGATATTCTCGAACCGATTGGTCTTCTATTTTCCCAGAAAATTTGGGTAAATGAGACAGTTCATTTATCTTTACATATCTGTTTCCTCTATCCCCAACAGTAATTACAGGTAAAGACGTTGGAGAAATACAACGATCAAACTGACTTTGTGGATTATCACAGTAATTGTTATTTGTATTTGACTCATTAACATCAATTTCAGCATTTGGACAACTTGTGCCAGTCATTAAATTTGCATTACGCCTTTCACCTTGAAACCATGGTCTACAAGCTTCATTCTGCAAGGAAGAAATATGACGAAACCCACACGTTTCACCAGGGACATTACTATGATGAACGACAGGGAGGTTAGGTTCTTGCGAGTATGTAAACATTTGATTTATGTAACTATTTTCACCATCAGCAGAACAACATTGTTGAACATTGGAATGTTTATCAATATTTGTAACGGTAGAATTCAATCTAGAAGTTGTCTGCATATTGTTAATCGCATAATTACTTGTATCCTTAAACTGTACACTATTAGGTGACATATTAGTTCGATAATGTTCCTCATTGCAGGTTGGAATAAATCTTTTGTTTCGCTTCCAGCGAACACGATTTCGAACATGCGGTTCATCGAACGTTGTTTTCACATGGGTTGTTAAAGATTCATCAGATGAATAAGTAGATGAATTAGTCACCCCCGAGTCAACTGCACTTCTAGCCCTTTCACGTGATGTCTTAGTTTGAGAACTATTTTGTGCAAGGGGAGGTTTCAAATTTCCTTTTGTGTTGCGTTGAGAATTTGCATAATTAGTTTGCAAAACATCAATACGAGATTCTATATGTTGCAACCTGTTATTACAATCAGTAATATACGTACCAAAATGTACATTTTCCCTACCAGCAACTTCCAACGATGATAATCTATTATTAATATCAGTTATTTTGGATGAACATACTGTAATAGATTTATCATATTCACTAATCAAATCTTTATTTATTAAAATTTGTTGCCCTTGAACGTCTTGTTCTGTTCGGATTTGAGAAATATTGCTATTTAAAATACTTCCCAAATGTTCATTTTTCTTGACACATTCGGAAGCTATTGAATCAAGTTGTGTTTTAACATCGGAAGTCAAATTGTCTAATCTTTGATTAAAAGTATTAATTTCTTCATGAACCAATTCAAATTTTGAAGTTAGGTTACTATAAATATCCAATTCCAATTGTTCAAACTGAGACTTAATATTCTCATTAAACTCTGCATATTCTTGATTAGATTGCTGTAACTGTAATTTCATTTCTTGGTTAGCAAGATCCATTCGTGTTTTTAGTTCTTCATTAGACTGTTCTAACTGCAATTTCATTTCAGCATTAGACTGTTCTAACTGCGATTTTATTTCAGCATTAGACTGTTCAAACTGCGATTTCATTTCAGCATTAGACTGTTCTAACTGCGATTTCATTTCAGCATTAGACTGTTCTAGTTTCGTCTTGAGGTCTTCATTAGAAGCGACCATTAGCAATTGAATACTCTTAACAGTACTTAACAAATCACCAAAATTCGGGTTCAGAGTTTCTAGATAAGCTGGCAAACTAAAAGGATCATAATCTGGTTTGCAACCTTTACAATAATAATTTTCTAGTGTAGTCGAATAAATTGTCCAGTGAGTGACTGTAAGTTTGAGACAAGATATGTGATGCCATGACGAGCACTGTGTACACTGAACATACCTCAAATCATTGTCAGGATCATTACAACAAGATAATTTGTCGGGTTTTGTAGAACAAACATCATGTTCTGTAGTATTCGCATTACTGGAAGCGACTACGGGATTACCAGCATCAAAGTAAGTAGTCATTATATTAGCCTGAATGTTTGTTTCTTTACGCGACGATTTAGATTTACTTTGCTTTAACTTATCAGCTATTGTGATCTTCACACATATGACGATTCACTTAAGAAGTTACGTTATACACACTGAAGATTGTGACGTAAGTCTTACTTCAACATATAACAAAAATTCTGTTCCATTACAACAGACATTCTTACCACTATCAGAAGATTGCACACTTTTTGAACAATCCTGGCTTCTGGGTCGCCACTCTTGATGAACGTCGCTGCGCTTAAACTTGCAGAACGATTATCAATGCAAATAAAATTGCGTAATTAACGATAACCGTTATATTTAAAATAAATACAATACAGGCGCAGAAAATCTCACTACTTCCATCACCATTTTTTAGTACTTATTATTTCTCGTTGCTATGGTTACATCAATTTCATTTCTTGTATTTTATACAGCGTGATAAGATGATTATAACAATATCTATAAAACAAACATGCATGAGTTAAAAACAACATCAATAACATAAATAATATTAACTTTGAACATGACAGTTTGAGAATAGGACAGTCTCACCAGCCTCTGCAGGAATATGTACTAAGTTGTGGATAGATATGGACAGCGCTTAATGTGGTGTGCAATTAGAATGTCCAAATATCGTCTTCCCACTTTCATGAAGCTTATTAAAGTGAGAAGAAAAAGCTCTCGCCGGAATGGAATCGACGGTGGCCATTTTCACATTCCACCAAGGCAATCCTCATTTGTTGTTCGCTTGCCGGCAAGTGACGTAGACTGTCTATTGTTTTCAAAGTATCAACGTCACGATCAAGTACAGGCTTTTCCGCTTCAACAACTGGGCACGCCGCTTTTCAGTGCGATAAACATGAAGTGGACGAAACTTGCTTTGGTAACACGAAAGTAGGGATGGCACCGAATCGAGACTAGAACGCGAACAGACGACTAGTCGAGTCGAGACAGAGAATGGGAATTCAGATTCTCGTCTCGTTTCATGCTTTACCAAACAAGTTTGAAAATTAGGCACAAAATTATTACGCCACTTATTCAGACACGCCAATTGGGTGGCTAACTGACTTTAGAAACATAATTCGATTGATTGATTGGTTTGGTTTATTGTATTCCGTATTTCTGCCACTTTTGGCTAATCGCGAAGATGAGGATGAGATGAAATGATGAAATTGATGATGGAACATGCACAAATTGTCCTCAGGAGATATCAAGGAAGAAAGACAGACAGAAGAACAATGAAAGAGATGAAATGAGGGAAAAGAAGAACATGGAGAAGATACGGAAGGAAAGTGATTTGGAAGCAGAGGAACGAAGACAAGAAAGACCGGAAAAAAACATGAGCGATGGATAGAAATAAAGAGAAAGTGATGCAGATAAACATAGGAAGAAGAAATGATAGACAATTTGAGGAAGAAGGAGAACAAGAGAAGAAATAAATGCAGATATAAGGAAAAAGGGAATGAAAGAAGAGAGAGAAACAGGGAAAGAAAGAGAATCTTAGCAGCCATAGGCTAAATATTCAGGATTATTAAAATGTACAAGCTAATGGTACTTTTGTTAACTTCCTGGGAACTGGTGCAAAGTGATGACTAGGGCTAGGATTTTGATGACTTCAAAATTGCCAAAAAATGACCTTTAAAAATGCATTTATGACCTAATACATGCAAGAAAATACCCTATAAACTTAGAAAAATGACCTAAAAATTCTGAAAGATTTGTAAAACAAATTTATAAACTACCAAGAGAAATTCAAATTACAAATTTACGTTACACAGGGTGGCTACTCATCGGGAATTCTTTGAATTCCGGGAATTATGCGTGAATTCCACTTGAATTTTTCTCCGTAGACGTGAAAAGTTACAACTTTTTAAATACAAATCCTATTCACATTTTATGCTAATAAAAATTATTTTCGTAAAATTTTCTTGCTCGAAGTTTATAACCACAGCTAGGAGGCGGCGGGAGTCGGCCCTGGGCGCCGAACTATCTAAATGAAAAAATGTTTTAAAATTGGTTGATTGATTTGTGGTTTTAAGTCCACTTTATTCACAGAAAGGATAATCGGGACTGGACCTACAGTTTAAAGTGGGATCCGAACTACTGTGCCATGTGTTGAAAAAATAATTGAAATACGTAGTTTGTTCGAACACAAATGCTTTAGCACCATTTTTTACATAATTTACGAGGATAATAACAATAACGTCTTTGATACTACAACTACTACTACTAATAATAACAACAACAACAATGTTGGTCCCGGCGGGTTCGAATCCCGTCTTGGGCATAGATGTCTGTGACTGTCCATCAAATTCATCATATCACTCATCCCCATCTTCGCAAATTAGCCAAACGTGGCACAAGAAGCGAAGTAAAATAAAACAAATCATTAATAATAATAATAATAATAATAATGCTTTAATAATAACATTATTATTAACACTATTATTATTAGTATCAGTATTAGTACGTTTGTCCTGGCATTTTCTCCCCGCCTGCTCAGACAAAAGTTCGTGATTGCGCGTCTGATTGTAAATAGAAACTCAGCACCTTAAATTAAATATTTTAATTATATTACGTATACCGCTTAATTGAATTATAATTTTTGGATGTTGGGATCACATAGACCCTTTATATTATTAAGATATTTTTGAGTGGATGTTGATAGGCGGCAGTACGTAAGGTTGAAATAGAGAAAACATCTACTTGAATTTTTGGAAAGTTCGCCTTGAAAACCGGGAATTGTACTTGAATGTCATCTTGGTCCTAGAGTAGCTACCCTGTTACAGTATCTATCACATGTTAATTGCGTATCGTAGTACAAGTAAGAAAGTTCACTTTTTGTCATCTTTTACACTTTAAGTACCGAGTTGCAGTACACAAAGATAATCATATGAAAATTTTCAAAAGTGAATGATGCAGTCTCTAAATGTACTTTTAGGGTTACACAAAACCTTTACTCAAATTGTTAGTGTAAATTTATAAGCTATAAAAATTTAAAACTTATTCCTGTTCGAAAAAAAGAAACTGCCAAGTCAAATTAATATTTCGTAGAAATACATATATATTTTTCTTTCATGAGGCCAAGAGAGTATTTGGAAGGGACGGTGGCTTGGGAAGGCTATAGCCCCGGATCTCGATCTGCAAAGGGGCTTCCAGTGGGAAAACATTGCTATGAAATAGTCGAGAAGAAGGGGCGAAATGATTTCTTTTAAATGGCACAAGAATACAAAGATATAAGTGGACATTTGACAAGCTAAGTCTAAAACTTACAACTGAAATCGTACGTGTGTGTGGGGGGGGGGCAGGGGCGCCGACTTGTCAAAAATTATTGGGGGGCTCTGATCACTGATATAAATTAATGAATGACTCACTCTCTCCCTTTCTTAACTTTTGGCCTCAGTGTTCGGAATCTCGTAAAACCCCATGAATTCCTCAAAAATATCAAAATTTTTATTTACAGTTCGAATGCAGACTATTAATTGTCCACGGATGGATATGTCACAAGTATCGTCAACCATAATAGCAAAATATTCCCGACTTTTAATATCTGCTACCACGGAGCGCAAAACAGATCTCCCTAATATATCAATGATCTCGTTCTGAATGTCATGTGAGAGCCATTTGTTTCCCGAACGTCCCATCCACTACTCTAGTTCATGCACATCGTCTTTTGAAACTCTTTAGTAAAAATGTTAACAATACTCATAATTACATACTTAATATATAGTAATATGTCATGTGTTTTGCTGTCTCTGGTCATAGCCCCCCCCCCCCCAAAGTTTATGGTTTAGCGTTTCAGCCCCCAAACTTCAACACATCAGCCCGTAAGAACGTTCACACTAGTGACCTCTTTACACGCCCTTTGAACTACTTAGAGGGCTACCAGCCACATTTCACGTTTACCACATTATAAAGCATGGCACATTTCACAGTTTACAGTGGAAAACGGTGTTTGAATTATTGTGGCACTTACAGCGTTTACCAATTTCAGTCTTCAATTATTAAGGGGGGCTCTGCCCCAACATCGTTAACATTGGGGGGAGGCTCGAGCTCCCCCAAGCCCCATGGAGTCGGCGTCTATGAGGGGGGGTTGGCTACGTGAGGTAACACAGTGGAATATGATTCACAATACTAAAATTAAAATAAATATGTGGAAACAATAGAAATCAAAATATGTTGTAGCTAGTGACGGCGCAATAGTAAAGATGGAGGGGTAAGTCATATTTTCCCGGGGCAATCATGTTCATTATTCCGTTACATACGACACAAAAATGCATATTTTGGCTAAAAGAGCATTCATTAATTTTTTTATTTTTGTCGTTTTACTGGGGGCAGATAAGATAGAGAGAAATGAATTGTCGAACGAGAATAGAGGGACGTTCCTGCCCCCCCTGTAGTGTGGTCACTGCCTATAGCTATGCTGGAGAAGAATGCACCAATTAATACGCTATTAAATAAAACAGATACTTTTAAAACTTTTAATCAAATTATTTGTGAACTATAATTTAAATTTAGAGAGAGCACATACTTGATTAATTTAATTTGGATGAGTTAACTTCTGAAGCCTAGCATATCCGAGCCTTCTTCCGGTGTAACTGCACTGCCCTTTGAGCCCTAGCTGCTGCGTTCAGGTGGCGGAACGAGCAGAATACTAATTAAAACAAATATGTGACAAATATATATATAAAAAAACAACGTGTTGAAGCTATTGACGGCGCCAAAGAAAAGACAGAAGAGAAACGTGGAGAGCGCAGTGATATTTTACGGGAAGCAGCCACGTTTATTACACCATTACATTTACATACAATATTAAAATGTTCTGCTTTTAGATCTCGCACAATGCCTTTTTCACAAAAATGGGCAATCCCGCATTTTTTATATCAATCAAGCTGTGATATTTTAGATTTCTTCCGTTAGTTTTCTGATAATAGTTTTCACAGCTTTCCATAGCATTTAGGCATGATTTCAGTTGGCAAGAACAAAATAATCTTATTTCAAAACACAGCAAAAAGAAATCCAACGCGCTTAAGTTAAAACTCCCTTACATTGGAAGCCTGGAGAGAACAAAACAGGGGTTCCCTCGTAACACGATTTTTTTAATACCATTTTACACATTTGAATCAACTTTGTGATAAATTGATTAGAACGGATGAATCTTAACAGTAAAAGTTGTAGCTTTTCCCATGCTACTATATTTTAGAAGATATTCGTTGTCAAATATCTCAATATTTGCATAAGGAACCAGCCTTTTCGTGTCGTTTCGACGATGACGTCATGCATCCACGGACAACTGCGCCGCCGAACGACCACCCCCTGAAAATTTCCTATACAGAGCACAAACCTTTGTACCCTTGTATTTAACAATAATCCGTGTGGCAACAATATATTTACTGATAGAGGGGAAATCACATTGTTTTAGCTGAATTGTTACACAACAGCTTGTGTCAACAATACTGCACAGAATTTCTTTGTTTCTTCAAACACAGTCATTCAGATCTGTGCTGAAGGCAATGAGACGAGAGTCGGGAACATCTTTCCTTCAAAGGGTTTCATTTGCATGTAAAATGCCCCTTCTTTCACCAAAATGTACAAAAATGCATAAAATGACTTTTAAAAGGTCGAAATATGACTTAAACTGTTTAAAAAGTTCTTAAAAATGCTCTTTACTCCAAAAGGGGTCAAAAATGCAAAAAAAATGCCATAACAAAGGTATTCCAATTAATTCACTTACGTGTAAAACACATTTCTATCTACTTATGCAATGTATCTGCCTTACAAAAAAAAATGCATTTGCATCAAAATCCTAACCCTAGTGATGAGTAATTTTTTGCTTTCGAAAATGTAACAGTTATTCAGTAAAATACTTCTGGACGCTATTTTTAAGTTCTGGACGCTATTTTTAAGGGCTAGAAAAAAGTATTCATTCAGCCCTCACGAAGTTAGATCCTAAGTTACGCCTATGGCAAAGCCTACCGAAAAATATTTCATCCCCCGGAAATAAATTCTTGATTGATTGATTGATTTGGTGTTTTATGTCCACTTAATGCACAGAAATGTTAATCGGGACTTGACCTACAGTTCAAAGTGGGAACCGAACCACTATGTGCCTTCACTGGGTATCGAACCTGGGACCCTTTGATACAAGGCCACGACGCTACCAAGACATTCTTGGGTACGCTACTGGTCATGGGTGGAGAAAGAAATAAACTGAAACGTGAATCCTTTTTTAAATAGAATTTCAACCCAGGACCCTTGAGTGCACTGAATACGAATCTGTAATAACAAAATATATGAATGATATGCACAGGGGAGAGTAGAAAGCTGCTTTAATGTCCATCCAACCTTCTGTTGACTGTGAAAAGCACGATTAACAATGTATAGCTATGACTATTGGTATTGCTGTATTAACGTCAAAGACCCATGGACTGACGTTCTTGCCTCGAGCGATCGAAGCAAACAAGAAACCTGCTTGCATTTTGAGAAATTTTAAAAACAGGTCTCTACGCGTCAATAACAACAATTCGAACCGTTTAAATGCCAGTTGCAATTCTTCCATTAGCCCAGTTTTAACTGGTGAATGTGAACTTCAGACACCTAACAGGTCATCATTCACTCGTCGTAATTTGTTTTGAAATAACATATATTCGGTTGTAAATACTAGAAAACATCGGAAGCATTTTGCAATACCATGACTTTCATTTTTGGGGAAACTCTCAACACGCACACCGGATTTTTTTAAAAATATGCTAACACATCCAAGTTTATATGTAAGCTACTTTGAACACTTAGCTTTTATAAGTGAAACGAAATCAAACTATCTAAGGCACTTACACACTCTCAAAGTAGAGAGTGATATTACAGTATATGTCAAAAAACAATTTCTACATTTTTAATTTACGGCTAACTGCCTACCAAAAAGGACCATTTTGCACAGGCATCCAGTTATACAATTTGTTACCAAATAGTTATAAAAATATTGAGAGATCCAAGATATTTCAGGAATTAAATGATTTTATATTGTAAATTTAGACTGTATACACGACATAATACTGTATTTTTATATATCACTATTGCACTACAGAAGAAGAACCTAAAGATAAAATTATTTTTGTATACTTTCATATTACGTTATATCATAGATTTAGTATTGAAGAAAACAGTGTGTAATGTTATGTGTATATTGTGTGCGTTGCCATAATTTGTAATGTGCACTCATCGTCCCTCAAGGGTATTTTCGTTGTCAAACTTCTGAATACACATAATCAGCAGTGACGTGCACTGAGGAGTAGCTAGTCTAGCAGAGATAGATCAATCAATCTCACATCTCGAATTATATTCAAATCACAATATTTATTGTCTTGTTAAAGCCACCACAGCTCATACGCAACACTTTCTTTTCCACGCTCTTCTCGTCATCGGTGTTCTCCGCGGGCAAAGCTGGCTGGATACCCTAGCTCGCTCTTCTTCCGCCAGACCAGTTTTCAGGTAGAAACAGCCGGCCCAAGGAAAATGAAGATTTCCACCTCTACCTCTCTTGTCCCCTCGCCCCCCGCTGCAATGGTTGAAAGCCCAGGCTTTCAGGTCCCCCAGTCTATCTCCTATAGGACAGATAGGGGATTGGTTTCTCATAGATTTTTTGTAAATCCTGTAAAGAACTCAGGGTAAAATTTTCTGCAGTACTTATGTTCTCTGTATTTACACAACCTTTTACACGTTGTACAATATGTGCGTATGTATAATATGGGATGTAGTTTTATTATTTATGAAATGGGAACGTGTTATGTGCAGACAATGATGTTATGCTTTCTTTCTTTTTTTCTTTTACAAATATGGAATATATAATGATTAAATTACAAATATATGCTCAGGCTCTATCTGACTCTCGTTTTAGTAGTGTTTTATTTAAATATACTACTCTTGGTCTCTAACAGTCATAAATACGGATGTATTTATTTGGGCAAGAGAACGCGTGTTCGTATTGTTGTTGGTTTGGTTTATTTTACTTCGCTTTTCTGCCACATTTGGTTATCGCGAAAATGAGGATTGAGTGATAATATGATGACATTGGTTAAGGGACCTCATATGAACAATCCAGGCCAGGATTCGAACCCGTGATGAGTGCGCATTCTTGTCCTATGTGTTGCAGTGAATAATGAAATAATTTGGAATGAAAAATGTATCTCAGAACTCAAAAAGTCAAATGAATATCATTGAAGAAACTACAAAAGAGTGTGTTGTGTTTTGTTACCTGTCACCAAATCAACCAAGCGTGGGGGACTGGTTATCATAGCGCGCTACGACACCAGGATTTCCGGGTTCGAACCCCGACCCAGGCATGGGCGTTCCCTGTGCTCGTCCCTTCATCAATTTCATCGTATCTTCGCAATTAACTAAATGTGACAAAAAAGCGACGCTAAGTAACAAAAATGAAATCAAATCATTGATTGATTGCTCAATTTGGTTCATTTTACTTCGCTTTTCCGCCACCTTTGGTACAACAAAATAGATGAAGGAACACACACAAAGAACACAAATGGCCAATCCGAGATTCGAACCCAGGATCTCTGGCTTAGAGTCAAATCAAATAGTTTTTTACTTTCGAATGTGGGTGGGGGTTACGTGTACTTTTTTCTCGTACTCATTCATAATTTTGCAATCTTTTCCTGTTATTGACATTCTTCTTTTTTGTAGGAATACTGGCCCTAAAGGGAGGAGGTGTGTGACCCACACCAACCCCGCCCCCTTGAGCACGCCACTGACTGCTACCCCAAGTGTCGACGTCACCGCACGTCACTGATAATCAGCTACGACTGACCAAATATCTATATCTAAACCAGTGTTTAAATTTATTAACAGTTATCCGTAGAACACTAATGTGGATGAAAATTCACCCATAAGTTCCTGTTTTCTCTTTAATCGTGTTACTTTCGAAGAAAAATTAATACAATTTCTAGTTCAATACAGAAGCTAATATTCACAATGACTTTTCAAAAATTACTGAGTATTAATATTAAACATTTCGGTAACACTTTCATATAGGTGTGACGGATTTCTTCAAATTTACAGGAGAGAGAACTTACGCAAATCATTTTCTGTAGTGTTGTGGAAGTTCGTGAATGTAGTTTTGATAAATTTTAATTGGAATGCATGTTGTTTTCTGCGAAAATTTCTGTCCGACACGCTGTTGCTGCTACCGGTATTTGCTTTCTGCACGAGAGCACAATGTTCCGTGTGTCAGATGACGTAAACCCCGTAGTCAGTGTTTCAAACCTCGTCGTGTTCTCACTATAACATGACATGTCGAGTATTATTTTTTTTTTTAATTTTTTTTTTAAGCTATGCTTGCCTAACCTAACCTTACGGGAAATGGTTTGTGGGGCTAACGTCAATGGTTTGTGAGGCTAACGTCAATGGTTTGCGAGCTATTAGCATAATTTCAAATCCGGGCACAAAAGTAGGTATTTTTCGTTGAACAAGGCTGCAACACTGCATAAATCGACAAAACACTCGCAGAACGCGCGATGAACTAGTACGCTCTCGCCATAATGTGTTCAGAATCGAAATAACAAATAGTAAGTACTCGTAAATGTAAGAAATATACATTAGTTTCATTAGAAATTCATTATTTCACCTAAAGAAATGTTCCGCAATGCAGAATAGTACGTTAGCAATGTAAAGAAGTGCGAAATAAATGATTTATAGGTGTCACACCTATATGGAAGTAGTACCAACATTTCTTATGATTTGTTAATATTGATGGAACTGCCATCTAGAGGAGGGAATCAAATTAAAATACGTAGCTATGTACTCAATTGCTTCGATTTTTCCATGCACTCATTGATTGATTGATTTATTTTACTTCGCCTTTCTGCCAGTTTTGGCTTATTGCGAAGATGAAGATGGGTAATGATATGGTGGAACTTATGAAGGGACACTCATAAGGTACACCTATGCCCATGCCGCGATTAAAACACTTGACCCTTACATATTCACTATGGCACAGAGATTGTCTCCATGAAGACATTGTTACAAGCCTCTAATATTGACGTTCAACGAGCTTGAGATTATCGCAGACAACCTGTCTTGATATTTATGTAATGTAGAGTGAGCATTGAATAAACAGACACATTGGTATTCTGATATGAATGTAGTTTTTTCTTTAAAAGAAAGAACTAAAATCTTTTTGTTATTAATTGAGTGCCCAGTTGTCATAGTTACTCGAAAATTGTATGTAGGTAATTTTAAATACCATTCGACTGGATATAGAGATTGTCTACCAGTCAAGAATGTCTAGAAATTATGCTTTTGGTCACCAATCTTGGCTGTTTTACAGTAAAGTGAATTTACATTGTTATTTACCTGTACTGGGATTTGATAAAATTGAATATTTGGAAATTCATAATTGTATTGAGCTGTGGTTAAGATTTGTTCCATTTGTTTCTTCAGAATTACATTCTTGTATTCGTGAAGTTTTGAAAAATACTAAATAAGTACATAATGTGGCCATTCCCTATTCAGGATGAAGTTTGAAGCATTAATTTTTACATGCATTAATAATTAAAGCAAGTCTAAATCTCATTTAAAGTACAGCTTAAGTTTTCATCTTAACCGACCTCCTGGTAGGGTTTTTTTCATTGAAAATAAATATATTTTCCTAATTTCCAACTACACCTAAGTAGGGGGTTGATTAAATAAATGTTAAGAAAAAAAGAAAAAAAACAAGGCCAAGAATTTTGGATTTCTTATTTTGGTAGACACTTTGATATACAAGGTGTATCAGAAGTCCCTTACCACCCCTTGTACAATCCGCAGTGATGTATTTTCATGGAATTTGATATGGGCCTAGAGGAACACCTTTTGAAGTATGTTACGCGGACGGCCGCCATCTTAGTTCCGCCATCTTGAATTCAACTTTTTTATTTAATATGATAGGTGGGTCATGTGATACATGATCATAGGCTAGAATTTCGTCAGGATGTCAAATCTGAAATCAGATTTCATGTAACTGCATTTGGTGAAAAGTTAATGGCAACTGAAAGTGATGTTTACCTGTTTGTTGCAGGTGCTGAACCATGCCGTTAACAAGTGAAGAACGCATCCAGATCGTCAAATTGTGAGGTGGAAGAAGTGCCCGTGCAGTGGTTGCCGCTTTCAACCTGCGTCGTCCAGAACGTCACCCTGTGTCACATGTTGCAGTGGCACAGTTATTAACCAAATTCGAGGAGACGGGCACGGTCTTGGACAGACCGCGTAGTGGGACCGCGGACAGTCACGGATGAAGCACATTCAACGGCAGTGTTGGCCTTCTTCTCGAAGTCACCGTAGCGAAGCACACGTCGTATAGCAATGCAATATGCTATGAGTCACAGTTCAGTGTACAGGGTGCTACAGAGGCACAAGTGGCATCCGCATAAGGTGCAAATGCAGCAACACCTCTCCGAGGACGATGCAGATCGCCGCGTGCAGTTTTGCGAGTGGGCTATCGCGCAAGTACGGCTAAATCCGAACGTCGCTATGCAGATACTCCATTCCAATGAAGCGAACTTCTACGTAAATGGGGAGGTGAATAGGCAAAACATGCGCTATTGGTCGCCTGACAACCACGCATGGACAGATCCCTCCAAAATGACCGGTGCAGTGAAGATTATGGTGTGGGCAGGCATGTGGCGAACACGGATAATCGGTCCTTTTTCCATTCAAGGGAATTTAAATGCGGAACGATACCTGGAGATGCTACAGGAACAGGTACTGCCAGCTCTGATGTCGGCAGATGGTACATTTCCTAGGTTTTTTCAACAAGATGGTGCGCCTCCCCATTATGACGTCCAGGTGCGTCAGTACCTGGATGAACAATTTCCTTGGGCATGGATTGGTCTACGTGGGCCTATTGAATGGCCTGCCCGATCACCAGACCTAACGCCAATGGACTTCTACCTTTGGGGACACGTAAGGGTATGGTGTATGATGTGAAAATTCATGTTCTTCGTCATCTGGAACCACGTATCATGGCTGCCTTTTAGCAAATTTCACCAGAAACCTTGCTCGGTGTCCACAGACATTGGGAGAAGCGTCTGCACACATGCATTGCCCAACACGCACAACATATGGAACACATTCTGTAACAGGTAAACATCACTTTCAGTTGCCAATAACTTTTCACCAAATGAAGTTACATGAAATCTGATTTCAGATTTGACATCCGGACGAAATTCTAGTGTATGGTCATGTATCACATGACCCACCTATCATTTTAAATAAAAAAGTTGAATTCAAGATGGCGGAACCAAGATGGCGGCCGTGCGCGTGATATACTCCACAAGGTGTCCCCTTAGGCCTATTATGTATCGCCCATATCAAATTCCATGAAAATACATCAATGCGGATTTTACAAGGAGTGGTAAATGACTTCTGATACACCCTCTACATGCGCACTACATCTTGTATGATGAAAGTAAGAGCTTATATTAAAGAAAGTGTGCGTGTGTATTTATACAGCTGCTGAAGCATCAGTGTAGTATTATTAGTAGTTGCAGTACTATAACACATTGTTCTTTATTGTTAAAGTTATACTGCTCATTGTACTCTGTAACAATGCTGCATTGACTCCTGTATGAAAGATACAATATTGTCCTTTTCCTTCCATTGTCAGTGTGTGGGTGTACGATTTTATGCTGAATTCTTTATAGTACTAAGTTATTGTGTCCTTTGAGAATGAAATGAGTTTTGCAGTTTCGAGTAAATTGTCAGTTTCTTAAATGGGTCGATTATTGACATGCTCCTTCACTCTATCTAGTCTACAATAAAAGAATAAAAGGCGAAGATACTTCCTCTACCATGCAACACATATTGAAGGCATATACAGGGGTGTGGAGATGGGATCCCGCACATAAACCTACATTGTGGAGGTGATGTGATCAACATTACGCTCCAGTCGTCTTTACCCTTACCCAGGTATCTATATAGAGGATGGGTGAACCACAGAGCTTCTTAATTCAGGGACACTGTTTGAAAAGTCCCTACCTGAAATCGTCCATCCCTGGTATCGAACCTAGGTCTCCCCTGTGCAGTCAGACTCGACTGGACCATCGCAGCTAGCTTTGGCATGTTTAGAACAAAAATATATTTACAAAATTTACATAAACCTCTTTTCCCTTACACACCTGCATTAAACATGTTTTTTTTTTTTTGAATAAGCTTAAACTTGCCATTCTCAATAATTTTCATGAGACTTTTCCCGTTTCAATGTGCACTGTAGATAATGACGATTTATTTTGTTCCTGAGCAGCATTGGGCATTCTGGGTAGCATAGTGATAAAAATGTCGCCTTGCCTAGTTATTAGGGCATTCCAGGCTCTCTTCCTAGGCGGGACACTTAAATGTGTAAACCTAGTCCTGATTGGTCCTTCCGAGAAAAAGTTCACATTTGTTTCACTTCTGTCACCCACGTTAACTAAACTAGCTAACTCCATAGCGTTCCTGTTATCCTCCGTGGTTATCACAGCGTGCTACGACGCCAGTGGTCTCGGGTTCGAATCCATGGCATGGGTGTTCTTTGTGATGTCTCTCAATCAATTAAATCATATCATCATTCATCCTCATCGTCGCGATTACCCAAAAATGGTTGCCCCCTTTCCGCTACTTTTGCCCCCGCACTATGCTAAACCTTATCTACAAAGGGAAATATACTGTCTATCCCCCCAGTTTTGGTCCCTGCCCCCCCCCTGGTTTTGGAACCCAATCGCATCCACTGTAGAGAGGCAATGTAGTATAACGGTGTTCCTAAAATCGAAGATAGGTATATTGTTGCATGATATGCCATTCATCCATTTCCCCATGTCCTGGACAAATTTACTTTCACTATCCCATATCTGCAATCACACCAACCAGATATCTACTCGATTACTTATTGATAAGTAATGTATTTTATTTGTAGTAATTGCAAAGTAAATCCATTATTGACAATTAAGATCCTGTGCTGCGTGGTTGCACATATTCAGGATAGAAACACTTTTCCTAGGGTTCGTAGGTTCGAAACTAGACGTCAGAGAGAAAAGGCTTATTAAGAAAATGTGGTTTACCTTAGTAGCGTTAATGCAGTGACGTGTCCAATGGGGGGTTGGCGGGGGTCCTTTGCTCAGTATTAAAAAAAAATAAAATAACGTTAAAGGCAAGGAAAAGATCTCAAAATGAGGACTGACAAATAAAAAAGTATACGAAAATCCTGGTCACGAAACTGCAAGATGGATCTAGAATGAACAACTCGAGCCTCTTGTGGGCCTTCCCGATGGCGCAGTGGTAGCGTCGTCGCCTTGTAATCAACGGGTTCCGGGTTCGATACACGGTGGAGGCACATCGTGGATCGGATCCCACTTTAAACTGTAGGTCCAGGACCGATTAGCCTTACTGTGCATAAAGTGGACTTAAAACACCAACTTAAACCAAACTTGAGGCTCTGGCAAATATATATGCAGGATAAAATCCCGTTTTTCTAGGGTTCGTAGAGTCTGAACGAGACGTCAGACAGAAAAATGTGCAGATGTTGTAATGAAAGAGAGGAAAAAAGAGAGTATTCAAACGGTGCTCGGCTACGTGCAATGCTTCCCGTAGCGAAAGTGAGTTAAACTAAACAGAGGAGGCCACTTACCGCGCCACAAGACAAGAAAACAGACGAGCAGCGCCGCTCGCATAGTGACCACGACGTCATCCGGACGATCTCCACAACAACCTCCGTAGCTGTTTTCTCCGTGTGTACTGAGCAGGTGAGAACTCTGGTGGCGTGCCTTTTCGATTTCACGCTCAGCCGGTCGTGGAGACGGCTCCGAAGGTGCGTTTTATCAACATTTCCATATCTGCGGCATTTTCCATTCGAGCCGTGCGAGAGACGGGTTGTTTTCTTTTCAAAAGGCTGCAGTTACGCAAATGCGACTCTTTCGCTTCGGGTCTTTATGGCTGAAGTTCAGTTTTGTTTGTTGTTTTAAGTGTACTTTATGCACATAATAGCTAATCTGGATTGGATCTACAATTTAAAAGGGTATCCGAACCACTGTGCCATGTGCCTCCACCGGGTATCGAACCCGGGACGCCTTGATTACAGTTTCTTTCTTCAACATCTTCTCCTTGGGGTGTATGGGGTGACCCTTTCTGAAGATACCCAGATGTCAATCGCAATTACGCCGACCTCCGTGGCGGAGTGGTTAGTGCAAAGCGCTACATTGTCAGAGGTCCCGGGTTCGAATCCAGGTTCGGACATGGAGGTGTGTTTGTCGCAATGAGAAAATTGAAAAAATTGAAAATTGAGGAAAAAAGTGAAAAACGGGGGACACTACCGCTTAGGGGAATTCCATTAAATAAAGGAAATAGTGGTTAACACAACACGCTAAGACGCCAGGGGTACCAGGTTCGAATCTCGGTCTTGGTATGGATGTTCTTTGTCATTGCCTCTTCATCAATTTCATCATATCACCATTCATCCTCATCTTTGCTGTTAGCAGAAAGGGGCAGAAGAGCGAAGTAAAATAAACCAAATCAACAACAACAACCTCACTTCCACGTAGTACATCCTGAACTGCATTTTGCACACTAACGGGGCTATGGCGCATGGACCTGCAGCCAGAATAATCCTCTGTGGAGTTTGTGTTTTGTGCTATGTGTATTTGTGATAGTAACTTTATCTATATTATCCTATCACCATTCTCCCTCATCTTTGCTAT
Source organism: Lepisma saccharinum (assembly GCF_977018435.1). Taxonomy (NCBI): domain Eukaryota; kingdom Metazoa; phylum Arthropoda; class Insecta; order Zygentoma; family Lepismatidae; genus Lepisma; species Lepisma saccharinum. The sequence goes on from NC_139233.1 coordinate 37,327,579, forward strand.
CATCCAAAATTGACTTAAACGCGAAGTAGAATAAATCATTCATTCATTCACCATCTTCTTCTCCTTCGCATTCTTCATCTTCTCCTCTTTCATCATCATCAACGTTCTTCTCCTTCGCAATCACCGCCTTCTTCATGAACGTTTCAATCAAATGGACGAAGGGACAAACACAGCGTGAAATAGTCCATTAGCCACCTTCACGTTACGAGAAATCAGAGATTCGAATCCTAGTTAAGGCATTGACATGTCATTACATTTGTCCCATCATCCATGAGTAAGTTCACCGCGACCAGAACATCCCATCCTGGTAGTTCTACCAATTGCCGCAGTTGGCGTTACTTTCAGAATTCTAAAACGTTATTTAAAATAAACTTAAAATGTTTTGAAAATTACCTAATTAGTTGCTCGAGATATTAAACGTGCGTCAAGTCCTTTTCGCACCGATGTTCTTAACACCTGGACACAGAGCTGCCTCAAAACTGGACTGGTGTAATTTGGCGTGGGGCACTCAAATCAGGTTACTTAAAGCTGCTAAAACAGGACTAAAATTCGACGCATTTAAAATTTCTTATATTTGATAGATGGTTTCAAAATAGATACCAATTTAATGCTTTGAAAATGTGTCAGATTTGTTTATTACGTAACATCCCGGATTCGTTACACGGTGGAGGCACTTAGTGGTTCGTATCCCACTTTAAACTAAAAAACTATCTGCACAAAACAAAAACTAGAAAATAAATTGTCAAGTGTAAAAAAATTTCATGTTCAACCACATACGAAAGTAAAGGGAATAATTTATCCCAGGTCGGAGTTCACATCTGTAGCATCTAACCAACATAATTATGAATCGCAACATATTTTTTCAGACCCGTATGATAAAATAACAGAAGTAGAGGAAAGAGAAAGGCAGAATTTCAAATCTCATTACATATGATTCTGGGTTCGAGTCCCGTGCAGGCATGACTTTCTTGTTCTTTCCATTTATCTGCTTTATTTCATCATACATCGTCGTTATGGTTTAACTGCAGGGGAAGAATAATGACAAGAACAAACATAACAAGTCGATAAGGGAGGTGTCAAGAAGAAACAAGACTTGGCAGTGTTTCAGTCTCTCGGTTTCTCGAATTGAAAATTGCTCTCCCGTTCACGGTCTTGACTAGTTAAATATAGAAATCGAAAACGAATGTGAAGATACATATATTTCATATATTCCGGTGTTGTAGGAGATTTCGTGAGATATGAAATAAGTACTCTACGATCGTGTTTATTTTTATATTTTTGTTTCCCGTTCGCTGATCGCGACGATAAGGACGAGTTACCATTACATGAAATTAATGACGAAATACTCAAACACCCGTGACAAGGACGGTACTCAAACCCGGGAACTTTTGTGACGAGATCGTAATGTCCACCACTTAATGAGCTGGTCCACAGAGCCTGCTTAATGTTTTGTAAGGTAATTCGTAATAACTGTCAATATCCCATATTCATTATCATTTGTTTCATAATTTATCTTATTGTTGTGATTAACCTGAAGTCGAAGAATTATTTGAAATTCGAAAATGCAAGATTGAATGTCTTTGATGTCACTTCGTGCCAAATTATATGACGTGATATTATGATATGTTTATATTAATAATACAATATGCCTAGTTATTCCATTGATTGATCTCAATTGAGCAAACAAATTAAGGTATAATGTCCACTCCTGCTCGACCTACATGGTTAGCACAGCGCGCTACGACGGTTCAAATCTCGGCTTGGGCATGGGTTTTCTTATTGAGTGTCCCTTCAGCAATTTCATCATATCATGACTCATCATCTTCATCGTCGCTATTTGCCAAAAGTGAAATAATAGCGATAATAAATAACAAACATACAATCAAAACGAACATCTCCACCGATGTAATACTATACAGTACCAAATTCCCACTTTATTACTGCATCTTACGTAATTTTACAGCATCTCAATTGTTTTCCGATTCGATAACAATTAGAAAGTTGTCTTGTGTAGTTGATTGTGCATTGTTTCGTTGTTTGGATTGTTTAATTAACTTCGCATTAATTAGTTTTAGACCAATCGTGACAGAGGGAAGCGAGAGCACAAAGACAGGGAAGGAGACAAGGGAGAGACCACGGCTCTCCTTAAAGGTAGCATTCCGTGAATACGACTGAAGTGACTGCAGAATATTATGGATAAAATTTGCTTTGCTTTTTCCTAAATTCCTGTTTGTTATTTACTTCGCTTTTATTCTACCACTCGCGTTAATCGTATCGGTGAGGAAGAATTTAGACGATGACATAAAAAATGGATGCCTCTCGCACGGTTCGAACCTGTGACCACAACATATTGTCTTACTTTTAAAATTTACGCGAAATATGGTTTGTCACGTAGAAATTTTCAGTCGTCTCTCTCTCTCTCAAGGCGTTCCATTGCCTCTCCGATGGCGTAGTGGTAACGTCTTCGCCATGTAACCAAAGGCTTCCGAATTCAATACCACATAGAGGAACATATGATTCGGATTCCACTTTAATCTGTAGGTCCAGTGCATAAACTGGACTTATACAATTAGCGTGTGATGAGAACCATCATTTCAGAGAACCTTCTTGACAATGACTCTAGTATCACTTGAAATAATATTTCCTTACGAGTAGCTGTTGTAAAGAAACCAGTTCCTGAAATTTTCTTCTGGAGGCCTCGTAGCACCCAGCTGTTTGTTGTGGCTGGGGCATGAGTCATGTGACTCATGCTATCATTGCTCAAACCATCCCGAGAACTCAGATCCACCAGACAAACTTAAGCGAAAATTTTGTTATTTGGGTTGCATAAAGAACAGGTTTTAAGACCTTACGAAATTCTAGGTCCCGTGGCCAGGTAATTCTTTCTCTGACTGTACATGGGGATACATCCCCTATGTGCTGCCCTTACCATAACAGATGGAGGAGTTCAACGCAAGACTCGAGAAGCGGCTGATTACCCTGCTTAGTTACACGTGTCTCATACATCAAATCTTTGTGATATTATGTGGTAGCAATAAATTTGTCGTGTTTATTTTCAAAGTAACTATCAGTTACACAATTTTGTATTCCTTGTACAGTAAATTAATGAAATTGTTATGGGTATGCGCTGTATTATCATGCTGGAGAAAATAAGACCTTCAACGCAACGTCACTTGTGTTTGTTGAATGTGACAGTCCCACCTGTATGAATTCCACCTTACCCAACGGCCATGTTAAATCCACCTGCATGCGTGATAAAAAAACACACATTTTAGTTATTGATAAAATAATTTATTACATTTTTGTATACAGTAAAGGCATTTGGAAAACACCATATTTAGATGTCTTTCGATAAATAATTCTCACAGCCTGACTCTTGCGTATATAGTTTTGTTTCCCAGAGCGTAGGGCGGAGAGCTAGCTGTAGACAGGAAGTAGGTTCCCTTTGCGCTGAAAACGGAAATTAATAATCAATAATCTATACTGTTCTGTTTCAAGTGTTAAATTCCGCTCTGAGGTCAGAACCTGAAGCACCAGGCTGTCCTCCCACAGAGACCTACACACAGAACCCAAAATATATCTATTGACACAAATATATTGATTCCAGGATACTTTAATCAGCTGCTGCTCAACGCGATGCACTAAAAGTTACAATTTCTATAAAAATGCATCAGTTGAGATCAGACACGTTCGTCTATTTTTTTTTATTTAGCCTAGTGAAATTCCCAGTACAGCATAAGCCATTTTAATTCGGAATGAAACAACAATAATAAAACAGTAAATCAAAATAAAACAATACGACAGTGGTTCCCAAAGTGAAATGTTCCAATATTTTCAATGAAATTCAATAAATGATATTATTGTTCCAAATATGTGCTTATTTAGTACTTGTCTCAGATCACAATTGATATGTTTGTCATTTTTATCAATAGATGTCAGGGCAATGCAGTTTGCATTAGGGACTCCAGTTTACATTGCCAATGCGTACTCTCGAACCCAGGAGAGTGACTCGATCAGTGTGCGAGACAATGTGGCGGAGCATATTGTTTCATTCCGTCCACCACTTTGCATTACAGCAAATTTGTATAAACATGTATGCGTAATTTTTGTTATAATGAATATAGCATTGTTTCATATCAGTGTCATTTCATTAAACATCCGAGTTGAATCAACCCTATGGAATACAACATTATGGTTCTTCACTCCACAGGCAAGGGTTTGTGCTACAACGCGACATTAGACAAACTCAGCTCAGTCCAACAGACATACACATTTTGGTCTACAGTGCCGAAACAGTACTTTTTACATGTAAACCGTTTCTGAGTTAAAAAAATATATTTGTTTATTAATATAGACGGTGTTAAAGGCGGAGCTACTGCGGAGCATGCGCACTCGTCTGGTCCCCCTCGAGCATCCGGTTACGCTTACGATGCTATGGACGTTAATATCAGAAGGAAAAGTGGAGATTCTTTTACAAGGAAACAGGGTGTCAGCTATGTAGCATATGGTTGCACAGTTCGATCGGGAACAAATTTATCGAGTCAAGTATCACTTCGTAGGTTTCCGAAGGACGTAGAGAGACGAAACCTGTTGATACAAGCAGAACGAGACAGGATTGGTACTCGGAAAGGATTTTTACGACTTGCATTTTGTTACAAGCATGGTGATCGTTTATCTGCGTATTGTGTTGTGGTGAAAAGCACGCCTCTTAGTGAGGCCCATTTAGTCTATAAATAAGCATTTACCGCTCATGGGAAATCAAGTCTCAGGCGGCACAATACACGCCATTGGGAATCTGAGCGACACGGGCAGCTTGTCGTGTCGCTTCGGTTCGAAAAATTTCATTGATCTCTGAGGATTCATTGATCAACAGCCCCTTTACTCTAAAGGAAACAATTCATCTTGCATACGATTACAACAGAGCTAGGCGACACGATGTATGGTTTTGAGAAAACAACAGTCCAGTCCAAGCGACACGTGCATTTTCTTGTGGTGAATTGGTTCGAAAGGAAGCTTTCAGACTGCAGCGATACGTGTCTCTTGGAAACCAACATTAAAAAAAATAAACAACACCTTCCGAACGACAAATTGCATGTGTCTCTTTGCCATGGCTGTCAGTGAATTGAAATGAAACATAAAAATGAGTACTAGTTTCTTCTGGATTATGAATAAAACCTGAAAGATTTCTCTAACTCACTGTAAAATAGTCTCAGCTGACCACAGAAGGAGAGAGAAAGAGTAATATGAAGAGAAATGTAGAGAGAACCAGAACCAGGAAAAGGAAAAAAAGATGAAAGAAATAGAGAAGAGAAAGAGATAGTTATATCGAGAAACTGATGAAGAAGAATGAAAGGAAGCTATATAGAAGCAGAGGAAAAACGAAAGAGAGATGAAATTAAACAGAGGAAGAAAGAAGAGAAGATATAGAGAAGTAGAGGAAAGAACGAAAGAGAGCTACAGAGGAAGAGAGAGAACATAGGAAAAACGTAAGAGAGCTACAGAGAAACAGAGGAAGAAAGAAAGGAAGATAGAGAAGCATAGGAAAAATGAAAGAGAGATACAGAGAAAAAGAAAGAAGAAAAGAAGAGATAGAGAAGCATAGAAAGAACAAAAGAATAAAATGGCGAAATAGAGGAAGAATGAAAAAAGGATACGGATGAGAGTGAAAGAAAAGAGCGAACACAGAGAAGCACATGAATAATGAAAGAAAAGAACAAAATTAGAACAGAAAGAAATTTCGAGCTTTGGAGAGCTAATATCAGTCTCTGGGAAGAGGTTCACATCAGCTTGGATTTTTCAACGGTAATTTTACGACGACTTGTATTTTCTCCTGAGGCTTTACCTAGGCGGGCAGTGTTCTCCCATAGGAACAAGAGGCACCTCGGAGGAACAGGTGCCTATCTGGTACGAGATCCAACCGCTGCACAGACGGGACCAGAATCCAAGCTCCGTGTTGATGGATTCTGCAAAGTAGCTCACGGAGCGGTGGTGATCGCAGGCGCTGGGATCTGAAAGACATAAGATTATGTTTTGTTTTCGTGATATTTTTCTGCGTATTTAAGTCGTTTAGCTGGGTGCATGCTCTCCCTCCGTTTCATTCTGTCTCAATTTCTCACTCTTTTCTGTTTCTCCCCCTCTCTACATTATTTTTCATCTTTCTCACTATGTCTCTTCTTATCTCGATCTTTCCTCTGTCTGCCTCTTTGTTTCCTTCTCTTTCACATTCGTTCTCTTCCTTTCTCTCTCTCGCTCCCTCTCTTTTTCTATTATTTTTGCTCTGCCTTCCTCCATCCATCCCTTTCTTTCCCACCTCTCTCTCTATCTCTATTTCATCTTGTAATCTTTCTATTTCTTTCTCTCTGTCATCTTCCCTTACTACCTTTATTTTTCTCCTTTTTTCTTCTCTCTCTTTCTCTCCCTCTATCTCTCTTTCTCCGAGTATTTCTCTTTCTCTACTAGTGTCGTTCTCTTTCCCCTCCCACTTTCTATATTTCTCTATGCCTCGTGCTCTTTTTCGTCTTCCAGTCTCTCTCTCTCTCTCTCTCTCTACCTTTCATCCAGCCTCCCTCCCTCTTTTCTCTGTCTCTTTCTTTCTGCCTCACACCTTACTTGTTCTCTCTTGAGTTGCCCGGAAGTACAGTACAAACTTACTGGTCTCCGCCTCGCAGCCCGTCTGTCCGCTTCCCCCGTTGACGTAGAAGTCCGCGTGTCCGCTCGCCTCGAACTTCCCCTGTCGGAAAGCGTCTGTGTGGATGACGTCAACGAACTCTGCATCCGACGCGTCCAGCTTCTGGGAATTGGAGAGGCCGAAGAACAGCGGCAGGGCAGGGTCCAGACCTACGAACGGAAAATTATTCGTCTATTATGCAGACAACTAGGCTCAAGGAGAGTAAAATAAGCACTAAAAGTTAAGGTTAGGCTACTAATGGCGAGATACACTGGTGAAAACAATTAAAGGGACAAATGGTTTTTAATGCAAAAACAAAAGATAACAACGAAATAACGCCAAACGTGGCCACAATATCATCCCAGAACAAAACAATAGATGAGAAAACAAACATGGGTACAACCGCCACCCATGAAAACCAAAAATGCCAAATGTCCAGCACAGCAGCTGACCGACGCTCTGTCAGTGAGGCCAAAAAACATGTCTAATAGGGCGTATGATCGCCCCGTACAGCAATACAACTCTGGCATCGCCGATGCATACTGTGTACGAGGGTCCTTAGCAATTCCTGTGGCAACCGCACCCACTCTTGCACTAAGGCACACTTGAGCTCAGCGATGGTTGTTGGAGCTGATTGGAGAGTTGCAATTGAGCGTCTAAGGGCGTCCCATACGTGTTCTATGGGATTAAGGTCAGGGGACATCGCAGGCCACGGCAATCGTTGAATATCCTCTGATTGAAGGTATTCATCCACCAACTGCGCCCTATGTGGACGGGCGTTGTCGTCCATAAACATGAACTGCGGTCCATATGCTCCGCGGAAAAGTCGCACGTAGGGTGCAAGGATCTCGTCCCTGTATCACTGACCTGTCAGAGAACCTCTATCGAACACATGAAGGTCCGTACGTCCGTCTGCCATGATGCCCGCCCACACCATCACACCCCCTCCGCCATAGTGGTCCTTTTCGACAATGCTTGAGGGTCGATATCGACTCCCCGTTTCTCGCCAGATGAGAACACGTCTTGAGTCGCTGTCCAGACTGAATCGTTACTCATCACTGAAGAGAATGCACCCCCAATCATTATCCGTCAAATACAGGTGTTCTCTGCTCCATGATAACCGGGCCCTTTTGTGCTGCACAGACAAAGGGATGCACACTACAGGGCACCTCGCGTACAACCCACCTTCATGCGGTCCCTGGGCGACTGTTATGCGTGAAATTGATGTCCCTGTTGCATTATACAGGTTTCGAGACAGCTGTGTTGCTGTCGCGGACCTATCCCTCTTGGCGAGAAGTCGCAAATAACGGTCTTCAGCCGGCGTTGTAGCTCTTTTGCGGCCTTGACCACGTCGGCGGACCACTGTTCCTGTCTCTGTGAACTGTTTCCACAGCGTGGACACCACATTTCTCGGAACCCCGAGGTCTCTACAACAGGTTGCCTGTGATTGGCCTGCCTCGAGTCTTCCAACTATCCTCCATCTTGTGGCATCATCTAAACGATGCCGACTTGCCATACTAACGATGGGTAAACACAGAAATTCAAAACACACGGATTGCCCAATGCTACGGTGTTTCACAACGTACTGCGGCTCCGATCCACGCCGAGCAACTGGGTACCTCTACACACACGCGATCACAGCGCCACCGCCGTACGACGTCATCGACAACTGCGTGGCACGGTTTGTGCGCAACGCACGTAGCTATCGTCTGCTCCCTTCTTTGCTTCTCGCCGTTCCATATTTTTCTTTTCTTTTAACAAATACCATTTGTCCCTTTAATTGTTTTCACCAGTGTATATACCCTGAAAGGCTGAAAACCACGCAGAAGTATGGTTAGTGTAGTGTACCCCTACCAAGGCCCATGACGCACTCCCCCCAAAAAGGTAGAACATTTCCTCCCCGTTTATGCCGAATTAATTACTCAAATTATTTTTGTCAGACAAGATTTGCGGAAAAATATAATACCAGAGGCGCAACCACGAATTTTTGTCCGGGGGGGGGGGGGTAAGTACCAGGATAAACGTACCAATAATAATAATAATAACATTAATAATGGCTTTATTATTATTATTATTATTATTTATGATTATAATAACGTCTTTGAATGAAGCACACAAACTGTATTTTTGAATGGCAGAAACTGAATGATAAATGCATTCCGAGGATACATGTGTAACTTTCATGTAACACACATGCAACATGGAGCGTCATAAAATAGAAAATACATATGCAACAAGCTAACTCTAAATTGTGTACGTATTCAAAGTTTATTCAATACAAATATACAAAACATATTATTTAAATACATTACATTACAGAAAACAAGTAGAATGCCAGCGAGGCGAGCAAGAAAATTTTTAGATCCAATTTTTGCAGTTGAATTGCATGCAATAGAAAACAATATGATTTAATAAGGCGCAAATAATATCACGGGGCGCCAATGCATTCCCTCTTTCACAACTTTTTTTTTCATTTAGATCATTCGGCGCCCATGGCCGACTCCCGCCACCCCAAGCTACAGCTCTGAACTTGACGAAAACGACAAAAGCAGATATTGCGAGCGAAGTAGGCAAGATAATTTTACATAATGAATTTTTATTTGCATAAAATTTGAAATCGAAACGGTAATTGCTCCTCTGTACCCCCCTGCAGGTGCCCTTGGCCGTCAATGTTTGTCCCTCCTTGCTATCCTAGAATTGACTTCCTTCGAAGATGGGGGGGGGGCATTGACCCTTGCCCCCCCTGTGGTTGCGTCACTGTGTAAATACAGACATATTTAAGCAATATATGTTTACTTTAGATACTTGAGGCTCACTGCCATTGTTAGTCAACCTTATTCTGCACAGTTTGTCTGCTCGACTAACCTTGTATTAATGCGAATACCACCCCCCCCCCCCAATCCAAACCGATTCTAGAGGCATAAGAGGTGGTGTTTCATTTCAACCCTATCGCCGCGATCACAAAGACTAAAAATCAATAACAAGTGAATCAAACGATACGATCTCCCCCTTTTTTTGTGTGTAGATATATATAATTGGTATAAATTTTGTCGCCCCCTGTGGGCACCCCTGGTTCTACGAAGCTACAGATGCGTGCTGATGTACATGTCATCATTCATCTTGTTATTTTGGTGGATAAAGTAACCAAATACAAATATCTTTTTTTTTGTAGCTTTTCTTCCGATTTTGTCTAAGCAGGACGATTGAGGGGAGGCAATGATGGTTAGGTGAAATTGATGAAACACTAACAAAGAACATCCATTTCCAGGCCAGGACTCGAACCCGGAACTTTTGGTAGCGAGGCAGTGACTATACCACTCAATATGAGGTGGCTAAATAGACGGTAGAAAACATGGAAATCATGTTCTGAAATGGAAACAAATGACAGAAAATTGACCCAAGAAATGGATGGAAGGAAACACCCAGACGAGAAAGAGAATTGTCATTGAAAGAGGAAGAATGTGTTCCGAATAAAAGTCATATGTGCTGAATGCGGAAAAAGGAATATTCACTAGACCAGACTTGAACAACTAGCGTGCTTTGTGAAGCGCTCCGTGCGGTGCGAGCTTCTCGCCTGCACACTCCAACTCAAGTCCAGAAAGTAACAGAGGAGTGGGGGAGCCTCTTGTATTAAGAGGTAAAAAAATACTGCGGGGGAAGATGCCGCCCTTTTCACGGAACCCCCTTCCCGTTTCTCTCGTAATTATTACAATGCCACTCTGCACTGTCACTCTCGAATCAGATGACGAGAGGTTTTCCACTGCATGAACGCGACCAACGAAGCCTCCTGCCTCGATCACTACATTCTTTCCGCCCCTCTTACAACGTTAAAGTACCGCTGCTCGCTCTGCAGTCCACACATATATACGAGAGCGCCCTTTCACAAATACGTCGGATTAACAAAGCCTACACTAAATGGAGAAAATAACCGCTGAAAGGAGGTTAATTATGTACTGAAAATTGAGATATAGTTATTGAAGGATTGAGAATATTCATTGAAAATGGACGGGAAGGGAATATGTATAGAACGAAAGGAATACGCAATGAAGAAAGGAATATGTAAAGAAGGAATGAGATATCCCAACTAAAGCGAAGAAATGTGAAAATTTAAATTCACCTTATCTTCTTTTCGTGCAGTTGATTTCCAGAAAAGCTACTAGATGTCGCTAGGGATTTAACTCTAGATGAACTCAACTACTTAGTTCATTTATTAAGTAAACAGCTCCGACACAGACACACTTGTTTTAATTACGGTAACTGCATTATATTAACTAAGTGAGAAGTGTAATTTCGATACAAGTAAGCTATTATTTGAAAACAGCGTTCAGTACCTGTGATCCTGTCGATGCGAGCTTCCTCCATATAATTGGACGCCGACCCTGCAACGTGAGCTCCAACGCTGAAGCCGACGAGGTGGATGTCTTCGGCTCCGTAGCTCCTGAGGAACCCAACGAGCTGCGCCACACACTTACCCACATGCTGGACGTTGTACACCGCCACGGGATAGCAGGGCCCCTGAGAGAGCTTGCTCCAGTCCACCATCAGAATGTTGTAGCTGCCACGTTTCAGGTACTCTGTTGAAACGATATGACGGTTATCATTGTAGCCTGAGATGAGCCAAATCCTTCGGGAGGGGTTTCGACAGGGAAGAATACAAGAAATGATGAGACAGTATGTTGAGGACAAACATATTGACAGCATAGAAACTTGAATATGACAACGGAATTGTGTTGTGACGGGTAAATTTGTAGTTGAGACTGGAAGCGAGTACTCACTACCCAGAACTTGCGCAACTAATCTATTAGCTATTAACTCACCTTGTTTAATGTCCACCAGATAACTGAGGGTAACGTTGGAGTTGTATCCATGGATGATTACCTTCGTCGGATCTTCTGGATTGAAGAAGGAAGCTGAAAGACTTTCATTGTCCCCTACCAAAATTCTTTGGAAAATACTTGGATTAGCTCTGAAATGTAAGATAAATATATACACTCTGCAAAGGGTACATGCATTGAGGTTACTAGGTATTACATATTGTCTAAGGAAAGACAATCAATAATTGTATACCAACTATTAACAATTAGATCTGGAAGTCCAAGGATAAGCAATCAAGCGTCTTGAAGGCTCGACTGGACGAATGGGCGATTTTTTTCAAATTTTCCTCTCCATTCGAAAAACCTTTTGGATATTTCAAAATATGAAAATTTACATACGCTTAGAATTCCTTCTAGGGCATTGAAGTGAATTTTAGTGTAGTTTTCTTTCACTATTGTCTAGATATTATCAATAGTTTAATAGACTTACGTAATCACGAAACTATTGATAATATTTATACAACAGTGAAAGAAGACAATGCTCTAGAAGGAATTCTAAGCGTATGTAATTTTTCATATTTTGAAATTTTTCGAATGGAGAGGGAAATTTGAAAAAAATTCGCCCATTCGCATGCCAAAGTTCCAGCCGAGCATTAACGTCTGAAATTAAGGTATCACCTCGTTTGACGTCTAAGGTTAAGTGATCGTCCCACCCCTTTGAAGGTCTAGGAGAACTAATCTCTATTCCTAGCTCGTTCTTATTCTTAATGTGGAGAATAATTGTTATATTGTACACGTAAACTTAATAACTAGAAAATACAGACAAGTTTTGACAAGCACTCTGACCGACAGCGTAGATTGTTAGTTGACCACCACCTTGCCTTCAAGGATTTTGGGTTCGATCATACACCAGAAAGTCGTCGTTTCATCACCATTCATCCTCATCGTAGAGATTAACCTAATAGTTTTAGGAAAGCGAGTTAAATATCCAAAATACAAATACAAGTTTGCTTAACAAATCATGAATTTAATTTTTGGAAGTTTACCCAGTAAGGTACACGAAGGAGACCACAAACAATTAAATTAATTAGTAAAATATTCTTAAGTAAGATCAACCATATTTTCTTTTCTCTGTATAGCAAGCAGTTTTGTTCTAATTTTTGCCAACGTGTATTACTTCAGTACGAGGCGTGCTACAATGTTGCCATCCTCGGATTTGATTTAATCCAGACATCCAAAATGCGACTTCAATATGTTCTGAGGCGAACTCACCTCGTGAAGAGAATGAACTGGACGCTTCCATCTGAACAAGGGGCGGAGTACACCAGCTTACAGGGCCCCACCTGGAAGTAGTACTGGCCAATGTCTAAGATAGTCCTGTTCACTATCAGCCTGTCGAAACCTACGGAGAGAGTCTGTCAGAGGGATTTCATCTAAAGTTTTAACTTATGATCAAACTGCGAACTTTTTACTCATTACAACCAGTGACAGCGACAAAAAAAAAAAAACAACAAAAAAAAACAGTGATTGGGGAGGCAGAAGGGCGTCTATATTTTCTGAGGGGGCCAGCCACATTTAATATACCACTAAATACAATACATTTAAGATAATAGAGCATTCATTTATTTATCGAGATTTTCTTCTTGATTGCTTGAGGAAAAGGAGGGTTCCGCCCCCTTCCTCCCTCTGTCGACTTCACCGAGGAGCCTCTTCTGATTTGTAATCGTTAAAATAAATCATGATAACATGAAAAATTATTGATGTCTGTTAATATGTAGCTTTCCACCGTTAATTTTGACCAATATCCATCCATATAAAGGAAACTGATTTATTTACTCTCTCTCTCTTACAACCTCGTTGTTCCCCATTACTACTTTCTCCCATCTCTCTCCCTCTCTCTCTATCTATCTATCTCTCTCTCTCTCTCTCTCTCTCTCTCTCTCTCTCTCTCTCTGCATCTCTCTTTCAACGTATATCTTCAACTATCTTCTTCATTTCTTACTTTCTCTCTCTGTCTCTCATTTTTCTGTCTCTGCCTTCCCCTATCTTTGTCTCTCTTACCTATTCTCTTTGTCTTTGTACTTCTATTTTACCTCTTCTCTTCTCTGTACCGCCCCCATTCTCTCCCTGTATCACATTATCTTTCACCATATATCTTCCCCCTCTCTCACTTTCAAAGGGATAATTGATTTGTTGAGCTATCCAGCCTAGCTATATGTCTGTTGGGAGTGGGCAGAATGGAGGGGGGGGGGGGGAGCTGCACGGTTACAGCAATCTTACTTGTCTCATTCTCAACCACGGTGTTGCCAGTGGCTGGGCTTGCTGAGCAATGATGACTTCCCGAGTGAGTCCTTCACTCCCTCATTGTTTGATTTGATTTGATTTTGTTTATTTTACTTCGCTTTTTGTGCCAATTTTGGCTAATTTGCGAAGATGGGGATGAGTGATGATATGATGAAATTGATGAATGGACACTCACAAACATACATGCCCAGGCCAGGATTCGAACCCGGGACCCCTGGCGTTGTAGCGCGATGTGCCTCCCTCATTGTCTCTCCATTTCCCTCCTGCCTTATTCTATCTATTGGGTCGGTGCATAAGTTCGTAGTGTTTTGTTATGGGTTGGCAACACTGCGTTGCCAAGAGTTTCGTGTCCGTTATTCCATTGTTATTATTTTTTTTTGTAGTTTTGTGTTCGTGAAAACACAGTGTATTCTAATTCTGAGCACATTTTGTCTATTTTGTGGACGAAACAAGATGGTGTGTCACTTGGACAAAGTTGAACATTTCCGGCATATTCTGCTCTTCGAGTTTAATTGAGTTTAACCGAGGATTAAGTGCAGCTGTAGGAAGTATTTCCTAATGAAGCTGCTCTTGAAACTTGGCTAACTGATTTCTTCAACTCAAAATCAATTTGTGCTGTGTACGGGGCTAATGCTAAGCTATAGGCATCGAACTCCTCCCCAACGTTGGCACGTTGTTATTGACAATGGATGCGACTACATTACTGACTGAGTGATTGTTGTTGTGACTGTGTATTGTTAAACTACAATAACAATGTGTCATCTTATCACCTGTGTACTTGTGTTAATTCATTATTGTATTCCTGTTAACGTATGTTATAAAACCTTGCGAACTTATGCAACGACCAAGGACGTATTTAGGGGGGTCCAGGGGGTCCGGCCTTCCTCCCCCCGAATGGCTTACCAAGTACTAAAAGTAAATAATGAAAATATGCTCGTTTAGCATTTGTTGTATAACCGATGGTTAGTAATTTTCTCTGAGCTTATTGAAAGTCAAGGATTATATTTTGATCATACAGCTTTGAATGACATTACAAAGATTTATACACACTACTACTCATAATAATGTGTAATAAATATTAATCAGAAACTTTACTTTTCTCCAACTGCATCTAACATTGTTTTCATTCTTCGATAAATATTCAATTCTTCATGTATTTGACATTAATTTCATTGCCAGAGCACTTGAGCACTTGATTTTGCATGAATTATTCCGATCTCAACTACAGGTAAGCTAGATAATGAATATGCGCTGTTATATTTATATTCATATATCGTCTTTTTACCTACTCATGTAATAATAGGGTCCCGGGTTCAATACCCGGTGGAGGCACAGTGGTTTGGATCGCACTTTAAACTGTAAGTCCAGTCCCGATTAGCCTTACCGTGCATAAAGTGGACTTAAAACACCAACTCTAACTCAAACCCATGTAATAATAATACAATATTAATGTATATATTGTAATTAGTATTAATTTGAATTAATGTAATTATTTTAATTCAAACATTATTATTATTATTGAGACACTTAATTCGGACATGTGACACGAGATATGTCTCTAAATACGTGCCTGGCACCGACCCAATATCTATAAATGCGCGCGCGCGTGTGTGTGTGTGTGTATATAGAGGGAGAGACAGAGAAAGGAAATGACTAAATCTAGAATAAGACAATAACTCAAAATATCAAGGAAACAACATTAAAATATACATGTATGGAAAATAATATTTCATACAAGGTACTGTATCCTCCCCACACGCAAAATTAAGATTTTCAAAAAATGGTAAAGTTGTCAGTTTCCAAATATTGGTTTAAGTAAGGGCTATTAATAGAAGTGTCATAGGAAGTAATGGAATATTAAGAAAGACATACTAAACACATGTTTCTGAAGGAACCCTTTTAGCACCATGTGTCACTTTGAAAATAAATTAAGAATTTTCCTTAAAAATTAATATTTTAAAAAATGCCAGAAATGTGTTTTTAAAACGGGTGTCTAATGAAAAAATAACTACATAAACATTAATACTGGATTAATGTGTGTATAGCGTAAAACTGAATTAAAGTAGTATTTTATGAAGAGCGAGATTAGTGTTTACAATTAAAGTAAACCTCTTTTATGCAAGAACTATATTAATATACTTGGGTTTGTAAACCCCATACATTCTGATCAATATGTACGATCTTAATTTCATCTAATCGTCATTTTTCCCACGAGTAGTTTCTTCTGAGGTTTCGAGAAATCAAAATGATTATGTCTCTTATTACAAACAGTAGCCAGGCCTATATTTGGTTTGCACTTCAGAGTTTCACTGTTAACCCATATTTAGAGCGCACCAGGCCCGTACCCAAGACATGAATTAATTTGAACGTATAAAAGCCTACAAAAATTACGTTGATGGTTTTTCAAATTTTACATGAATTTCGATTTTGTCCTTGCACAAATGAATAGGTTGTTTCTGGACAGAGGCAGGCTATAGATGTCTGCACTCTGCAATATTGGGCTATTTTAGTTCTACAGCCATTGATGCAAGGCTATCAGGCGTTCCGATTTAGTCGGGACAGTCCATTCCTTTTAATCCATGTCCCGACCTTTTTGCCTCGGCTCGGTCACAAATGTTTCACATAATTGGAATAGAAGGGAATTTTCTATACTTTTTACATTATGGAAGAAAGGTTCCTCAATGACTGCAATACAAAACCAACTATATAAGGAGCATTTAGCTCTCCACCCACACCGAAGGTCTGTGATCCCTTTTCGCCACCAATGAGCAGAAGGATAAAAAAAAAAACTTTGTTTTCTTTCTCCGACATCAGGGTTTTTCTGCAACTCATGTCCATTCTGCCACTTAATGGCTTAGGGTTAATTAATATTATGTAAATGGAGAATCCACTTCACAGCAGAATCGTTGCTAGATTTTGGGGGCAAAAAATTGCCTGAAGTATAATACTTTTAACATATATTGTTATTTGTCCAAAACACTCAAATTAAGTACATTATTATTAACGCAAATCTGTCAATCAGAATTTGTTTTTCTGCAACTTTTCTTCTTTTCTACTTGTAATTATCTTGAACATAAATACACAGTGAACAGACAACTTTCACAGTGTGCAGAAGACATCAAGGCCAAAAAAATTGATGCTACAAACTGTTGAAAATGGCATTTTTCTATCCCACATGTATGCAACCCCATTTAATAGCTTCTTTTAATAGCATTTATTTTTACTGTTGAATAAGATTCTAGAAGCGAAAAGACACCATAGAAACAATATTACGCCAGCAGTCACACTGCCAGGGTGAAGTCACGTAGCCGTTCCCTTCAGATAATTTATTTACAGAGTTCGCACTGACTCCAAAGTCCTGGGCAACCGGAAGAGTCAGGAAAACAAGGCTAGGACTGAGGTCATTCGAAAGAAATGATTTTTTCTTGGCAGAATTTGTAATCGGAAACATGTTTCGTTTTATCTTCCCAACAATCTTCTTTTTTGGGTAATATTGGTTATAAAAAGGTTCTTTCATTTATTTTCAAAAATGTTCAACAAAAGTGATTCATTTAATTAACTTACAAAGTTGAAATGTAACTCTTATTTTATAGCATATTAAATCATTACACAGTTATGTAAAATACCTGGAAAATTCAGGAACTTTGCAAAATGGACGAGAACCCTCATCTATCAACCCCACACACATACCTATGTTGCTTTTCGTAGGCTATTTGAATTGTTTGCATTATGCACACATGTAGTCTGCACCTACCATACAATTTTTTTTTCGCTCTCTGACAAACAAATGTCAGTGTCAACTGCAAATATTTGTCACGTGGTTGCATACATATGGGTTAGAAAATGCTGTTCTTCAACATTTCGTAACAAAATGAACCCACCCTCTCCTATACACCCCCCCCCACACACACACACACACACACACACACACACATATATATATATATATATATATATATATATATACACACACACACACACACACACACACACACATACAGTGTATTACATGAGATAAAATTTATTTAAAATTCGCCTATGGGTCTGGGCTCCCCCTCAAAAAAAATCCTGGGTACGGACCTGGAGCGTACGTTATGACTCCGTCACGTAAACGACTGTAAACGCATTGTAATCGGCCCATTTCGACTTCCCCAAAGCCTTTGACTGAGTGGAACTACGCTAAACATGTGCTCAAGGACGTTGAGTGCTCACAACAAAAGCTTCTGGATTTCGAAGCACTTGTGCTTGTTACTTCATCAATTTAATATAATCATCATCATCTTCATGGCCGCCATAAGCCTAACGAGCCCAGAAATTATACTAGAGTACAAAATGTAAAAAGGAAAACTAACTTACCAGTGACCAGATTGCTCGTGAGGTTGAGGAAGGTCGCCACCAAAGTAGCCATCCCGCTTCCACAACAATGGACGCAAGAAGATTGCAATAATCACCTCACCGAATGAGGCATGCCTACAGGCTGCGGAATCGAGATGTGTCCTTTTTTAGTACCGGTTTCCGCATGGAGGATCCTCATCTTTCATGCACTGTGCAGTCTCAAGGATTCGTGTCCGGCGCATTACGATCTACCAAAAGAACATTGGCTGGAATGCGGCCGACCTAGTGCCCCGGGTGGACGGCCCTCTTGAACGGTCAATTTGCGTCAAAGGTACGGGACCTGAAGGTCAAAACCAGCTCCTTCGCTGCGGCGGAAGTGTTAGTGAACCAGCTCTCGAGCGTTTATTAGCCTTGTAAATGAACGCCTAGCCGCCAGCCGGCGCTCACGATTTCTTCAAAGGTGTAACAAGGGAGAACAGTCAGAGATCTTAAAAAGAAGCAAGATAAACAGACAGTGCCGGTTTTCCTGATCGATTAACTACTGGAATAACCCGGACAGTTTTGAAACCAGCCGCTTTTCTGGAAGGGGGACGGGTTCCCGATGGCGCAGTGGTAGCGTCGTCACCTTGTAATCGACCGATACCCGTGGAAGCCAGTGGCGGATCCAGAGATTACTGTTGGGAGGGGCGAATTTCACTGTTTTATATGAACAATACATGGTTCTTTTTGCAGAAGACAGCTTAGATTAGCTTTTTTAAGGGGTCCAGAGCGGAATAGATGGTTATTATGTTATACATTGGCGTAGCAACATATTGCGGGGCCGGGCGAGATCAGAATGCAAATCCCCGGTCCGTTCTTTAAAATTTACATCTCAAAGTGTATAGGGTAACTTCGGTGAATAACGCCACCAATTGGTCATTTCGTTCTAGAACTCATACATTTTTATTGTTAGGAACATGAAATTTACATGTATAGGAGAATGAACTTTCCTCTATTGTGTAATAATAAAATATTGATTGCACTGTTATAATGAAAGCAATAAAATACTAAATTCTGTGTTAATGCACAATGGCGTTATTTCCAGACCTGTCGGGTAATAACGCCATGTTCTTAATTACAAGTAAAACATTCAAATTTTCTTTACTAAAGAGTACTAGGAAAAATAATTACTGTAGGGTAAGTTATTAGAAAGAGCATGAATAGTTGGCACGTGCATTTGAGTATGGCAGCCACACACACACACACATTCGTGGTGCTACTCATCGCTGTCAGAGATCATTGCACAACCCTCGTCACACAATGTGCACAGGTCACAGTTGCCTCAAGTCAGCTACTGACCATTTGGCCCGTATATTTCTACATTTCCTCGCCATCTGAAAGAGGAAATTAACCGAGAATAAATATCTGTACGCCTCGAAAGTAACTGAGCAAGGATAAATCTATTTTCGAAATCAACATTTCCTTAAACTTGAGTTTAAATTGAGTGGCGTTATTCCCCGACACGATGATGGCGTTATTTCCCGAAACAACAGATTGCAGTTTAACCAACTCTTCTAAACTTACGACACACTTCATTCACTTACGTAATAAACGTATTGTGTACGTACAGCTTTGTTAACATTTAAAATCTAATCGGGCTACACACAAATTGGCTATGAAAACTTACTTCATAACACACCTACATTTTCATGAAGTGACATGGAAAATCTCAGGAATTATTGTTATTACTGTAATTTTACTGTGGCAACCTGGCCAAGTTCACCCCAGCAGCATAACAACAGTGGACGCTGAGTAAACGTAGGACCTTCTCGACCCTACGTTTCCAGAGCTGACGAACTCGTAAAGCTCGGAAAACGTCATGTACTATCACACCTAGTACGAGGACCACCAACGCAGAGGCAGGCCCATTGTCCTAGACGGAACTTCCACGACGTCTCCTACCAGACGGTAGGAAAAATCCGTATCGGGAGAGATCCTACAGTTCTTCTTGCCATCCAAATAACAAGAATCCATGAGATATAGGGTGGAACGTAACGTGTAAAGTGTTTTAATTTTTTTTTTTAAAAAAAAATGCCTTAGTCAGCAACTATAGTGTGTTTAATATGGA
The DNA here is from genome assembly GCF_977018435.1 of Lepisma saccharinum. Taxonomy (NCBI): domain Eukaryota; kingdom Metazoa; phylum Arthropoda; class Insecta; order Zygentoma; family Lepismatidae; genus Lepisma; species Lepisma saccharinum. Next base: position 37,347,806 of record NC_139233.1, read on the forward strand.
AACAAGACGTAATCGTGTTACAACAAGAATCCAAGTTACTTCAGGAAATCCTGTGTGTTATATTTTGTTAGCACAATATATAACACACAGGATATAAATAGTAGATAAAGTAGCAGACAAAGAGAATAACTAGCATTCATTCTGAAATCTAATATATCAAGCTGGATACAGCAGCGGTGATGGGAATCTATGAGTTCACTAGGCGCCATCTAACTGAAATCTGGTTGGCAGGGTTTGGCAATCTAAGACCTGATGGCCACAGGGTTTATCTATTTTACAGACAAACCCTTTTGCCTATATAGCATTAGTAAGGGTCCCGGGTTCGAGTGCCGGCCTGGGAATGGGTGTTCTTTGTCAATATCCAATCATCTTCATCTTCGTTAGTAGCCAAAAGTGGCAGAAAAGTGGAGTAAAATAAGCCAAATCAATGTAGCATTAATAACATAAACACACCGAAGTAGTATAAAATGTGATATTACTGGAACACAAAAAGTATGACCCCTCTCAGATTGGTTTTGGCTACACTTAAAACTATGTCAAGATGCTTATACGAGATTGCCTACAGTGTGCTACTCTGTCGAATCCAAGAATTTAGTAAAAAAGCCCTCGGGGATCTCTTGTAAAAAGTATGACCCCCCTCAGATTGATTTGGCTACACGTACAAAAGCTGCATTTGTCAGATTGTTGTCCATAGGATCGTAAAAAATATGGCCCTCTTGACATTGTTTTGACTACACTTAAAACTAGGCCAAGATGCTCATATGAGCTTATTGCCTTTAGTGTAATACTCTGTAAAGTGTGCTTAAATACTTGACAGTCAGTTCAGAGTATTAATATGTTAACCCGAATATTTTAATTGGGCACCAGGCTCAACTTGTTTATCTAGTACTAAGACAATGCATTGTGCAGAGGCTTTCTAGAATTGCTCTGTGACTCTTTCGTTTCTTATATCATAAACATATGATTTCTGACCTATAAGAATAACACTGCATATGGTGTCGGCAGGTGGTGTATCATGGAATTCACAGATTATTTTAATGTTTGTCCTGTCATTAACTACAACCTGCTTGCGTTTTGAGGTGTTGATGACAAACATCGGTCTCTGTGTTTTGAATTCATCGGGTGAGTAATACATGTCGGTATTGCCAGTAGTGACTCTTTTGTATGCTGTGTAGGCCACGTATAATTTAAGAAAATCATCCTTGGACATGTCTAAATTATAGTTTTCTCTAGGAAACACCTCGTTTCTGCCGTTTTTAAGATATATGTTCTTGATATTGCAGTTATCGAACTTACTTGAATTTTGTTGCTGGTTGTTGTCTCGAACAGACTGAAACAGCACCAGCACAAAATCTGGCATGTCATATTGTATACTAGAAAATGAATTCGTAGCATCGAATTCGTAATAGCTACCAGTGGCAGGCTTCTGGACACATTGATATGTATAAAATTGAAAAGGCACCTGTGGATTTTTTAGTATATCTGCTTTGTATTTAAGAGCATAACTGGCTTCGTATTCAACAACCGGGATTCTTAGCTCCATAGTCTGAATAAGACATTTGCCTTCGTCAGGTAGGGTATAAGGCAGAGCTGCACCAGTAGAGTTTAATGTACTGTACCGCATCAAAGCATTATTATCATTGGTGGCTCTTCGAAATGTTATTCTTAAACCACCCTTCCACATAATGTCTTTGTAATCTGAGAAGAATCCAGGTAACAGGCTCATCGGAAACAGTACAGTGTGGCTCTTTGGTTATTATTTTATCGCCAGCCTCAAATCCACCTATTTTGTAGTACGAGGCCTCGGTCTTGGAAAAATTCAGTGTGGCCAAAGCTGTAGAGGTAATACCAGGATAGTCTACTCTGTTTATGACAACACCATGCTTTCGGATCTCGATTTGAGAAATCAGATGCGGTACAAAATTGTCTAGTAGTCTTATATTTGAGTTAGCAGAATAATCTGTGCCGTCGAGCTTGACATCATCAAACTTGATATATAGGTCTGCTCTGTGGGGGTGTATAAAGCCATCCCCTACGTCAAGGTCAACCTCAATCTCTGTGTTGGGCTGATTCAAATTGGCAAAGGTCCTACGGTTTGGAGGGAACGACTATAGCTCGTAGCTTTCTATATGCTCCATTTTTTAGTATGTATTTTATTTATATATTAATCTCTATGATGGCGGTTGTTGTGGCTCCGGCAAAATCAACTAATTCTTCTTTTTCGTTAGTGACCACCAACTCAATGTAGTCGATTCTATTATGGCACACCGGAAAATATAATGTTGGTGATGGAGTGTAGATGATTGGCACCATAAATTCAGAGTTAGGTTTGAATGTTGCGATGATGCCAGTTTGTTTGTGAGTGCCTATGCCATCTAATTTGGTGATCATACCCTCGGCCACATTACAATGAATATTCAGAGTCTCTATGGCCAAGAATTTAGGTATATTAACAGCAGTGTGTTTGATGGCTGGTTCAAGTTTTGTGTTGTTCTGGAAGCCTAATAGCTCTGCTATAGTACCCAGATCCACTGTCTCTGTAGCAGATACAATCTCTACTCTGTGAGTGACAGAATTTTGAGTTAAGACAACACCACTAGGTAACTGAGCATTTAAAGTAGATATATTATACTGCCCTGGAGTGATGACAATTTTTTGATCCCCAACTGTGATTGTGTTGTTATGGTGTGTAATATTAGGGATCAAGTACATGCCGTAGAACGCTCTGAGAGCTATTGATTTGGGATACATAATATCATCATGTAGTTTGAGTTTTAAGATTGAATTCTGGCTGGTCAGATGGAATATGCCCATGATGTTTTAGATACCACAGGACCTTTTGAAAATCTTCAATTGATGGTTTATTTATTTGGGACAGATATCTATGAACAGATAAACACAGATGTCCACAATTAATATCTTCAAAATTTTGAATACGATCGTCATTGCAGATTATGAGATTTTAGATATTTTACTACATTATTAGGTGGAATCCCCCAAACGAATCAAACACAAATGCCTCGTTATTTGAATATTTAAGATAGCAGATCCAGTGTGTGCCCTGATTTTTGTAGCTATCCAAATTGACTATGCCACACTCTTTTCTGAGCGGTTGTTCTGGTAAAGAATCAGACACGTACACACCTCTAAAATTTATGATGCTCAGTGGTTCGATTAAAGCTTCAATATCTTGGTTATTAAGCGGCGCTTGTTTCTTTAAACTTATTTATGACTCTTTTAAGACCTTTGCCTTGTTTTTCTATAGCCAGATTATGGCGCCTTTGTTCAGCTAATTCGGCCTTATTCTTCTTGGCATCTATTACTGTTTTTGCTATGGCAGCCAATCCCCCTGCTAAGCTACCAACTGCACCGAGTGCTGCTAAGATAGCCGGGATACTAAATATAAAGCCACCTACATGTGATTTTTTTTCTGGATTGCTGTAATTTTTTTAATTTGGGGGTACTAAGTAGCAACTTCATACCATGGCCTTTGGCAAGACAAGAGCTTTTCTTATTGCGCTGTTTTTTGGTTAAAAAACTATCGATAGTACCAAGAGATTTAAGACCTGCATAAGGTACCTGATACATAACACCCTTGGCCTTCATCGTAGGTTTATTATATACATATTCTGGGATTACATAGCTTAATTAAGTGGTTTAAATTTAAGTCGTAACACTTATTGCTGGGCCAGTTTATTTAGTCTGTTACAACCCCCATCCTAGTTTTTGTTTGGTGTTCATAACTATGGTGGTCCCCAACGCTGCTATTTTTTCACCGAAAGAAGCATCTCTGCATACTAATCAACCGAATGCAGCCTCTTCTAATTTTTTGTCTGCCACATGTCGCTTGTCAAGATCGGTATGTGTGTTGTATGCTATGTCATGGTCTCTACAAGCAGCGTCTAGGGGATTAACACCAGGGTCCCCTCTGTTTAGTCTATGGTCTAGTTTGGTACTGGGACCACAATACTGATAGCCTGGTATGTGTAGCTCAAATGGCAGCTTGTTTATGATGTCATTAACCAGCTCCCGACCCTCAGAGATATTCCAAAATTTAGGCGGTAGAGTATTAATAATTTTTATAAGATATCCAATCCCCTTAGTGTCATTGACTATAAAATTAGACAATTTGGTGGCTATCATATCCATAATTCCGACTTTTTCGTTGTAAAAGTTGTGGTTACCGGCATTTTCTTGGCCGGCTATGACGAGCAGCCTATCTATTAGTTTTCTTACATCGTCAACCCAGACAAATTCTTTAGGCAGGGTGTTGTAATGTTTGATTCCGCTACCTGTCTTGATCTGTGTCCATATCGGCTTGATTAAGTTGTTGTATTTTGCTCCACTGCTAGACTTGACTCTTTTTTGTGTAGGGTCGTTGTTTTGGTACAGGGCATCCGATTTTATTAGTATTTCTTTGTAGTGCTCATAGTCTTGATCTGTATAGTCGTCAGGCCGTTTACGAGTCATCAGTTCCCACAATCCAGGTGTTCCAGGATACTTAACTGCAACGTCTCACCTACACACAATTACCACACTCTAAACACTTCAATTAGGAGGACGGCAAAAGTCTACCCATAAGTGCTAACTTCCTTAATTCAATCGGTGGACACAGACTCTAGATAACTCAGGGCTTGCTGGGTAAAACGTGAACAGCTTTATATATATATATATATATATATATATATATATATATATATATATATATATATATATATATATGTATATATGGTTATTATAAACTTATCGTAAGAAAGTCTGTTAGCACACTAGTCTTTAACCTTTATCACTTACGTGCATTTACCTTTACCCTACACGTGCATTCACCACTTATGGACTCAAAGGGGGCCAGGGACCATTCAATTTATTCCTCGCAGTGAGGCGCCAGGTTGAGTATAGGGACCTAATTTTATTTAGAGCGCTGTTTGCCGCCGACGTCACGGGCTCCCCTGTAAGAGAAAGTAGAATGTGCGCGGTACCCCCAACCACAGCTGGGAACTGGCCGTAGCCAGCCGGTACCTCCGACAAACGGGCGCTGGGTAAAGGATTACAGGATGCCGCGACACCCCCGGCAAGCCGACCGGTGTCTCCTGTACAAGGGCGGCAGGTTAGGAATGAGGTCCTGGTGCTCCCAGACAAGCCGGGAAGGTAGAACCTGGCACCTATCAGCCGAAGCGATTAGACCGGGTAGTTAGGTTGCTGCTAGGCTCTTCTTCTTCTTTCTTACTCCTTCCTTCCTTCTGGGATGGCTGCTAGGCTTCTGCCTGGATGGCCGGTTTTTCCCAGGATGTTTGCCAGTTGACATCCGGGAGCCAACTGAGCTCCGGTCTCGCTGCGCTGGGTTTTATACTCGCAGGGACATTCCGCTTAACTCTTTCATTAGATTAAAAAGAATATAGTGACCACGCAAGGTCTAATAATAATTAAATGGCGACCAAGCAGGGTCGTTACATAACAAAACCGCCTCTTTATCCAAGATGAGATTCTGAATATACAATCAGATCATCGCCCATAAACGTAACTCTAAAATTGCCAATTTTATGTATGATGCTACCGTCACGCTCTGTGTCAGCGTATAAACCGAAGACCTCGTCTTTGATGTCTTTAGGTGTGCTTAAATATTTTTGAGCAAGAAGGCCCAATTCAATAGGATCCTGACTAGCTTCCATTCTTTGAGGACGAACAGGACTAGGTGTATGAATACTAGAAAGGGGGGTGATTGGATAATGTTCCGAGCAGCTACCGGCACAAGCTCTGTGATCAAATTTTGGTTCTGCTCTCTAACAGTTTTGATATTTTTACCCAGGCTGTTTTGTGCGCTTGTGTTGTTCATAAAAACCTCGGTTCTCTGATTTCCATCCCTTGAATCGTTTTACATGATAGTCTCTTAATTTAAGATCGTCAACGATTGGTCGTTTCATGGCTGTTTATATACGTCTCTACGTCTAGAAAATCATTGATTTTACTCCTATATTTACCACTATTGGGCTTTCTTGTCATATCGATTGTGACAACCCGTAGCTGTCCTGGTTCCAGCAACTACCACAAAACTTAGAAAAATCGTTGTAATAAGTCTGCACCTACACACTCGTCATGTATGTGTTTGAGGTTAGTATGATCTTGATGAAATGCACATATGAAATTGTTGTTGTCTCGTAGCAGCTGTTTCGGTATTTTAGAAAAGGTCTGCGCCAGGTAGAAGCAATCTATCTCTTTGTGCCGCCCCTGTGTAAAGACATTTCGAGCCTCGTTTTGATTATCCAGTATAATGTCATCAAACACAACAACAGAGTTATCGAGACTGTCATCGAGTGGCTTAACATCTGATTCAAAAGTGGCTATATCGAGTCCATCGTATAGCTTCATCAGCTGCTGATATTTTAATTGTTCTAAGCTCTTAGAAAAGACGTACAAATTCCTGTTTTTCCAGTCTAAGCAGTTAGGTGCCAGTAAAAAATTATCAACCAGTAGCGTAGTCTTACCGCAACCCGATGGCCCAACAATGAGACAACGAATATTATCAGGTAGCAGATTGCCATTTTTCTTAGTCTGCTGTTCGGGCTCTGGTAGTCGCTTTATAACATCCCAGGTGTTCATAGTATCACTTTGTCTGCTTTGATCCAGCTGTTTTCTGGATGACCTAGCCATTTAACCAGTAGCTTGTTGCTTTTTTGCGGATGACTTTTTCCATGAGATATGTGTCAGGCTGTTTAGTTTTGCTAAGTTCTTCTTCATAGAATCGGCCTTTGAGGATTTCGTTGTGATGATCTTTTATTATATATGTGTTACGGGTCCCAGGTATAACTTGAACCACTGTAAATAATTCAGTGCTCCAGTTTCTAGTAAAGCCTCTTTCGAATATGTGTTTATATTTACTAATCCTTACTTGATCACCTACCTTGTATTTAGGTCTTCTGGTTGTTGGCTGATATCTCGGATAGTAAACAGTGTTGGTCAATTGCTGCTCGTCAGATTTGGTTACGTCAGATGGCTTTTTATTAATTGTGGTGTGGACCTAGTTGTTATACTGATCTAGAAGTTCTGGTATCATAGCAACCCATTTATAATTACCTTGAAGCGGAAATTGCTTATACATATGACTTTTTAGGGTCCTGTTGAATCTTTCTACAATAGAGGCTTTGAGATCGCTGTAACTTGAGTAATGTCGTATTGACTGGCTCTTAACAAATTCTTGAAATACCAAATTATAGAATTCTTTACCGTTATCTGTTTGTAGATAGCGTGATAATCTGCCACTCTGATTGATGATTGTCCTAAAAGCTTCTATAACACATGCTCCAGTCTTGGATTTGAGCGGCACAGCCCAGGCATATTTCGAAAATGTATCTATGACAGTAAGTAGATACTTGTAGCCCTTGTTGATCTTGGGTATGTTTTTCAGCTGTCCACTTGCCATCTCAACCAAGTCAGCCTGCCACAAATCGGCTATGCCTTTTGTGATCACTGGCAGTCGCTTATAGTTACGTCTGGCTGGTCTGTGTATGATTTGTCTAGACATAGTACGTAAACAAGAATATTGCAACTATGGGGTGTTCAGCAGCTGATACTACAGGATTTTCTAAATACAGCTTATCCCCTATTTGTATGTCAAACTCCAAAGAACCATCATCTTCTGCATAGGCTGTTTCTAGTGTATCGGGGTGTGTAAAATCCTCCAACTCCACACTGGTGATTTTTGGTATGTTGTCAGCATTGGCTATTGATAAGGTAGGGTAGTGGTGTGCCTGTGGTTGTAACCAGTATTTGATCTTGACAGGTTTGAGTGTGCCCCTTACGAAGAACTGGTAATAAAATTGTGCAGGGGACAACATATACAGTTTGCCACCTGGTGTAAACGGTGATTCGTATTCTTTGTTGGGGACACTGTACAATTCAAGGATTACTGTGTGCTTAGGATTCTCGATTAGGCCAGTTATTTCTTTTTCTGCTGGAAGCAATCTACTTATTACAGATTCAAGATGCTCGTTGATAGTACTAACAATCTCGTCTTGGCCTGGTTTGATTCTTATGTCCACAGCAAGTTTCTTGTGTTGTTGCACAATCTCTTGAAGCTGCGTGGCAAAAACAGACAGAGCATTTGCTTGGTTGGATTCCATGGTCCCTAGCTGTTGCTTGATGTTGGATACAATTTGCTGCAGATTTTCAACAACAGCCAATTTTGAACTTTGGACTGTAAGATCATGGACTTGGGTTCTGATATCCTCAAACAGGGCATGCAGTTCGTTAATATGCTGATTGGTTGGAAGAGTAGCCACTGTCTGAGTAAGCTGTTTGATCTCTGTCTGAATATTCTTGATGTCTTCAGATTTCAATATGCGATGTACGGCTCTTTTAATATTTTTAAGTTCCTGTGATGTAGGCAGATTGGCCACCGTATTCTGCAGAGACTCAAGGGCCAATTTTACATCATTTAATTCACTAGCGTCAGCCACACTACGCATAGCATCTTGGAGCAGGGCTATGTCTGCCTGAGTAGGTGTCGATTGTTGTAAAATTTCAAGCTTTGTTTGAATATCATCGATCAAGTGATGACAATAGCTCAGATTCGGTATTAAGATTTTCAAGTTTGGTGATCTGTTGCTGAACACTGGCAAGGTTGTCTACGATACCAGGTAAACGGGACTCCAGAGTTTCTTGTACATTTGTCAGATCGTTGCGCATTGCTTCTATGGTACCCTCAAGATGGCTTATGGTACTCTGAATTTTGCCAAAATCCTCGTATGTCTCTAGTTGTAGCTTGATGTTGGCAACACTACGAGTAATAGCACTCAGAGCATCCGAAGATTGTAGGTTGTTCATAAAATTTTCTAGTGTCTCGATTATATCTTTGACCTCGGCTATGGCATTGTTAAGGGGTCCAGATTAGGTATCTGTAGTGATTGAATCTGTTATTTTAAAGTAGAAATCACTAGATCAAAATCATCTTGGGACTTTATGCTTTGAACAATTGTTTGGAGCTGTGTCTGGACACTACCAATCTGCTCTTCTAGTTGCTGTTTTAGTTGCTCAGACTTGGTAGCCTGAGTCTTAGATTTGGCTTGAAGAGCTGCTACGGCCTCTTCAAGACTCTGTAGATTATCTAGTGTAGCCAAGTCAGTGTATTTCTGAAGCAGCAATTTAAGTTCTGAGTCGATTTTAAGACGAGGGTCCATGCATTGTGATTCTAAATTGGTCATCTCGAGTTGAAGACTGGCATTGAGTGTGGTTTGTAGAGCTTGTAAATCACTTCTTAATTTTTTGACTCTGACCTCAAACATCAGAACCTCGTCGCTGTGATCTTCATGCCTTGTATGGCCAAATATATCGTTAGGCTTTGTGTTTTTTTAGCGGTTATTTTTTATAGAGTATCTGATTCTTAATTCTATAAAAATAGTTATAAGCTTGTCGTAGTGTCCCAGGACCTCAATATATAAGCAGTCACCGGCAGAGACAGTATATACAGTGCCAGAAACCATGTTTGAGTGCATAATTCTGTAAATATTTCTGCCTACTGAAACCTTGACATTGCCCTCGGGGGTTGTAATACATTGTAATTGACCACCTACAGGTAACTGGTAGTGGTTTAAGTTATTGTTAAATATGTACAATGTTTTACCTGTATTAACATCAACATCTGTAAGTATGCTATTCAGATGAATAATTAACATACCACTTAGTTTAGATAGCATAGACTGTTTATCAGGAGAGGGTGCTGGTGTTGGCAGGTCCATAATAGCCTGTTTCTTGAACCCAAATAAAGTTCATTGGCATGTTTATTTATTGCAAGGCATGCTCTGTGATTGGGCATTGATTGCCACTTATCAAATCGCAATAACCCCATGGTAGAGTATGTATGCCACATGATAAAACACATCTCTTATCGTCATGTGGGTCCAGAGCAACCTTTATTACAATATTTGTGGTCACCAAGTGATCCATACTCTGGATTCTGCATTCTGATGTTCTGATTGTGCTACATGATTTGAGACAATCTTCGTAATCTTTAAATCTGAGCTCTTTGTCTACATTTACTCTACCAACGCCCTTGGCTTTTTTAGTAACAGCACCACTGGATGTTTCAAAGCTGTACATCTTGGCCCTTAACCCAACAAATGCTACAATAACATCGCCAAGTGTCTCGTCTTTTAACTTGCCAGGCACCTTTTTGTTGTGTAGTTGAATATTCAGATGGCCAGGCAATTTGCTAGTATCGAAATATTCAAGCAATGCAGGCTGTGCTATATCTTGATAGATATCTTCTGTCTGAATATCAAGGATAAAGCTATCCGTGTCCATATACATCAGTCTTATACGATCACCATAAAAAGGCTTAAACACATCGTAATATTGCTCCAGCATGTGTAATTTGGCCAATTCTAATATTACAGCCCCTACATAAATAGGCTTATCAAACTTGATCTTTGTTTTATTCATGTTAAAAAACGCCAGATTATTGTCATAAATTCTTCTGTAATTGAAGTTGGGCTTTGCTACCAATTTTTTGCTCTGGCTGGGTCGAGTAACCAATTTGACATGAGTATGTTTTCTGATATTTTCTATGGTCTTGCCATACACCGTATTGACCATCAATTTGAACATGGTCTTATCAAATTGTGTTATCGCACGTGTTCGAAGCTCGGTAATTGTATCAATATATGGCTTCAACCATCTTGAGTGCCTGAACCCTAAGACTTTGCCAACCTTGGTTATTTTAACACCATGACGCATCAGGAACTGGAGGTTCTTGTAGTATATGCCATAACCCTGTTTTGGCTCTAGAGTCATCATCAGCTTCTTCTGTTTAGAGCCAGGCGGACACTGGAACTCAGCAATTGGCGGCAGATCAGAAAACTGGCTGTGCAAATTATCAGGAATTGCCAGATCGACCTCTAAGAACAGGCCATAGTCACTGTCATCAAAGTCTTGAAGATCCTCAATGTTGAAATCTTCGACCCACTCAAGCCCTGCATATGGCAATTTTTTCATCATGGCATAACCATACAGGCTGTTGGCATCCACATAAAATATATAGTTTGATGGTCGTGCAGGATCATAATCGGGGACATACTTGTTGTTGGCTTTGGTATATTTTTGAGAACATTGTACTATGCCCCCTCGTATACATTGTTCGATGAACAGATACATGTCCTGGTCCTGGATCAGATCCAATTTTATTTTAGTGTTCAGAAACATCGCAGACCATGCTAGGCCTGGAGCACTGTAAAAATAGACCGGGTCAAGGTAATAATTTTGTATTCAGGATGCTCTAAATGCCTCAATGACATCGGCTAAGAGCGTCACATCGAGTGCCAAATAGCATTTATAATAATCATCAAGATTCTGACAATTTAAGTTGGTCCACATCAACTGGGCATGGCGATAATCGCCATCGGTAATTCCTGATGCTCTGAGTTTGCTGTAGAACGCTTCTTGCGGTGGCAGAGCACACTCGTCAAATTTAGAAAAATCGGTAATATAAACCTATGGATATACACCCTTACGCCTAAGCAATTTCAGGTCCAAATTTGGACGTAATTTTGAATTGGGCATCAGATAATTGACTGGCCAGAGTGGCAAGGTTAGCCGACAGAAATCTATATGAATCTAGAAATCTTAGGTGTATGGGCCTGCCATTAACACTGATTATTTTGCTAATAGCTATATATTTGTCGTCATTTTCTGCTAAAATATTTAAATCCTGCTTGTCAAACCCTTCGTATCTGATCACATGATGAAAATCATAATTAGATGCACCGTGGCAAAATATCGGGACAAATTTTGGTCTCTGGATCTTAATACGCGTATTAAAGCTACTACACAAAGCCTGTTTATATCGACCGTCCGTATGGCAGTAATGACGTACCTTGTTATTTGTATCCGAAAATTCAGAATTGCATACCGGGCATTTTTCTGTACTGATCAAATCTTCGATTTGATCCTCTGTTAAAGGTGGCATAGGTTCTGATTTTAACAAAATATTGAGGGCTATACTACGGCACACTTTTTCTATTTTAAGTGCAAATTTTTTAACAACATCTGGTCCCCTGTATAAGTATGATTTACTAACAACACCATCCTGTACAACAACATAACAAAAACTAGAAGGTTCGTGTAGCTGATATGCTGTACTTGATGATTCTTCAGGATTTGGGCCTCAGAATGCAAACGGTTTGAGATTTGATTCAAAATCACAGACTATATATGCTGGGTTCCGCAACAAGGCTTCGAATTTTTTGAATTTGGCATTTTCGTTTGGTTTAGGCATAGCCATATGAACAGGTTTATGGTTGCCACAGTATTTTAAATGTTCAGCCAACTTGTTTTTAGCAATTTCAGTATTCCCTTCATCAACACCATTTACTATTTTTCGACCATCAATCACAGTCAAACATCTTCGACACAACTTGTATATTCTATTGGATTTGCCTAGTTGTTTTCTGACTAAAGCCTGAACATTGCGTATCAGAGTGTAGTGATATGTACCATCCCCCTCAATTAAGAGCAGATCGATCGGGACAGCAGAATCATCAAGGTTGCTGATTCTAAGAGGCTCTATTAAGCAATCGCCACGACTAGCAGAACAAATAAACACATTAATAGATAATGGCATACCATTGCTATCTCTGGCTTTTTTTCAAATTTATCGATATTCTGGACAGACATTGGATATTCTAAGCCATCTATAGCATCATCAAAATCATGTTCATGCTGTTTATAATGATTTATTCGCTGTGGATTATTTAAAACTGGAAACAAGGCAGCTAAAATACACCACAGAAAGCATTTCTGGTCGGTATTTTCTACGTTAACCACGGCTTTTTTGTTTTCGATATTGTCAGGTAAAGGCAGATATGTAGAACCTTGTAGAGGTCTGAATTCAGAAATATTAACATAGAGCCTGTGTGGGGATCCGCAAAGATTCCATCCTGATTCTTTAGCAGCAAACTCAGAATGTTTGATAAGCAATTGGTCTATCAACCTGCTTAGTATTTCGTCTAAGTTTGTATTTGAGTATACAGGTACAGTTTCTGTTATGTGGGGCTGTGTAAATTTTGTGCCATTTGGTTTCTTATATTCAGTATACAATTTAAGAGATAGCTTATAAGAGCCATTTGTGCATTAGAATAGCTAGCATATCAGAATTTACATTAGTCAAAAAATTCTTATTTTCACATCTTGGCTCTGATACGAAACGGTAATCAATAAGTTGACCGTCAAAACTACTATGAAAGGGTACATTGCGTGGTGGCTTTGCCGGTCTAGTATTATCGGATGTAACAAGCTTTCTTTTTAGACCAGATGTAGATGACTGTGGGGGCAATGTTGATGCCTGTGCAGAACAAGAGCCAATATGTCTATTGAAGTATGCCATGCAAAATTTTCTATGGCATTTTGGGCATATTTTAGTGGGCATTTTGCGTTTTTCTGGATCACAATTACGTTGGTGCCTAGCCCAATTAGACCTAGATATAATCTTATCGCATTGATTACAATATTTTTGATTTGGCATTTTTGGTTTCATATTTAGTATTTATATATAATTTTTTGGGGCTCAAATCAAAAACTATATACTTAATAAAAATATCAGTTGGGTTCAGCAGTGTGCTTTGTATACTTAGTGTGTATAGTTAGTGTGTATACTTAGTGTGTATACTTAGTCTGTTACTATTTTTGGTTTTGGTATTTATATATAATTTTTTGGGGCTAGTAGACACAATAAGAGAGTTCTGAATCCTCTATTGGGGCTCGAATCATCATGTGGGGCTCGTCGTAGCCTTTTATGATGTATATTTTGAGGGCAGAGTTGGCAACACTGTGGGGGGCACTGTAGCCTTTTATGAGGGGGGTCTATTGCCCTCTGTTTACATCTGGCAACACTACCGTAGATTTTATGACAGTGTTGTTAAACCTACTGGGTTTTTCACTGTAAATTTTTATTAAAGGACCTGTGAGGCTCGTCGTAGCCTTTTATGATGTATATTTTGAGGGCAGAGTTGGCAACACTGTGGGTTTTTACTGTAGCCTTTTATGAGGGGGGTCTATTGCCCTCTGTTTACATCTGGCAACACTACCGTAGATTTTTTGACAGTGTTGTTAAACCTACTGGGTTTTTTTCACTGTAAATTTTTATTAAAGGACCTGAGGGGTCCATGTATTTTTTATGTTTGCCAATACTGTTGGGGGGGGGGCTAGTGTTGGCAACACTGTGGGTTTTTACTGTAGCCTTTTATGAGGGGGACCTATTGTCCCCTTTTTATATTTGGCAACTCTATTGGATGTTTTTTTTGAGGCTTGGGTTTTACCAACCCATCCGAAGAAAATTCCACTATATGATCTTTTACTGGCTAAGCTAACCTACAAATAGAAATTGGCAACACCGACGAGTCTTGAATTATCATTTGAGGCTCGTCGGTGTTGCCTACCCACTCTACAAAAATTCCACTATATGATTTTTCACAGGTTAAGCTAACCTACAAATAGGAGTTGGCAGCACTGACTTATAAACCCACTGGGTTCTCTTGGCATGTTTTTTCATGATGTGTTGCTAGGCTATTGAGCATCTTGGCGTATACAATATATATCCTATCCGCGACGGAGACCGTGGACCTGGGCACCATGGGAGAACTTTTAGGTTTCGAGAACAACCACCCAAAACTCGAAGCTGGCATCAAGCACGTAGCAACCAACATTCCTAAATTCACCTAACCTAACCTAACCTAACCTAACCTAACCTAACCTAACCTAACCTAACCTAACCCATAACCTAACCTAACCTAACCTAACCTAACCTAACCTAACACATAACCTAACCTAACACATAACCTAACCTAACCTAACACATAACCTAACCTAACCTAACACATAACCTAACCTAACCTAACCTAACCTAACCTAACACATAACCTAACCTAACCTAACCTAACCTAACCTAACACATAACCTAACCTAACCTAACCTAACCCACTGGGTTCTCTTGGCATGTTTTTTCATGATGTGTTGCTAGGCTATTGAGCATCTTGGCGTATACAATGTATATATTTTGAGAGGGGGGTTATGGCTTTTTATGCTGTACGAATACTGGAAGCTTGACAGTGACAACCAACAGAGTAGGTAAACCTACATCCAGGAACTGGCAACACTAGTTTCTGACAGTGAATTTGAAATAAAATATTAAACAAAATACATGAGTAAGCACTGTGATTACAAATAGTACCAGTGTTATGCCCCCAACTCCAACTGGACAACTGGGGAAAATAATTGTACAACAATTTGTACCTAATTGTACAATACTTGTACCTAATTGTACAACATATACACAGACATAAAAGAGAGAGCCTTCCCGTAACTTACTTCATGTACAATTTATATGATTTTACAACTGTGAAAAGAAAGCATATGTGTTCTGTATGCACACATTTATTCTTATTTTTCGAAGTTGAATGAAAGCACATGTTTTTACGCTCTCGTAATACTAACCTTGCTCCACTGATTTTAAATTGCTTCCATCCGCTTTTTTTTTCCTGTGTTATTTCCGCATGCACGCAACATTCGCTTTCAATAGACAGAAGGAGTGTTAGTATAGCAGGCTCCGAGTTTACAATTTATTAAATTAAACAATAATTTATGTAAGAATATACTTGTACTTACCGAACACAAAATAATAAAAAGCACATGTGAATATTTGCGTGTGTTCATGTTATATGACGACTGAGTAAAAAAATAATGTTGACTCCCCGAAAGATAAAGTTCCTAGTTCGACATCAGATGCATGCAAATTTTATGTTTTGCTCTCCAAAATCTTGATTTTTATGTTTGTGCTATTTGTCATACAGCAGAGGAGGAGGAGGGAGAGGGAGGGGAGGGGGTACTATTAGCGCCATCTATTAGCAAACAATAGAAATAAAAAGTAAGTCAAACTTTTTCAACACCCAAACATTTTAAACGTCCTCGCGTAGTAATACGATCTAGCTGAAGATGTTTAAAAGAGTACTCTTAGTCGACGAAGCTAATTGCTAGGGCCCTTATATTACTAAAATATTCTTTAATTTGCATATTTCTCATACCGCCATATGTTGTTCTATTTGACTTCTTCCAAAAAAATGCTAATTAGCGAGAGTTAATTAAGCAAGGCAAGTAAAAGAAGCAAAATAGAACAACATATGGCGGCGTGAGAATATGTAAAAAATTCGATTCAGAGGTGAATCGAATTAAAGTTGGGGGATATTTTGCATTTTATCCCTATAATGTACAAAACATTTACCGTACATAATCTTTTCCATTTACAACAGTATAAAATAAGAGGAATGTGTGACAATATCCATATTAATTAGGAAAGTATGTTGTATGCTAGGTTAGCTAATTGTGTCTTCTACAGCTTCACTGTATAGAGGGAAGATGGAAAAAGAGAGCTCTACGGAAACTGACGCTCTTAACAATATTGTACGTCCGTGAAAATTATATATAAATAAGACTTAAGCGTATTATCTGCTTTCATGTCAGATTTTACCAACCTGTGAGCTGTAGTGTTTAGGTGACAAGCGACCTGCTCAAATATGATACTGTTGATAATATTGTACGTTCGTGAAAATTATATATAAATAAGACTTAAGCGTATTATCTGCTTTCATGTCAGATTTTGCCAACCTGTGAGCTGTAGTGTTTAGGTGACAAGCGACCTGCTCAAATATGATACTGTTGATAATATTGTACGTTCGTGAAAATTATATATAAATAAGACTTAAGCGTATTATCTGCTTTCATGTCAGATTTTATCAACCTGTGAGCTGTAGTGTTTAGGTGACAAGCGACCTGCTCAAATAAGATACTGTTGACAATATTGTACGCCCGTGAAAATTATATATAAATAAGACTTAAGCGTATTATCTGCTTTCATGTCAGATTTTACCAACCTGTAAGCTGTAGTGTTTAGGTGACAAGCGACCTGCTCAAATATGATACTGTTGACAATATTGTACGCCCGTGAAAATTATATATAAATAAGACTTAAGCGTATTATCTGCTTTCATGTCAGATTTTACCAACCTGTAAGCTGTAGTGTTTAGGTGACAAGCGACCTGCTCAAATATGATACTGTTGACAATATTGTACGCCCGTGAAAATTATATATAAATAAGACTTAAGCGTATTATCTGCTTTCATGTCAGATTTTACCAACCTGTGAGCTGTAGTGTTTAGGTGACAAGCGACCTGCTCAAATATGATACTGTTGACAATATTGTACGTCCGTGAAAATTATATATAAATAAGACTTAAGCGTATTATCTGCTTTCATGTCAGATTTTGTCAACCTGTGAGCTGTAGTGTTTAGGTGACAAACGACCTGCTCAAATATGATACTGTTGACAATATTGTACGCCCGTGAAAATTATATATAAATAAGACTTAAGCGTGTTATCTGCTTTCATGTCAGATTTTGTCAACCTGTGAGCTGTAGTGTTTAGGTGACAAACGACCTGCTCAAATATGATACTGTTGACAATATTGTAAGCCCGTGAAAATTATATATAAATAAGACTTAAGCGTATTATCTGCTTTCATGTCAGATTTTGCCAACCTGTGAGCTGTAGTGTTTAGGTGACAAGCGACCTGCTCAAATATGATACTGTTGACAATATTGTACGCCCGTGAAAATTATATATAAATAAGACTTAAGCGTATTATCTGCTTTCATGTCAGATTTTACCAACCTGTGAGCTGTAGTGTTTAGGTGACAAGCGACCTGCTCAAATATGATACTGTTGACAATATTGTACGCCCGTGAAAATTATATATAAATAAGACTTAAGCGTATTATCTGCTTTCATGTCAGATTTTACCAACCTGTGAGCTGTAGTGTTTAGGTGACAAGCGACCTGCTCAAATATGATACTGTTGGCAATATTGTACGTTCGTGAAAATTATATATAAATAAGACTTAAGCGTATTATCTGCTTTCATGTCAGATTTTACCAACCTGTGAGCTGTAGTGTTTAGGTGACAAGCGACCTGCTCAAATATGATACTGTTGACAATATTGTACGTCCGTGAAAATTATATATAAATAAGACTTAAGCGTATTATCTGCTTTCATGTGAAATTTTACCAACCTGTGAGCTGTAGTGTTTAGGTGACAAGCGACCTGCTCAAATATGATACTGTTGACAATATTGTACGCACGTGAAAATTACATATAAATAAGACTTAAGCGTATTATCTGCTTTCATGTCAGATTTTGCCAACCTGTGAGCTGTAGTGTTTAGGTGACAAGCGACCTGCTCAAATATGATACTGTTGACAATATTGTACGTCCGTGAAAATTATATATAAATAAGACTTAAGCGTATTATCTGCTTTCATGTCAGATTTTGCCAACCTGTGAGCTGTAGTGTTTAGGTGACAAGCGACCTGCTCAAATATGATACTGGTAGCCATAAAACTGAATGGGCACTTGAGGATTCTTCAGGATGTCGGCTTTGTACTTGAGAGCATAGTTTGATTCGTATTCTACCACTGGCACGCGCAGCTCCATGGACCTTACAATACACTTGGCAGCGTCGGGTAGTGTGTTGGGAAGCAAGGTAGTCCCGTCCGGGCCCAAAGTGCTGTATCGCATCAGTGCGTCGTTGTCGTTGGCAGCTCTGCGAAAAGTGACGCGCAAACTACCCTTCTACAGGATCTCCTTGTAGTCCGAGAAGAAACCGGGCAGCAGACGCATGGGAAACAGTACTGTGTGACTTTGAGTTTTGATTTTTGTACCTGCTTCGAATCCCCCTGCCTGGTAGTATGCTGCATCGGTCTTGGAGAGTTTCAGTGTTCCCACGGCAGTCGAGGTAATCCCGGGGTAGTCAACCCTATCGATGACGGTGCCGTGCTTTCTAACTTCCACCTGCGAGAATAGGTACGGCACAAAATTATCTACGAGTCTTAGGTTTGCGTTGGCAAGAAATGCTTCGCCGTTGTCTCTCTTCACTACATCAAACTTGACGTACAAATCAGCTCTGTGAGGGTGAATGAATTTATCCCCGACGTCCACATCGTATTCTATCTCTCGATTCGCTTCGTTAAGGTTGGCAAACGTGCGACGGTTGGGAGGGAAGGACTGCAACTCGTAACTTTCGATTTGTTCCATGATGGTTATTTATTATATGTTAATCTCCACGACGGCAGTGGTCGCGGCTCCTGCAAAATCAACTACCTCCCCCTTCTTGTTTGTCACTGCTAATTCTATGTTGTCTATGCGATTACGAGATACAGGAAAGTATATCGGTGGGGAGGGTGTGTAGATAATTGGCTCCATGAACTCAGAGTTTGGTTTGAACGTAGCGATAATACCTGTCTGCTTGTAACTCCCTGGGATGCCGTCAGAGGATTTGGTGATCATACCTTGATCATTTTTTTACAGAGCAGTTCGGGTAGGTTGTTATTTATAGACCCCACCCCAATTTTTTTTTTGTTTCGTGTTCATGGCGATGGTCGTACCTAATGCGGCGACCCGTTCGCCCAGCGAGACGTCTCTGCTGACGAGTCTCCCGAAAGCTGCGTGCTCTAACTTTCTGTCAGCATCATGACGTACATCGAGATCGGTATTGGTATTGTAGGCAATATCGTGATTCTTGCATGCAGCATCCAGGGGATTCACACTCTTGTCGCCTCTCTTTTATTCGCTGTTCGAGTTTGGTACCGGGGCCGCGGTACTGGTAACCTGGCAAGTGCATCTTGAAGGGTAGCTTGTTGATGATGTCGTTCACGAGACCTCGGCCTTCGGCCACGTTCCAAAATTTCGGAGGTAGGGTGTTGATGATTTTGATGAGGTACCCTATGCCTTTGTCGTCATTCACAATGAAGTTGGCAAGCTTGGAGCTAACCATGTCCACAATTCCTACCTTCTCGTTGCGAAAGTTGCTGTTGCCTGTATTCTCCTCTCCTGCATTAACCAACAACCTGTCTATGAGCTTGCGCACGTCGTCAACCCACACAAACTCTTTGGGCAGGTTGTAGTAGAGTTTGACGCCGCTGCCTGTTTTGACCTGGTTCCATATCGGCTTGATGAGGTTCTTGTATTTTTCGCCGCTGCTAGATTTGACGCGATTCTGCGTAGCGTTGTTGTTTTGGTACAAGGCATCCGTCATGATCAAAATTTTCTTGTAACTTTGGTAATCTTCGTCTGTGTAATCTCTTGGCTGCTTTTTTGGTGATGAGTTCCCACAGTCCAACCGTGCCGGGATACCTGTTCCAGCTGTTTTTCTCACCCAAATTGACTTTCATGTTGTCACCCTCGAACGTGACTTTCGATTTTCCGATTTTCCAAACCACGCCCTCGTTGAGTTCCATGGTTGGGTACAATCCGAAAACCTCGTCTTTCTCGAACTAAACTCAACGGCCTGTTGATCAATCAATTTTCGGAACGCTGCTCCTCTTGCTGGAACAGTGACGATTTCAGATTCGCGACGATCGACATGACGAGGAAACCCAACGACGGAGAATACAGAAACAAAATTAACGACTTTCTAAACGTTGCAACGTTGTTTTCCGTCGTTGGGTTTCCTCGTCATGTCGATCGTCGCGAATCTGAAATCGTCACTGTTCCAGCAAGAAGAGCAGCGTTCCGAAAATTGATTGATCAACAGGCCGTTGAGTTTAGTTCGAGAAAGACGAGGTTTTCGGATTGTACCCAACCATGGAACTCAACGAGGGCGTGGTTTGGAAAATCGGAAAATCGAAAGTCACGTTCGAGGGTGACAACATGAAAGTCAATTTGGGTGAGAAAAACAGCTGGAACAGGTATCCCGGCACGGTTGGACTGTGGGAACTCATCACCAAAAAAGCAGCCAAGAGATTACACAGACGAAGATTACCAAAGTTACAAGAAAATTTTGATCATGACGGATGCCTTGTACCAAAACAACAACGCTACGCAGAATCGCGTCAAATCTAGCAGTGGCGAAAAATACAAGAACCTCATCAAGCCGATATGGAACCAGGTCAAAACAGGCAGCGGCGTCAAACTCTACAACAACCTGCCCAAAGAGTTTGTGTGGGTTGACCACGTGCGCAAGCTCATAGACAGGTTGTTGGTTATTGCAGGAGAGGAGAATACAGGCAACAGCAACTTTCGCAACGAGAAGGTAGGAATTGTGGACATGGTTAGCTCCAAGCTTGCCAACTTCATTGTGAATGACGACAAAGGCATAGGGTACCTCATCAAAATCATCAACACCCTACCTCCGAAATTTTGGAACGTGGCTGTTACCCTGCCCCCGTGTCAGGGCAACAGTGTTTTTTCTTATTGTAATATTTATTAATATGTTAATTAATTAGGTAATTACGTGTATAAACATATATATGTGTTATTAGTGTAAATCAATTTATTATGCATTTTTAGGTTCATATTATTCCATGTATAAATACCATGTAGCTCTCTGTTCTTGCTTCGTGTTTCGAACGTTCAAAAGAAAGGCGGGCAGTTTAGCTGTTAAAGATTAAAAATTTTGAAAGAAGGGCGGTTGGCAGCAGACGCCAACCAAACATATATAAACTCCCAGATGAGAGTAGGGGAGGTCGGCTGTTGGAACTGAGACTTGGAAGGGAGAGGCTGTTTTTGCTTCGGTTAGCTAGGACCGGAGGACAGATCTCCCGAAACGGATGCTGTAAGAGATTGGATTGCCGGGCAAGCTAGTGCCTTGGTATCCAGTTTACAGGTAATAAGGTAGTTTGTACTGGATGTTATTTTGAAGTAATTACGGTGCGCCGGGCAGCCTAGTGCCTTGTCACCGTGGAGGTTGAGAAATGTACACGTCGGGCGGCCTAGCGCCTGTTAAGACGTTTCTTGGAGTAACGCGAGTCTACCTTGTGACAAGCGTACTTCAGATGTAATTCATGAAATGTAAAGCATCCAGGTACAAACAATAGAGATTCCAACATCAAAATTAAGAGTTTTGGCCCGATAAATAATTAGAGAAATGAACGTTCGGAAACGACTTGTATATACTTTAAATTTTACCTTAATTAAACTATAGAAATTATCCAAAATTTCCGTTTTTAATTTCACAAAAGCTGGACAAGGTAATTTATCCCCCTGATCATAAAGGTTTCGCAAAGGTTATCCGTTGTCTCTTGTAGTTAATTATATAATTATGTTGACTTGTAGCAACCCACGTGCATTGTCGTACAAAGAAAGATACCCCTAGACAAATCAGAGCCGAGTACGAATTGCACCGAACCTCGAGTGCGGAGGTAAAGTGTGGGGGGCCAGGCAAGTAACATATTTATTTGTGGGCTCTGTCCGGGATTGAACATATTTATTTGGGGGCTCTGTCCGCGATTGAACTTAGTTATTTGAGGGCTTGCCGTAGGATATTGAACTAGATTTTTGCTTTGAAAGTTAAGTAGAGAAACGGACGAGGATCGAACCGATGATCTTGCGAAACAGAAAAGGGGAAGTTACAAGAATGTCGCTTGGTAACTCGAGCAGGTCCAGCCCGACCGAGTCAGAACTTTCTGTTGTTGAGGAACAGAGGTGCGTTCCAAGAGTGACAATGGAGGAAATTCGTTTGCCGCTTCCGACATTTGAGGGAAATGTAGGGAAGGAAAATGCTTTTTCGTATCTGGATAGGATTGAAGATTACGCGAGAACGCTGAAAATTTCTGAAGATGATCTTCTGAAGCAGTTTATTCCTCTTTCGTTGCGAAATGAAGCGAGGGAGTGGTTTTTGTTCACGGAACCGTTCGGTGATTTTTCACAATTCAGGCATAAATTCTTGCAGGCTTTTCATGGATTGGATTATCAACTTGCTAACGAGGGATTGGCGGAATACGTTCGCAAGGTTGACAGGCATTTTAGTAGGATAAGGAATTCGGCTTCTGCACAGGAGAGAATTGACTTTGTGAAGTCGCACTGCAATCCGGTATTTAGGGATTATTTGTACAACAAGACATTCACTTCTATGAGAGAAATGAGCGTGTACGCCCTCGAACTACAAGCGGAGTTTTTGGAAAGGCAGAGATTCAAATCTTTCGTTTCAGAAGATGAAATTCGCAGCTGGTCGCTAAGAAAGTCATTTAACCAGGAATGCGAAGAGGAGAGGGGGAGAAAGAAATCTGATATTTTCTTGGACCCTGTGAGCATTGGTTTTGACCGCCCGAAAGTCGAGCGCCTGAGGGCTGAACATGTGGTTTCACGCCCTCCACCCTCGCGGCTTGCGGTGAGGGATGGAAACAAACAGAACCGCTTTTCGAAGGAAGATTGCCAGAGAAATAAATTATGCTACACTTGTGGACAGAAAAGGCAGAGCTTCAAATCACCGTAGGGAAAACAAGATTAATGAACGTGGGAATGGAGTAACAAAAAACTCGTAGAGTCGCCACGAATTTGTCAAGTTCGTGGCGTGGAAACTGCAAATTTTACGCGGAAGGAAAATTTTTCACCAAACAATGTAAATGTAAAAGATGTAAGGGAACCTATTGTTTTATGCACCGTGGCTAACGTGGAAGTACACGCATGTATTGATACTGCGTCGTCCAATAACTTTGTGTCTTTGGAGGTCTTCGAGAAAATGAAGACAAATGGAGTGAAATTGAAGGGTTGCAGAACTAAAGTAATACTTGCGGAAGGAAATGTGGAATCTTTGGAGAGCGCTTACGTGAATATTAAGTTTCACGGACACAAGGCTCGGGATCAGATATTTGTGTTATCTAATGCTAATCATGAGATGCTAATGGGAAGGACATTGATGGCTAAGCTGGGACTTGTACCCATGATTCATCGTAACGGGTGGGCAATTGAGCCTGATCTTTCGAAAATCGTGCCTTTTGATTCGCCGCCGACACGTGACAGCGTTGATGCTGTTGGTTCAAGGGGACTGTGTTCAACCACGGATGGAGTCGAAGGGGTCCGAGAGAACGTTTCTGCTTGCGGAGCGGAGACACGTAGCAGCGACATCAAAGGGGTGGGGGTTGACGAAGAGAGAAGGATTGCCATGCTGATGGAGGGTACCGATATCTCAGAGGAAAACAAGCCGAAATTGATTGCCATATTAAGACGGAATATTGATGTTTTTCAAGATAAACCAGGATTAGCAAAGGATTACGAGGTTCGTTTGGATGTGGATAACGAGAAGCCGGACCGAGCGAAACCTAGGCCACTTTCTGAGCAAAAGAAGAAATTCGACCGGAAACAGAAAAGGAAAACGGAAGCGATGTTTACAGATGCAGCTGGCAACACTGTAAATGGAAAACAGACGGACGGACAGAAACAAACTTCGCCGCCCGTAGATCTTAACGATAAAGGTATGTGGAAAGGAGAACAACAGAGCGATCCTTATTTGTCGAAATTAATTGGATGTTTAAATGGGGAAGAAGTTGAAATAAAGGATTCTCGAGAGAAGAGAAAATTTGACTTTTATCTGCAACATTCCTGTCTCGACGATGATGGACTGCTTTACCGTTTCGTTGACGAAAACACTGGACTTTATCCACCGTTTAACTCCAGATTGAAGCTGTGGGTACCAGAGAAGTTAAAGAATTAAGTACTTAAATCTTCGCATGATGATTTATTATCTGCGCACTTAGGACATGGAAAGACATTGTTTAA
The DNA here is from genome assembly GCF_977018435.1 of Lepisma saccharinum. Lineage (NCBI taxonomy): Eukaryota > Metazoa > Arthropoda > Insecta > Zygentoma > Lepismatidae > Lepisma > Lepisma saccharinum. Next base: position 37,372,395 of record NC_139233.1, read on the forward strand.
GCTTCTAGAGCATTATACTTGGGACGGAGTAGTCAAAGATGTCAGTAACTATTGCAAAAGTTGTATCACTTGTCTTCAGTATAATCCTGACAACAGCAGAAAGATGGGATTTATGAACTCGAGAAAAGCTACTGCGCCTGGATACAAAGTGTTTCTGGACATTTTTGGACCACTGCCTACAAGTACGAAGGGGAGATACAAGTACTGTTTAGTCATTCAAGACGAGTTCTCAAGACACATTAGTTTGACACCGCTTAGAACTACAACGGCGAGGACGATCTCGCAAGCATTCTTGAAGTACTGTTTTCAATCAGGATTCCCGAAATACGTTGTCAGTGACAACCAGAGTGTATTTCGAAGCAAACTGTATTCACAGATGTTGCGTTCTGTGAATTGCAAGCCTGTCTATATTACGCCATATAGACCGAAGGGAAATAAATCAGAAGCAGCTATTAAGATAATCAAGCAAGCACTGGGAAAGTTTTGCAAGGAACACTCGTCGTGGGCTGAAAATTTGGACGCGATAAGTTTTGCCATCAATAATGCAACGAATTCGATGACTGGATTGAAGCCGTCATTCTTGTTCTTTGGACGTGATTTGTACACACCGCATGACACTCGGAAAATGGAGCTTCAGAGGGAAGATGGAACCGGGGAGGACGTCACGGCGGAGGGACAGATGGATTACGTCATAAAGTTAAAGGAAAGAATGGGCGCGGCTTTCGAATTTGCAAGAGAAAAAGAAGAAAAGACGAGGCAAAAGGCGTCAAAGGCCTACAATAAGGGCAGAAGAAGGGTTAATCTTCGTGTCGGAGATCGAGTATTGCTTCAAGAGCATAGGATTTCGTCTGCTTTTAACAAGCAAACTGCGTGCTTTTTCCCGAAATTCAAAGGGATCTACAGAATTCTAAATTTCACTACTTAAAATAATGTTGTTTTGGAAAAGGAAGGTGAGGGGAAGAGAGTTCTGGCTAACGTTGACCAGCTGAAGGTTATTCCGAGAAGAAATTTGAGAAGTGTGAAGGAAAGCACTAGTCCCTAAATTCTACCCTGAGAATCCATCTCAAGGGGAGGGGGTAGAAGGGCTGTGAAAAATGATGGAAAGGAAGCCGAGTGACCGACTTCTTGTTTGTACAGTAGTAATTAAGTTCCTGATTTATTGTCGCTACACATTAGAGTCCTGGTAAATTTATTTCATGTGAATGTAAGATTTAAAATTACGGACTGTTGGATTTTGTTACGTAAATCTTTTACCGATAAAAGTAGATGAATATTCTGCACACGAGGACATGAGATTTTCATCGCTAAGAGAATGCTGAAGGATGGCAGTTCGATGCCCGAAGAAGGAAGGGAATTCCTTAAAGATGAAAAATGGAAAAGCCATTTTAAAGTCGGGTCGTGTGATCGAACGATAGAACCTTGGAAAGCATTTGAAGCTGAAATTCGGCAGGAGTCGAACCAAGTACCGCAGAAGTCCCAGACGCAAGGACTAGGGGACTAAGGAGCCGGGAGTTCTTCGGATGGACCGAGGAGGAGGCTGAGTCGACCCTAGAGCGGGAGCCGGGCATGTTCTTTGGAAGGTGGAGGAGCTGAAGCTGTCTGCACCTTGGAGCAGTCCTGATGACCTGATGACCGAGATGTCCAGGAGATTCCAGGATTCCGGAGGAAGAAACAGTGTGGAAATAGGATATTTAGTGCAGTGAAATCGAGACTCTTCATTTTCAGAGAGACGTTTTTGACGTGTAGTGAAAATAACGTTATCAGTGAACTTTTCTTTTTCAGTTACAGTGCATAACTTTTCTGAGTGACTTTAAGACAATTCACACAGACTGAAATTTAAATTTCAGATTGAATTGTAACGCTGGGGAGGGGGAATCTGTTACCCTGCCCCCGTGTCAGGGCAACAGTGTTTTTTCTTATTGTAATATTTATTAATATGTTAATTAATTAGGTAATTACGTGTATAAACATATATATGTGTTATTAGTGTAAATCAATTTATTATGCATTTTTAGGTTCATATTATTCCATGTATAAATACCATGTAGCTCTCTGTTCTTGCTTCGTGTTTCGAACGTTCAAAAGAAAGGCGGGCAGTTTAGCTGTTAAAGATTAAAAATTTTGAAAGAAGGGCGGTTGGCAACAGACGCCAACCAAACATATATAAACTCCCAGATGAGAGTAGGGGAGGTCGGCTGTTGGAACTGAGACTTGGAAGGGAGAGGCTGTTTTTGCTTCGGTTAGCTAGGACCGGAGGACAGATCTCCCGAAACGGATGCTGTAAGAGATTGGATTGCCGGGCAAGCTAGTGCCTTGGTATCCAGTTTACAGGTAATAAGGTAGTTTGTACTGGATGTTATTTTGAAGTAATTACGGTGCGCCGGGCAGCCTAGTGCCTTGTCACCGTGGAGGTTGAGAAATGTACACGTCGGGCGGCCTAGCGCCTGTTAAGACGTTTCTTGGAGTAACGCGAGTCTACCTTGTGACAAGCGTACTTCAGATGTAATTCATGAAATGTAAAGCATCCAGGTACAAACAATAGAGATTCCAACATCAAAATTAAGAGTTTTGGCCCGATAAATAATTAGAGAAATGAACGTTCGGAAACGACTTGTATATACTTTAAATTTTACCTTAATTAAACTATAGAAATTATCCAAAATTTCCGTTTTTAATTTCACAAAAGCTGGACAAGGTAATTTATCCCCCTGATCATAAAGGTTTCGCAAAGGTTATCCGTTGTCTCTTGTAGTTAATTATATAATTATGTTGACTTGTAGCAACCCACGTGCATTGTCGTACAAAGAAAGATACCCCTAGACAAATCAGAGCCGAGTACGAATTGCACCGAACCTCGAGTGCGGAGGTAAAGTGTGGGGGGCCAGGCAAGTAACATGGCCGAAGGCCGAGGTCTCGTGAACGACATCATCAACAAGCTACCCTTCAAGATGCACTTGCCAGGTTACCAGTACCGCGGCCCCGGTACCAAACTCGAACAGCGAATAAAAGAGAGGCGACAAGAGTGTGAATCCCCTGGATGCTGCATGCAAGAATCACGATATTGCCTACAATACCAATACCGATCTCGATGTACGTCATGATGCTGACAGAAAGTTAGAGCACGCAGCTTTCGGGAGACTCGTCAGCAGAGACGTCTCGCTGGGCGAACGGGTCGCCGCATTAGGTACGACCATCGCCATGAACACGAAACAAAAAAAAAATTGGGGTGGGGTCTATAAATAACAACCTACCCGAACTGCTCTGTAAAAAAATGATCAAGGTATGATCACCAAATCCTCTGACGGCATCCCAGGGAGTTACAAGCAGACAGGTATTATCGCTACGTTCAAACCAAACTCTGAGTTCATGGAGCCAATTATCTACACACCCTCCCCACCGATATACTTTCCTGTATCTCGTAATCGCATAGACAACATAGAATTAGCAGTGACAAACAAGAAGGGGGAGGTAGTTGATTTTGCAGGAGCCGCGACCACTGCCGTCGTGGAGATTAACATATAATAAATAACCATCATGGAACAAATCGAAAGTTACGAGTTGCAGTCCTTCCCTCCCAACCGTCGCACGTTTGCCAACCTTAACGAAGCGAATCGAGAGATAGAATACGATGTGGACGTCGGGGATAAATTCATTCACCCTCACAGAGCTGATTTGTACGTCAAGTTTGATGTAGTGAAGAGAGACAACGGCGAAGCATTTCTTGCCAACGCAAACCTAAGACTCGTAGATAATTTTGTGCCGTACCTATTCTCGCAGGTGGAAGTTAGAAAGCACGGCACCGTCATCGATAGGGTTGACTACCCCGGGATTACCTCGACTGCCGTGGGAACACTGAAACTCTCCAAGACCGATGCAGCATACTACCAGGCAGGGGGATTCGAAGCAGGTACAAAAATCAAAACTCAAAGTCACACAGTACTGTTTCCCATGCGTCTGCTGCCCGGTTTCTTCTCGGACTACAAGGAGATCCTGTAGAAGGGTAGTTTGCGCGTCACTTTTCGCAGAGCTGCCAACGACAACGACGCACTGATGCGATACAGCACTTTGGGCCCGGACGGGACTACCTTGCTTCCCAACACACTACCCGACGCTGCCAAGTGTATTGTAAGGTCCATGGAGCTGCGCGTGCCAGTGGTAGAATACGAATCAAACTATGCTCTCAAGTACAAAGCCGACATCCTGAAGAATCCTCAAGTGCCCATTCAGTTTTATGGCTACCAGTATCATATTTGAGCAGGTCGCTTGTCACCTAAACACTACAGCTCACAGGTTGGCAAAATCTGACATGAAAGCAGATAATACGCTTAAGTCTTATTTATATATAATTTTCACGGACGTACAATATTGTCAACAGTATCATATTTGAGCAGGTCGCTTGTCACCTAAACACTACAGCTCACAGGTTGGCAAAATCTGACATGAAAGCAGATAATACGCTTAAGTCTTATTTATATGTAATTTTCACGGGCGTACAATATTGTCAACAGTATCATATTTGAGCAGGTCGCTTGTCACCTAAACACTACAGCTCACAGGTTGGTAAAATTTCACATGAAAGCAGATAATACGCTTAAGTCTTATTTATATATAATTTTCACGGACGTACAATATTGTCAACAGTATCATATTTGAGCAGGTCGCTTGTCACCTAAACACTACAGCTCACAGGTTGGTAAAATCTGACATGAAAGCAGATAATACGCTTAAGTCTTATTTATATATAATTTTCACGAACGTACAATATTGCCAACAGTATCATATTTGAGCAGGTCGCTTGTCACCTAAACACTACAGCTCACAGGTTGGTAAAATCTGACATGAAAGCAGATAATACGCTTAAGTCTTATTTATATATAATTTTCACGGGCGTACAATATTGTCAACAGTATCATATTTGAGCAGGTCGCTTGTCACCTAAACACTACAGCTCACAGGTTGGTAAAATCTGACATGAAAGCAGATAATACGCTTAAGTCTTATTTATATATAATTTTCACGGGCGTACAATATTGTCAACAGTATCATATTTGAGCAGGTCGCTTGTCACCTACACACTACAGCTCACAGGTTGGCAAAATCTGACATGAAAGCAGATAATACGCTTAAGTCTTATTTATATATAATTTTCACGGGCTTACAATATTGTCAACAGTATCATATTTGAGCAGGTCGTTTGTCACCTAAACACTACAGCTCACAGGTTGACAAAATCTGACATGAAAGCAGATAATACGCTTAAGTCTTATTTATATATAATTTTCACGGGCGTACAATATTGTCAACAGTATCATATTTAAGCAGGTCGTTTGTCACCTAAACACTACAGCTCACAGGTTGACAAAATCTGACATGAAAGCAGATAATACGCTTAAGTCTTATTTATATATAATTTTCACGGGCGTACAATATTATCAACAGTATCATATTTGAGCAGGTCGCTTGTCACCTAAACACTACAGCTCACAGGTTGGCAAAATCTGACATGAAAGCAGATAATACGCTTAAGTCTTATTTATATATAATTTTCACGGACGTACAATATTGTCAACAGTATCATATTTGAGCAGGTCGCTTGTCACCTAAACACTACAGCTCACAGGTTGGTAAAATCTGACATGAAAGCAGATAATACGCTTAAGTCTTATTTATATATAATTTTCACGGGCGTACAATATTGTCAACAGTATCATATTTGAGCAGGTCGCTTGTCACCTAAACACTACAGCTTACAGGTTGGTAAAATCTGACATGAAAGCAGATAATACGTTTAAGTCTTATTTATATATAATTTTCATGGGCGTACAATATTGTCAACAGTATCATATTTGAGCAGGTCGCTTGTCACCTAAACACTACAGCTCACAGGTTGGTAAAATCTGACATGAAAGCAGATAATACGCTTAAGTCTTATTTATATATAATTTTCACGGGCGTACAATATTGTCAACAGTATCATATTTGAGCAGGTCGCTTGTCACCTAAACACTACAGCTCACAGGTTGGTAAAATCTGACATGAAAGCAGATAATACGCTTAAGTCTTATTTATATATAATTTTCACGGACGTACAATATTGTTAAGAGCGTCAGTTTCCGTAGAGCTCTCTTTTTCCATCTTCCCTCTATACAGTGAAGCTGTAGAAGACACAATTAGCTAACCTAGCATACAACATACTTTCCTAATTAATATGGATATTGTCACACATTCCTCTTATTTTATACTGTTGTAAATGGAAAAGATTATGTACGGTAAATGTTTTGTACATTATAGGGAAAAAATGCAAAATATCCCCCAACTTTAATTCGATTCACCTCTGAATCGAACTTTTTACATATTCTCACGCCGCCATATGTTGTTCTATTTTGCTTCTTTTACTTGCCTTGCTTAATTAACTCTCGCTAATTAGCATTTTTTTGGAAGAAGTCAAATAGAACAACATATGGCGGTATGAGAAATATGCAAATTAAAGAATATTTTAGTAATATAAGGGCCCTAGCAATTAGCTTCGTCGACTAAGAGTACTCTTTTAAACATCTTCAGCTAGATCGTATTACTACGCGAGGACGTTTAAAATGTTTGGGTGTTGAAAAAGTTTGACTTACTTTTTATTTCTATTGTTTGCTAATAGATGGCGCTAATAGTACCCCCTCCCCTCCCTCTCCCTCCTCCTCCTCTGCTGTATGACAAATAGCACAAACATAAAAATCAAGATTTTGGAGAGCAAAACATAAAATTTGCATGCATCTGATGTCGAACTAGGAACTTTATCTTTCGGGGAGTCAACATTATTTTTTTACTCAGTCGTCATATAACATGAACACACGCAAATATTCACATGTGCTTTTTAGTAGGTGAAATGCTTCGTTCTGGAACGGTCTTTTGACCTACTTTTGAAATGACTTACGGCATTTTCCTGTAAGGCTGTCCTCCCTTACGATGTTTTTCTGTAAGGCGTACCTTTGACCGACTTTTGAAATGACTTACGACATTTTCCTATAAGGCTGTCTCCTCTTACGATGTTTTCCTGTAAGGCGCACGTTCTAGCAATGCCTATTGACCTACTTTTGAAATGACTTACGACATTTTCCTATAAGGCTGTCCCCCCTTACGATGTTTTCCTGTAAGGTCCCTCAGTGTAATCTACTACGTTCTGGAAGGCGCCTTTAACCTACTTTTTATTTTACGACGTTTTACACACTAAACTAACCTACAATGAGAGAAAAAATGGACGGAAAAAGCTCTGGCATCACTTTTTAAGCTATTTTTTTACCTCCTGCAAAATTTTGCTCTTATGCTACCTCGCCTTTTGACCAACTTTTGAAATGACTTACGACATTTTCCTATAAGGCTGTCTCCTTTTAGTGTAAGGCCCCTCAGTGTAATCTACTACGATCTGCTAATGGGCTTCTGCTCTCAGCGTAATCCGTTTTTACGATGTTTTACGGACTAAACTAACCTACAATGAGAGAAAAGTGGACAGAAAAAGCTCTGGCATCACTTTTTAAGCTATTTTTTTTACCTCCTGCAAAATTTTGCTCTTATGCTACCTCGCCTTTTGACCTACTTTTGAAATGACTTACGACATTTTCCTATAAGGCTGTCTCGTCTTAATGTAAGGTCCCTCAGAGTGTACTCTACTACGACCTGCTAATAGGCTTCTGCTCTCAGCGTAGTCCGTTTTTACGGATTAAAACTAACCTACAATGAGAGAAAAGTAAACAGAAAAAGCTCTGGCATCACTTTTTAAGCTATTTTTTTATCTTCTGCAAATTTTGCTCTCACCTCTTTGACCTATTTTTGAAATGACTTACGACATTTTCCTATAAGGCGGCTGTCTCCTCTTACTGTAAGGTCCCTCAATGTAATCTACTACGACCTGCTAATAGGCTTCTGCTCTCAGCGTAGTCCGTTTTTACGGATTAAAACTAACCTACAATGAGAGAAAAATAGCTTAAAAAGTGATGCCAGAGCTTTTTAAGCTATTTTTTACCTCCTGCAAATTTAGCTCTTATGCTACCTCGCCTTTTGACCTACTTTTGAAATGATTTACGACATTTTCCTATAAGGCTGCTGTCTCCTCTTACTGTAAGATCCCTCAGTGTAATCTACCACGACTTTACTCTCAGCGTAATCTGCCACGATGTTTTTTGTTTTTTAAACCTCTCAGGTGTGATCTTCTACAATGTGTGTGTGTGTGTGATAATCAAAATTATTTTTGTTAAGGCCCCATCAAAATAGAATAAAATAAATATCCTGCCAGAGAGAGAGAGGGGTGTGCGTGGTGCCCACAACACCCAAAGGTTCTAAATGGTCGTGGCTATCGAAGCCATTGCGCGCCTCTGTAAAGAGTTTCGTGAGTTATTATTTTTTTTTATTTGCGCATCGAACTAACTTACATTGTATTTTATATAATCTTGTTGATTTTTTTTAGTATGTGGCAATTATTTTTAGGAATAATTTTTAAAACTGTTCCGTGACCCTCTCGTTCTTCACGTCGTGGACAAAGGACTTCTCTGCGACCAGGATGACGCTGCATAGGGTATCCTCGGGCAACGGAGTGTTGAACTCGCAGACGACCTTGATGTTGGTGCGATCGTTGACCACCACCTGCTTTCTTTTCGTGGTGTTGATGACGAACATCGGCCTGCGTGCTTTGAATTCGCTGGGGGTGTAGTACATGTCCACGCTTCCCTCGGTCACGCGTTTGTAAGCCGAGAACGCTTCGTAAAGTTTGAGGTAATCGTCTTTTGTCATGTCGAGGTTGTAATTCTCGCGCGGGAACACTTCGTTGCGTCCATTCTTGAGATAAACGTTCTTGATTTTGCAGTCGTCGAATTTGCTGGAATCTTTCTCCTGGTTGTTATCGCGCCCGGTCTGAAAGAGCACTACGACGAAATCTGGCATGTCGAACTGTATGTTGTTGAACTGCGTCGTCACGTCGAATTCCATGTGACTTCCCGATGCCACCTTCTGTACGCACTGGTAACCGTGAAAGTGAATCGCCACCTGCGGACTTTTCAAGATCTCCGCTTTGTACTTGAGGGCGTAGTTTGTCTCGTATTCCACGATCGGCATTCTCAATTCCATGCTCCGGATGACGCATTTCGCTGCTTCGGGTAAAGTGTTGGCTATCGGCGTGGTGCCGTCCGGACCCAAAGTAGCGTATCGCATCAGTGCGTCGTTGTCGTTGGCCGCTCTTCGAAAGGTGACGCGCAGTCCCCCCTTCCACATGATCTCCTTGTAGTCCGAGAAGAATCCCGGCAGCAGACGTATGGGAAAGAGCACCGTGTGACTTGTCGTCGATATTTTGGTTCCCGCTTCGAACCCCCCGGCCTGATAGTATGCCGCGTCCGTTTTGGATAATTTCAATGTTCCCACTGCCGTCGACGTGATGCCAGGATAATCGATTCTGTAGATGACGGTACCGTGTTTCCTCACCTCCACCTGCGAGAAGAGGTGAGGCACGAAGTTGTCCACGAGTTTCAAATTGGCATTGGGCGGAAAGGCTTCTCCGCTTTCTTTCTTCACCACGTCGAATTGAAGGTAGAGGTCCGCTCTGTGAGGATGAACGAAGCCGTCCCCTACGTCCACGTCGTATTCGATCTCCCTGTTCGCTTCGTTCAGATTGGCGAACGTGCGACGGTTGGGAGGGAAAGATTGCAATTCGTAACTTTCGATTTGCTCCATTTTACATGTATGGTTATTTATTATACGTTGATCTCCACGATGGCCGTCGTAGTGGCACCTGCGAAATCCACCACGTCTCCTTTCTCGTTCGTCACCACCAACTCTATGTCGTCTATGCGGTTGCGACATACTGGAAAATAGATCGGCGAAGAGGGCGTGTAGATGATCGGTTCCATGAACTCGGAACTTGGTTTGAAAGTGGCTATGATTCCCGTCTGCTTGTGACTTCCTAATAATCCGTCCGAAGATTTCGTGATCATGCCTTCCGCCACGTTGCAGTGTACGTTTAGAGTCTCTATGGCCAAGAATTTAGGAATGTTGGTTGCTACGTGCTTGATGCCAGCTTCGAGTTTTGGGTGGTTGTTCTCGAAACCTAAAAGTTCTCCCATGGTGCCCAGGTCCACGGTCTCCGTCGCGGATAGGATTTCCACTCTGTGCGTGACCGAATTTTGAGAAAGGTACGTGCCTTTGGGTAATTGAGCTTGCAAAGTGGAAAGATTGTATTGTCCTGGCGTGACGACGATGTGTTCGCTTCCGACGCTAATTTTGTTGTTGTGCTGCGTGACGTTAGGTATGAGGTACATGCTGTAGAATGCACGCAGAGCCACGGATTTAGGATAGACGATGTCGTCGTGCAGCGTGAGTTTCAAGATTGAAGATTCGCTCGTGAGATGGAACACGCCCATCCTAGTGATGCTGTTTGAGGTTCCACAATGCTTTCTGGAAATCCTCGATCGTAGGGTTATTTATTTTAGAGAGAAACGCGAGCACGGAGAGGCAGAGATGACCGCAGTTCACGTCTCCGAAATCTTGAATGCGTTCGTCGTTGTAGTATATAGAGGTTTTGTTCGTTTTCAGATAATGGACTAAATTTGTAGGTGGAACACCTCCGAAAGAATCGAAAACGAATGCTTTATCATCGTTGTTTTTGTGGTAACATATCCAATGCGTGCCTGGATTTTCTTGACCGTCCAAGTTGACTACTCCGCATTCTCTTCTTTTAACGCTTGAAGGTAACGAGTCGGACATGAAAACTCCTCTGAAGTGTTTGATTCGTAACGGTCCGATCAGAGATTCAATGTCTCGGTTGGTGAGTGCTGTTGTTTCTTTTTTTTAAACTTCTTCATCACGCCCTTCCCCCCTTTCTTCTCCATGGCCAGGTTGTGACGTTTCTGTTCTTCCAACTCGGCCTTGTTCTTCTTCGAGTCGATGACGGTTTTCGCGATGGCGGCACTTCCGCCGGCCAAACTTCCCACGGCCCCCAATGCTGCTAGGATGGCGGGGATGCTGAATATGAAACCTCCGATTTTTTGCTGTTTCCGCGAACGCTGCAATCTTTTCAATTGAGGTGTGCTGAGCAGTAATTTCATTCCGTGTCCTTTCGACAAGCAAGAACGTTTCTTCTCGCGTTGTTTCTTGGTGAGTAACCAATCGAGAGCACCTAGATTTTTTAGATTGGAGTATGGTATCTGGTACACGACACCCTTGGGCTTCATGTTGATGCTCTATGTGTTATTTTCACGGTATGTTATTTATATATATATTCTGAGATTTTTTCCTGTGTAGTTTTTTTTACGGTATGTTATTTATATATAAATGTTCTGAGATTTTTTTTCACGGCCTCGCAGTCGTTACACAAATTCTATTACGTGCTTCGTTTTCTTGCCAAGAAGTTCCTTTGTCCCCTTGTACACGATTCGAGTTTTGTTCTCGATTAAAATAGATAGTTTCTCGTCGGATAACATGTTAGCGTATCGATCTGGTAAAAATAGACTGTATTGTGCGTTGAGCAACAGGCGTACCTTGGGACCATACTGGGTAGAAACGATTGAACCGGAAGTTATCGTGTAAGGTTTGTCGACTTCCAATTCCTGAATTTTTACATACTCGACTGACAAATTTAGCATTTGTTTTAATGCTTGGAGATCACTCATTTTTTCAGTCGTCATATCGAAGAGAAAAATTTCAGAGTGTTAGAGAGAAATTTAATTTTTTTTTCACGATGTGTGTTATTTATATATACCGAAGATTATTTTTTTTCACGATGTGTGTTATTTATATATCAAGTTTTTTTTTGACACGTATATATATTATTATTTTTTTAACAGAGGAAGAAAGTCCGTGCTTCGGAAAACGCGATGATGTGCGTAATGATATCTTCCGTCTCCTGCTTAGACTTGCGCCAATCTACTGTGTACCGTCTTCTTCCCTGCCTTGCCTCGTGCAATTCATCTAACCTATCGTTTAATTTTTCCCCTGCAGCCGAAAGCAGAATGTTGAGATCACCGCACCTCAGGCCGCTGATCTCCCGAAGATGGTCCTTGAGAACTATTTCGCATCCCATGTGAAATGCCGGCGTCGTTTTAGCTATGATCACAAGTTTATTAACATCTCCGTTAACTATCTTTTTGAATATTTTAGATAGTAGTTCGTGCGGCAAATCAGTTATGCAAGCCATGTTGTTTTTTTTACTGTATGTTATTTATATACCCCACCCCAATTTTTGTTTTGTGTTCATGGCGATGGTGGTACCCAGTGCGGCGACCCGTTCACCCAGCGATGCGTCTCTGATCACGAACCTTTCGAAAGCTGCGTGCTCTAACTTTCTGTCTGCTTCGTGACGTGCATCCAGATCCGTCTGCGTGGTGTTGTAAGCGATGTCGTGATCTTTGCATGCGGCGTCCAACGGATTCACACCCTTGTCTCCTCTCTCCAATCTTTTCTCGAGTTTGGTACCCGGTCCGCAGTACTGGTAGCCAGGTAGATGCATCTCGAAAGGTAACTTGTTGATGATGTCGTTCACGAGTCCCTTTCCTTCGGCCACGTTCCAAAATTTCGGAGGCAGCGTGTTGATGATTTTGATCAGGTAACCTATGCCCTTGTCGTCGTTCACGATGAAGTTGGAAAGTTTCGTGCTGATCATGTCCACGATGCCAACCTTCTCGTTGTAGAAATTACGGTTGCCTGCATTCTCTTCGCCGGCTATCACCAACAATCGGTCCACGAGTTTCCTAACGTCGTCCACCCAAACGAATTCTTTGGGTAACGTGTTGTAGCGTTTGACGCCGCTGCCTGTTTTGACCTGGTTCCAAATCGGTTTGATGAGATTCCTGTACTTCTCGCCGCTGCTCGATTTCACCCTATTCTGCGAGGCGTCGTTGTTCTGGTACAAGGCATCCGTCATGATCAGAATTTCCTTGTAACTTTGGTAATCTTCGTCGGTGTAATCTTTCGGCTGCTTTTTGGCGACGAGTTCCCACAGTCCCACCGTACCCGGATACCTGTTCCAACTATCCTTGTCGCCTAAATTGACTTTAATGTCGTTGCCTTCGAAGGTCACCTTCGATTTCCCGATCTTCCACACCACACCGCCGCCTTCGCTGGTTTCCATGCTGGGATACAATCCGAACACTTCATCCTTGTCGAATTTCCCCGTACTCAGGTAGTCTCGTGCCAAAGGTCCCAACTCGATCTTATCCGAAGACGACGTGCTGCCTATGGCTCGACGTCGTGCCGGTGCATCCTTCAGTTCGAACGGCGTCGAAGGAATGCTCGAAATGGGCGTGGGTACGGCGTAACTTTTAGCTGCGAGCGGTACGAGTTCGTTGATCAAAATTTTTATTTTGTTCCGTGACACTTTTAATTTCTTTACCTAGACCGCTGATGGCATCGATCACGGGTTGATCCTGACGTTTCTTCTCTTCGTAGAATCCGCGATTCTCGGATTTCCAACCTTTGAAGCGTTTCGCGAGGTAATCGCGAAGCTTGAGATTTTCGTCTTCGATTTTTCGTTTCGTCATGACGTTATTTATACACGTCGTTTCTCACAACGTTGCATCGTTTAGAAAGTCGTTGATTTTGTTTCTGTATTTTCCGTCGTTGGGTTTCCTCGTCATGTCGATCGTCGCGAATCCCAAATCGTCATCGTTCCAGCAAGTACAGCAGCAGCGTTCCGAAAATTGATTGTAGTTCATGTCTCCGCCTACGTAGTCATCGTACGCGTGCTTGAGGTTGGTGTGATCTTGACGAAACAAACATATGAAATTAGCGTTGTCGCGTACTAACTGTTTTGGAATTTTGGAAAACGTTTGAGCTAGGTAAAAGCAATCCATTCCTTTGTGACGACCTTGCGTGAAAAAGTTGCGAATTTCATTTTGATTTTCCAGGATGGCGTCGTCGAACACGACGACTGAATTTTCACGACAATCGTCGAGTGGTTTTATTTCCGAGGCGAACGTTGCAATGTCCAGACCATCGTACAGTTTCATCAGTTGCTGGTATTTGGATTGCTCCAAACTTTTCGAGAACACGTACAGGTGCCTGTTCTTCCAATCTAACCAATTCGGTGCGAGGAGAAAATTGTCCACGAGCAGTGTCGTTTTCCCACACCCCGAAGGACCTACGATCAGACAGCGGATGCTGTCGGGAAGCAACTTGCCGTTCTTTTTTTTTCTCGTTTGACTTTCCGGATCCGGTAGACGCTTCACCACGTTCCACGTACTCACAAGATCACTTCGTTCGCGTCGATCCAACTCTTTTCCGGAAGTCCCAGCCATTTGACAAACAGTTTGTCACCTTTCCTACGCAATACTTTCTCGATGAGGTACGTGTCGGGGTGTGTTGTTTTAGAAAGTTCCTCTTCGTAAAATCTTCCTTTCAAAATCTCGCCGCTACTATCTTTTATTATATACGTGTGTCGGTTTCCGGGTAGAACTAGAACCACCGTAAAGAGTTCCGTGCTCCAATTTTTTGTGAATCCCTTCTCGAAGGTGCGTTTGAATTTGCTGATCCTCACCTGGTCTCCAATTTTGTATTTAGCTTTTTTTGTCGTGGGTGTGTACTTTGGACAGTAAACTGTAGAAATTAAACGCTGCTCGTCGGACTTGGTAACGTCGGCTGGCTTCATGCTTATTGTTCTGTGTACCGTGTGATTATAGGTGTCGACGAGTTCCGGCAGGATGTCGACCCATTTGTAATTTCCCCGAAGCGTGAATCGTTTCCACATGTGTGTTTTCAAGGTTCGATTGAATCTTTCCACGATGCTGGCTTTGATGTGACTGAAGGTCGAATAATGTTGAATGTCATGTTTTTGAATAAACTTTTGGAATACGGCGTTGTAAAATTCTTTACCGTTGTCCGTTTGCAGAAACCGTGGTTGTCTGCCGCCGCTTTCGCGAAAAATTAATTTGAATGCTTCCGTGACGCATGTTCCCGTTTTCGCCTTCAAAGGTAGAGCCCATGCGAATTTCGAAAATGTGTCTATGACGGTGAGGAGGTACTTGTTGCCCTTGTTCAATTTATGTACGTTTTTCAAATTGCCGCTACTCATCTCCACGAGGTCGCTTTGCCAGAGGTCGTCGATGCCCTTGGTTACCACAGCCAAACGTTCGTAGTTACGGCGTGCAGGTTTATGCAATTCTTCGACGATGGCTTGCCTAGACATTTTTTTAGAGATTACGTTTCAAGAGAAGCACAAGCGTGATGGGATTCAAAGAGGGTGGTACCTCGCTCGTGTTTTGAATGATCAGCTTATCGCCGGCACTCACGTCGAAAACTGTAAGATCTTCGTCTTCGTGTATTTCATATATGTTGCGCGTTTCGTTCCAACGTGCCAGAGGAATGTTTCCTGCTTTCTGGACACCACGATTCGATATCAAAGTCATGGTAGGAACGCTAGCTTTTCTGCCGTGAGACCAGTACGAAAATTCGTTTATCTGAATCGTGCCATCGAGGAGAAACTTGTAGTACGGATGATAAGGATGTAACATGTACAGTTTGTTACCTTCGACGAACGTGGAGATTCTCTGTTGATTGGGTACGCTGTTGATTTCGATGGCTTGCAGAGAATGCAGTTTAGCGAATTTAGTGTCGACGCCGAGCAGAAGTAGTTGTATTTACGGTGGGATAAACCCGAGAAAGTATGAACCCCCCCTCAAGCAGATTTGCTATACTTAAAACTAGCTCAACATGCATACATGAGCTTTTTGCTCAAGTGTGGAACCCCCGTATAATCCAAGATTTTTGTAAAAAAGCCCTCATGGATTCCATGAGAAAGTATGACCCCCTCAGATTGATGAGGCTACACTTATAAAAGGTACTTCTGAGAGATAAATTTGTTAAAAATATGCCCCTCTTGTGGCCACACTTAAAACTAGGCCACACACACACACACACACACACACACACACACACACACACACACATATTTACTTTTGGTTTAAGTTCAATTGAGCACCAGCCTCAATTTGTTTATCTAATATTAAAACAATGTAATTCTTCTAGAATTGCTCCGTGACTCTCTCATTTCTTACATCATAAACATATGATTTTTCACCTATGAGAATGACGCTACAAATGGTGTCGTCGGGTAATGCCTCGTGGAATTCACAGATAATTTTAATGTTTGTCCTGTCATTAACCACAACTTGTTTCCTTTTTGAAGTGTTAATTACAAACATGGGTCTCCGTGCTTTGAATTCATCTGGTGCGTAATACAGGTCAGTACTGCCAGTAGTGACGCGCTTGAAAGCCGAAAAAGCTTCATATAATTTGAGAAAATCATCCTTGGAAATGTCTAAATTGTAATTTTCTCTAGGAAAAACCTCATTTCTGCCATTTTTAAGATATATGTTCTTGATGTTGCAGTTATCAAATCTACTCGAATTTTTTTCCTGGTTATTGTGTCTTCCAGTCTGAAACAGTACCACCACAAAATCCGGCATGTCATATTGTATACTGGAGAATGAATTTGTAGCATCAAATTCATAATATGTGCCAGATGCGGGCTTCTGTACACATTGATATGTATAAAATTGCAGAGGAACCTGTGGATTTTTTACTATATCTGCTTTGTATTTAAGAGCATAACTGGCTTCATATTCAACAACTGGGATTCTTAGCTCCATAGTCTGAATAATGCATTTGCCTTCATCAGGTAGGGTATTGGGCAGAGCTTCTCCTGTAGGGTTTAATGTGCTGTACCTCATCAAAGCATTATTATCATTGGCAGCTCTTCTAAATGTAATTCTTAACCCACCCTTCCACATAATATCTTTGTAATCCGAGAAGAATCCTGGCAACAGGCGCATGGGGAACAGCACTGTATGGTTCTTGGTTAATATTTTATCACCAGCCTCAAATCCACCTATTTGGTAGTATGAAGCCTCGGTTTTGGATAATTTTAGTGTGGCCAAAGCTGTGGAGGTAATGCCGGGATAATCTATTCTGTTTATAACAACACCATGCTTTCTGATCTCAATTTCAGAGAACAGATGCGGCACAAAATTATCTACCAATCTTATGTTTGAATTTGCAGGGTAATCTGTTTAGTTTTTGTAATATATGACATATCCTTGTTTCGGCTCCAGAGTCATCATGAGCTTCTTCTGTTTAGAGCCAGGTGAGCACTTAACCTCGGGAATTGGGGACAGATCAGAAAATTTGTTGTGCAAATAATCTGGAATTATCAGATCAACCTCTAAGATGAGACCATAATTACTGTCATCATAATTCTTAAGATCTTCAATATTGAAATTTTCAACCCATTCAAGCTCTGCATATGGCAGTTTTTGCATCATGGCGTGACCATAGAGGTTGTTCGCATCTACATACAGTATATAATTTGATGGCCGTGCTGGATCATAATCAGGCATATACTTGTTATTTGCTCTGGCATATCTCTGGGAACATTGCACCATCCCTCCTCTTATACATTTCTCCATAAACAGATACATATCTTGATCTTGGATTAGATCCAATATATTTTTGGTGTTTAAAAACATTGCAGACCATGCTAGGCCCGGGGCACTGAAAAAATATATTGGATCCAGTTTATAATTTTCCATAGAAGATTTTCTGAATACCTGTATTACATCAGCTAAGAGGGTTACATCAAGTTTTAAATATGCCATGTGATAATCACCAAATGTCTTGCATTTTAAATTGTTCCACATCAACTGAGCATGGTGATAATCTTCATCAGTGATTCCAGATCCTCTGATTTTGCTATAAAATGCTTCTTGTGGTGGCAGAGAACACTCATCAAATTTAGAAAAATCTGTAACATAATCATATGGATATACACCCTTCCGCCTAATTAATTTCAGGTCCTGATTTGGAAACGAGGCACGTGTAATTTTTAATTGATCATCAGGTAATTGAGTGGCCAGTGTGGCCAGGCTAGCAGATAAAAATCTGTAAGAATCAAGAAATCTTATGTGAATAGGAACACCATCAACTTTAATTATCTTGCTAATAGATATATATTTTTCATCATTTTCAGCTAAAATATTTAAATTCTGCTTCTCAAACCCCTCGTATCTGATCAGATGATGGAAATCATAATTGGATGCTCCATGGCAAAATATGGGGACAAATCTTGGTCTCTTGATCTGAATATTACAGCTATTACACAGGGCCATTAAGAATTTACCATCTGTATGAGAATGGTGATGTACCTTGATATTTGTATCTGAAAATTCAGAATCACATACCGGGCATTTTTCTGCATTGTTGAAATCTTCAATCTGTTTCTCTGTTAAAGGCAACATAGGTTTTGATATTAATAAGATGTTAGATGCTATGTCACGGCACACATTTTCTATTCTATGTGCAAATTCTTTGATGGCATTTGGTCCCATGTATGAATCTTTTTTAGTAACAACACCATTCTGTACAACCACATAACAAAAGCTGGAAGGTTCATGTTGCTGGTACGGTGTAATTGATGATTCTTCTGGATCTGGGCTACAGAATGCAAGAGATTTGAGATTCGATTCAAAATCACAGACAATATATGCTGGGTGTTCCAACAAGGCCTCATACTTTTTGAATTTGCAATTTTCACTTGGATTGGGCATTACCATATGAACAGGTTTATGGTTGCCACAGTATTTCAGATGCTCAATTAACTTGTTTTTGGCAATTTCTGCACTCTCTTCCCGAACCCCCTTCACCATTTTTTGACCATCAAATACAGTTAAGCATCTTCTGCACAACTTAAATATTTTTTTATATTTGTCTAGTTGTTTTCTGACTAAAGCTTCAAGATTATGTATCAGAGTATAATGATATGTGCCATCCTTTTCAATTAAGAGCAGATCAATCGGAATTGCAGATTCATCATCAAGTGTACTGATTCTGAGAGGATCTATCAAGCAATTGCCAGTGGAACAAGTAAATACATTAATAGATAATTGTTTGCCATTGATGTGCCTGGCCCTTTTTTCAAATTTATCAATATTCTGAACAGACATTGGATATTCTAAACCCTCCATTGCATCGTCAAAAATATGTTCATGCTGTTTGTAATAACTTATTCTCTCAGGATGCCTTGAAACTAGAAACAAAGCAGCTAATATACACCACAGAAAACATTTCTGGTCGGTATTTTCTATATTAACCACGGCTCTTCTGTTTTTAATATTGGCAGGTAATGGCACATAAGTGGAACCTTGCAATGGGCTGAATTCAGAAATATTAACATATAACTTGTGTGATGAACCGCATAGACTCCATCCGGACTCTTTTGCTGCAAATTCAGAGTGTTTAATGTTAAGTTGATCTATCAAATTGCCTATTATTGTGTCTGAATTTGAATTTGAATATACAGGTACAGTTTCTGTTATGTGGGGCTGTGTAAATTTTGTACCGTTTGGTTTCTTATATTGTACAAACAATTTGAGGGACAGCTTATAAGAGCCATTTTGTTCATTTAGAATTGTTTGCAGATTAGAATTTATACTGTTCAAGAAATTCTCAATGCCACATCTTGGCTCTGATACAAACTTGTGATCCCTTAATTGGCCGTTAAAACTGCTACGGATGGGTTCATGGCGTGGCTGCTTTGCTGCTCTGGCATTAAGAGGTACTTCGTGCCTTCTTTTCAGACCAGATGTGGATGGTTGTGCAGAGCAAGTACCTTTATGTTTATATGTGAAATATTCCATGTTATATTTTCTATTGCATTTGGGGCAAATTTTTGTGGGAGTTCTGTATTTATCTGGGTTACAAATCTTTTGGTGCTTGGCCCAATTGGGGCTGGATATATTTTTATTGCACTGATTACAATGTTTTTGATTCGGCATTTTTGTTGTTGTTTATTATATACAATTTCCTGGGATTCAATTCAAAACTTTATACTGAATAAAAAATATCAGTTGGGGTTCAGCGCTGTGCTTTGTATGTGTATATGTATATATGTGTGTATGCACTTAATATTTTTGGCTTTGGTATTTATATACAATTTCTTGGGATTCAAATCAAAACTTTATGCTGGATCAGTTGGGTTCAGCACTGTGCTTTGTATGTGTATGTATATATGATCTTACTTGGGTTATTCCGCCAAATTATATGCTTCAAGTCTCCAATCCAGCAATGGTGAAGAATCTGCACTGTACCCTGGCTTTTATAGTTTTTCAGAGCCAATAGAAACACTGTGGGGGTGCATTCAGAAACATGAGCTATTCTCTAACATTTTTGCCGAAGTACTTTCTTCTGAGTGTATCCCGTTTTTCTGCTGAGCGTACATGCAATCCATACCGCAGCGCCTCCATGCTTAGGGAAGCGGAATTGTCTGGAACTAATCGATGCCAATAACACTGCCGGAGCTCTCAATGCAGGCAAATAGGACTGTGCACCGTGCAATAGAACTGTGCACCGGGAAAGTATCGATCCCACCGCTTTGGGGCCGTCATGCGCACATATTGTTCAAGTATTGATCTTATATCCTCTCGGTGCTTGATTTTATATATGAACAGATTACAACAAAGAAACTGAATGTAACAAATGCAAAATATCCCAGTTTCTATTCAATCCATTTATCTGAATTGAAGAAACCAACAATTCACATATCCCCATACCGCCGTATCTTGCCCCATTGGTACCTCGTTTGCCCTTGAGCAATTTTCTTGAAGAGGCAATTTTATTGAACAAACCTAATAGAACAAGATACGGCGGTATGAGAAATATGTGAATTAAAGATATTTTAGTAATATACGACGTCTTAAGAAAGGCATTTTCAGCTCCAAAGTACTTTGTTTATTGCTTATTACCACTCCCTATTACTGGCAAAAGAAGTTAAAAATATCGACATAATGAAAAAAATGGACTTGTTCCCAAGTGTTCACCGAGTTCAGACATTTGCACATAGATGGCCCCTGTTGTTGTTGCTTATCAAATATATATATTGAAAAAAATTGACTTGTTCCCAAGTATTCACCGAGTTCAGACATTTGCACATAGATGGGCCTGTTGTTGTTGCTTATCAAATATATATTACATTGTTATAAGAATTACATTGTTTTAATATTAGATAAACAAATTGAGGCTGGTGCTCAATTGAACTTAAACCAAAAGTAAATATGTGTGTGTGTGTGTGTGTGTGTGTGTGTGTGTGTGTGTGTGTGTGTGTGTGTGTGTGTGTGTGTGTGTGGCCTAGTTTTAAGTGTGGCCACAAGAGGGGCATATTTTTAACAAATTTATCTCTCAGAAGTACCTTTTATAAGTGTAGCCTCATCAATCTGAGGGGGTCATACTTTCTCATGGAATCCATGAGGGCTTTTTTACAAAAATCTTGGATTATACGGGGGTTCCACACTTGAGCAAAAAGCTCATGTATGCATGTTGAGCTAGTTTTAAGTATAGCAAATCTGCTTGAGGGGGGGTTCATACTTTCTCGGGTTTATCCCACCGTAAATACAACTACTAGCAGATTACTGTGAACGTGTCCGAGTTTATTTTCGATGGGCAGCAAATGCTCGACTATGGTATCCGTTACGGCAGACAACGACGGTTTGATTTTCACTTCCACGTTCAACTGCTTGTAGTTTTCGTTGAGTTCTTGCAACTTGGCACCGAAAGAAGCCAGCGTCGATTCCTGCGAGGATTTCAACACTCCGACTTGATCTCTGATGTTGACGACGATGTTCTGAAGGTTCTCGACTTGATTCAATTTCGAGCTCTTCTCGGTAAGATCGTTCACGATGCTTCGCATCTCGGTAAACTGCGTGTGAAGATCGGCGACGCTCTGCGAAGTGGGCAGCGTCGACACCAGCGAACTGATTTCGTCTCGAATCTGTTCCACGTTCGCCGTTTCCGTTTCCAGTCGTTTCAGCATACGTGATATGTTCCTTTTCAAAGCGTGCAATTCTTTGGAGGTGGGGAGATTGGCCACCCTACTCTCGAGATCGCTCAAAGAAATTTTGATGTCGCTCGATTCGGATAGCGCCGTCACCGCCGTTTTCAATTTTTCCAAATCTTCGCTCGAAGGTACGCTCGTCCGTAACGATTCCAAGTCACCCTGTATGTTGTCCAGTACGTGATGAAAATGAGCGAGATTGGATTCGACGTTCAAATTTTCTAAATATTCAATCTTCTGCTGAACCGTGCTTAACGTGTCTTGAATGCTCGTCAACGCTCTTGCTTCAGCGTGAATATTTTTAATTTCGTCGTTGATCAACTCCAGAGACGCCTGAAGCGTAGCGATGGTGGTTTGAATGTGTTCGAAATCTTGATACGCCTCCAATTGAATTTTTATGTTCGCAACGCTTTTACCGATCACCTGCAGTTCGTCCGACGATGGTAGGTTCGTCATGGTATCTTCCAAAGTCTGTAACTTGGATTTGATTTCTTCCAACGTGCCGGTGAATTCTTCTTGTAATTTGGAAACGACGACGTGCAAGCGTTCTACATCAATATCGTTCACCACGGTTTGAAGTTCGGAGAAATTCTTTTCGATTGCGGAAGATCGTTCTTCGATTTCGAGTTTCAATTTTTCCAAATCTTCATTTTTCGATTGAAATTGTTGTAATTTGGCCAAATCATTTTGAAGCGAATCCACACTCAACTGTATATTTTGAACGCTGTCGTAAGAAGGTACGTCGACATAATTTTTTATGAGCGTTTTCAGTTCGGAATCGATTTTCAGAATGGGGTCGAGACACTGCGTTTGGAGCGTAGCGATTTCCGACTCTAAACTTTTGTTTAAGGTCTCCTGCAAAGCGATCAAATCGGTCCTCAACTTCTTAACACGAACGTCCAACATGAGAATCTCTTCTGCGTGGTCTACACGCTTGGTGTTGCCGAAAATGTCGTTAGGCATTTTTGGTTAACGGTTATTTATAATAGGATAGACGATTCGTAATTCTACGAAGAGAGGAATGAGTTTGTCGTAATCTCCGAGGAGTTCCATGTAAAGGTAATCTCCTGCAGAGACATCGTATGCCATGTTAGAAAGCATTTTGTCGTGCTTGATTCGAAAAATGTTCTTGCCGGTAGATATTTTGATTTCGCCTACGTTCTCCGGATTCACGGTGATCCGAAGTTTCCCGTCGATCGGAATTTCGTAGAAATGTAAATTGTTGTTGAAGACGTAAAACATCTTGCCCACGTCCTCATCCAATTTCGTCCAAATGCTGTTGAGGTGAATGATCAACAGACCGTTGAGTTTAGTTAACGCGGAAGGTAGAAATTCATGATCTGTCGTCGTGCGGTGTACAGTCTCCATTGTTTGCTTTCGGAAACCAAAGAGATTCATGTTGGTTATTTAAGAAAAAATTGAGAACGTATCTAATATAAATAACACCACAAAAAAAATGTGCAATTTTTAGTAACTTCATCTTTTTTTTCTTAGCAAAAAATGGAGAAGAAGGAAGCGAAACGTGCATGCGACCAATGTGGGAAATATATATCCATTTCTAACTTGAGAAGACATCGGAAGGATGTGCATGGCGAAGGATCAAGTAAGAGAGAGCTCGATGTTGACGATCAAGCGCCACGAAAGAAGCTGAAGAGTGCCGGCGAAAGTATTCGAAATATTTTAACCGAGGAGACTTTCCGATCTGAAGAAACATCTGATCTAAACAACTTTTTTCGCTCGGTCAAAAGCAAGTTAATTTCGTCTATCACCAAAGCTTTGCTGCAATGCTCGTTGAAAATCCACCTCATCGTTTCCGTCATTTACGAAAACATGAAAAAAGAGCGAGAAACTTTCCATCATTACACTGGTGTAAAGAGCCTCCACGCCGCCGACGTCGATGAGGTGGATGCCATTTGCAACCAGATGTTTGACGCTTTGTTGAACAAGCACGAGACTTTCCAAGAACGTGGATCGGGTTGGACACTTTGCGATTTGCCTCACACTTTAACTTTGAAGGTGGCACGATACAACCCGATGGGAGCATCCAGCTACATCAATTTGCCTCGGGAAATAGCCGCTAAGAAAGCCGTCATCAACATTCAAAATGAAGATAACAGATGCTTTTTGTGGTGCATCATTGCCGATCATCACCCAGCCAATAATAACAAACATCGTTTATACCACTACAACAAGCCAGAATATCTCTCAGAATTTGAAAAACCTATGGCTGGCATTAATTACCCCGTAAATCTACGAGACATTAGTAAATTTGAGGCACAGTACAAAACAGATAAAAACGAAAGTATAGCCGTACACATCTTCGGATTAGACAAAAACAACGCCATCTACGTTCTCAGACACAGCAACATTAAAAGTAATCATGTCATCAGATTACTCCTGATCGAAGATGATGATAATTATCATTACTGTCTAATTCAGAATCTTCCAAAATTAACAAGAAGTCAAATTACCACAGATCACCATAAAATTCGAGTATGCGACAGATGCCTGAGTATATTCTACGGTCGAGGAAAAAAGAATGCTGATGAAGAACTCCGAGATCATCATGAAATGTGTAGTAAACATCCGGCTACGGCTATCAAAATGCCTTCTCGAGACATGACATTTTCCAACTACGAGGCATTACTCTGGCATCCCGTGGTGATATGCGCCGACTTTGAAAGTTTCCAACTTCCACTCGCCACATGCGAACCGAATCCCAGCGTATCGAGCACCACCGAAATTCTACATCACGAAGCCTGCGCTTTTGGATTGATGGTCAACAACACAGGCAATGTTATTTTACATCGTGGCAATGATGCTCCACAAAAATTCCTTCAAACCTTGAAGCAGATGGCCATACAATTCGCTCCTCTACTAAGAGAAGACAAAGCAATGGAGCCTCTTACCCAGGAAGAGAAGAAAGCATACGACCTTGCCTCTCAGTGTGGTGTGTGCGAAAGTAACTTCACCCTCGAAAATGTCAAAGTTCGCCACCACAATCATCACACGGGAAAATATGTGGCCCCCCTGTGTAACAACTGTAATCTACAAATCAAGAAATCGAAATTTATTCCTGTATTCATTCACAATTTGGAGGGCTACGACGCCAAAATCTTCATAAAGGAGATGGGATGCGACGCTCAACCCATTAGCGTCATAGCTCGCACCAATGAGAAATTCATTTCATTCAGCAAGAAGGTGGACGTTGGAAATGGCAATCACGTAGAAATTCGCTTCTTGGACTCCTACAACTTTCTGTCTTCGAGTTTGGCGACACTCGCGTCTCAACTCACCGACGATGATTTGGTCGCCACCAGGAAATGTTTCGGCGACCAACATTTAGCACTGTTGAGACGCAAGGGTGTTTACCCCTACGAATACATGACGGATGCTTCCAAATTCTCAGAAACATCATTACCACCGAGAGAAGCATTCTACAGTCGTCTTAGCGACACCTGTTGCAGCGAAGAGGACTACCATCATGCTCAGCTCGTCTGGTCTACATTATCTTGTCAAACCATGGCCGACTATCACGATCTGTATCTGAAACTGGATGTTACGCTATTGAGCGACCGTTTTCATCTCCATCGCTCGAGAGGAATGGCAGCATATGGTTTGGACCCCGCTTTCAGCTACACCACACCGGGTTATTCTTGGCAGGCGATGTTAAAATCCACGAAGGTGGAGATAGAACTCATCAAAGACATCAATCAATTTTTGTTTGTCGAAGAAGCAAAACGTGGTGGAATCGTCCAGTGTCCCCTTCGATACGTCAAGGCCAACAATCGATATGTCGGCGATTTCGATGCGGGGAAACCGACAAACTTTTTGGCATACTGGGACATGAACAACCTGTATGGTTATGCCATGTTCGAAACTCTGCCCATCGGAGAATACGAATGGATGAGCGAGCAGGAACTTCAAGATTGTTTGGAATGGAGCGAAGATCATGAAAATGGATGTTTCCTGAAAGTAGATTTGGAATATCCTGCATCGCTTCATCGAGAACACCATGGATTTGCGATGGCACCTGTGATGGAATCGGCTCCGGAGAAGAAGCTGATGCTCACCTTCAAGAGCAAAGAGAATTACGTGGTGCATTATCGTCTCCTACAATTCTACCTGCAGCATGGATTGGTTTTGAAGCGCGTGCACTCGGGATTGAAGTTTAGACAGACCAGGTGGCTAGCACCCTATATCGAGGGCAACACTCAACGTCGAGCACCAGCTTCTTCTTCCGCAGACAAAGACCTATACAAATTAATGAACAACAGCATCTACGGCAAGAGCATGGAAGATGCGAGGAAAACAAGAAATATCAACTTGGTCTCCGACCCGAAGAAAATAAACAAGCTTGTCGCTCAGTCCACGTACAAGAACTTCACGATACTGAGCGACACGTTGGTATTGATCGAACGTGCTCTCCGCCACATAACATTCGACAAACCAATCGCCGTGGGAGTCGCGATCCTCGAGTTGTCGAAGCTGGCCATGTACAAGTTTCACTACAACATCATGAAACCACGCTATGGAGAGGCGATCGAGGTGGCGTACACCGACACAGACAGCTTCGTGTACAACATCCACACCGATGATCTATACGAAGATCTGAAAAACATGAGCCAGCATTTCGACTTCTCTAATTATCCGAAAGATCACGCTCTCTTCGACGACAGTCAAAAAATGACGATCGGGAAGATGAAGGATGAAGTCAACGGCCGCATCATCACAGAGTTTGCTGGTCTTCGAGCGAAAATGTACGCCATCAAAGTTCAGAATGAGACCGAAATAAAGAAGGCAAAGGGGGTGGGGCGTTCGAGCACAAACAAACTGACCGTAGAACATTACAAGTCGTGCTTGTTCGACAAAAAAATCAAACGCATGACCGAACATCGGATCACGAGCACCATCGACCAGTTGCGTACATCCACGATCAACAAAGTGGCGCTTGATCCCCACGACACCAAATTGAGGCTACTGGACTGCAACATCCACACCCGAGAATGGGGATGTCATGACGAGGAAGAAATCTGCTCGCACCATTAGACTTCTGCATCAAAAAAGTACGTATTATTTCTTGCACCACTTTTTTTTTTTAAAAAAAAAACAATCATTCACGCTAATTTTTGCATTCACTTTTTTTTTTATATTTTTCTATCATTTTTTTTAAAAAAAAAACAATCATTCACACTAATTTTTGCATTCACACTTTTTATATTTTTCTATCGTTTTTTTTAAAAAAACAATCATTCACACTAATTTTTGCATTCACACATTTTTTTTATATTTTTCTATCATATTATGTACACTATTTTTGAGGATATTTTTTTTTCTTTCAGATGCTGCACCCTACGGAAACTTTTTTAGTTCTTACACATTCCATTCTTAACCAAAATTTTTTCTTCTCTTCAATCATAAAACACACACATTACACACGGAGGTCCTCTGTAGGGAGTCATGGGAGGGTTTAAAAAAAAAGAACCCATGAAACTCTACACAGGCATGGCTTTGTTAGCCGTGGCCATTAGAACTGTGTTGGGCACCACGCACCCCTGGCGGGATATTTTCTTTTTTTGGGGGCCAGGGATTTCCTTAACAAAAATAATTTGATTATCACACACACACACATCGTAGAAGATCGCACCTGAGAGTTTTAAAAAACAAGAAACATCATAGCAGATTACGCTGAGAGCAAGATCGTGGTAGATTACACTGTGGGAGCTTACACTAAAAGGAGACAGCCTTATAGGAAAATGTCGTAAGTCATTTCAAAAGTAGGTCAAAAGGCGAGGTAGCATAAGAGCAAAATTTTGCAGGAGGTAAAAAAAATAGCTTAAAAAGTGATGCCAGAGCTTTTTCTGTCCACTTTTCTCTCATTGTAGGTTAGTTTAGTCCGTAAAACATCGTAAAAACGGATTACGCTGAGAGCAGAAGCCCATTAGCAGATCGTAGTAGATTACACTGAGGGGCCTTACACTAAAAGGAGACAGCCTTATAGGAAAATGTCGTAAGTCATTTCAAAAGTTGGTCAAAAGGCGAGGTAGCATAAGAGCAAAATTTTGCAGGAGGTAAAAAAATAGCTTAAAAAGTGATGCCAGAGCTTTTTCCGTCCATTTTTTCTCTCATTGTAGGTTAGTTTAGTGTGTAAAACGTCGTAAAATAAAAAGTAGGTTAAAGGCGCCTTCCAGAACGTAGTAGATTACACTGAGGGACCTTACAGGAAAACATCGTAAGGGGGGACAGCCTTATAGGAAAATGTCGTAAGTCATTTCAAAAGTAGGTCAATAGGCATTGCTAGAACGTGCGCCTTACAGGAAAACATCGTAAGAGGAGACAGCCTTATAGGAAAATGTCGTAAGTCATTTCAAAAGTCGGTCAAAGGTACGCCTTACAGAAACACATCGTAAGGGAGGACAGCCTTATAGGAAAACGCCGTAAGTCATTTCAAAAGTAGGTCAAAAGACGAGGTAGCATAAGAGCAAGATTTGAAAAAGGTAAAGAAATAGCTTAAAAAGTGATGCCAGAGCTTTTTCTGTCCTTTTTTTCTCTCATTGTAGGTTAGTTTAGTGCGTAAAACGTCGTAAAATAAAAAGTAGGTTAAAGGCGCCTTCCAGAACGTAGTAGATTACACTGAGGGACCTTACAGGAAAACATCGTAAGGGGGGACAGCCTTATAGGAAAATGTCGTAAGTCATTTCAAAAGTAGGTCAATAGGCATTGCTAGAACGTGCGCCTTACAGGAAAACATCGTAAGAGGAGACAGCCTTATAGGAAAATGTCGTAAGTCATTTCAAAAGTCGGTCAAAGGTACGCCTTACAGAAAAACATCGTAAGGGAGGACAGCCTTACAGGAAAATGCCGTAAGTCATTTCAAAAGTAGGTCAAAAGACCGTTCCAGAACGAAGCATTTCACCTACTCTTTTTATTATTTTGTGTTCGGTAAGTACAAGTATATTCTTACATAAATTATTGTTTAATTTAATAAATTTTAAACTCGGAGCCTGCTATACTAACACTCCTTCTGTCTATTGAAAGCGAATGTTGCGTGCATGCGGAAATAACACAGGAAAAAAAAAAGCGGATGGAAGCAATTTAAAATCAGTGGAGCAAGGTTAGTATTACGAGAGCGTAAAAACATGTGCTTTCATTCAACTTCGAAAAATAAGAATAAATGTGTGCATACAGAACACATATGCTTTCTTTTCACAGTTGTAAAATCATATAAATTGTACATGAAGTAAGTTACGGGAAGGCTCTCTCTTTTATGTCTGTGTATATGTTGTACAATTAGGTACAAGTATTGTACAATTAGGTACAAATTGTTGTACAATTATTTTCCCCAGTTGTCCAGTTGGAGTTGGAGGCATAACACTGGTACTATTTGTAATCACAGTGCTTACTCATGTATTTTGTTTAATATTTTATTTCAAATTCACTGTCAGAAACTAGTGTTGCCAGTTCCTGGATGTAGGTTTACCTACTCTGTTGGTTGTCACTGTCAAGCTTCCAGTATTCGTACAGCATAAAAAGCCATAACCCCCCTCTCAAAATATATACATTGTATACGCGAAGATGCTCAATAGCCTAGCAACACATCATGAAAAAACATGCCAAGAGAACCCAGTGGGTTAGGTTAGGTTAGGTTAGGTTATGTGTTAGGTTAGGTTAGGTTAGGTTATGTGTTAGGTTAGGTTAGGTTAGGTTAGGTTAGGTTATGTGTTAGGTTAGGTTATGTGTTAGGTTAGGTTAGGTTAGGTTAGGTTATGGGTTAGGTTAGGTTAGGTTAGGTTAGGTTAGGTTAGGTGAATTTAGGAGTGTTGGTTGCTACGTGCTTGATGCCAGCTTCGAGTTTTGGGTGGTTGTTCTCGAAACCTAAAAGTTCTCCCATGGTGCCCAGGTCCACGGTCTCCGTCGCGGATAGGATATATATTGTATACGCCAAGATGCTCAATAGCCTAGCAACACATCATGAAAAAACATGCCAAGAGAACCCAGTGGGTTTATAAGTCAGTGCTGCCAACTCCTATTTGTAGGTTAGCTTAACCTGTGAAAAATCATATAGTGGAATTTTTGTAGAGTGGGTAGGCAACACCGACGAGCCTCAAATGATAATTCAAGACTCGTCGGTGTTGCCAATTTCTATTTGTAGGTTAGCTTAGCCAGTAAAAGATCATATAGTGGAATTTTCTTCGGATGGGTTGGTAAAACCCAAGCCTCAAAAAAAAACATCCAATAGAGTTGCCAAATATAAAAAGGGGACAATAGGTCCCCCTCATAAAAGGCTACAGTAAAAACCCACAGTGTTGCCAACACTAGCCCCCCCCAACAGTATTGGCAAACATAAAAAATACATGGACCCCTCAGGTCCTTTAATAAAAATTTACAGTGAAAAAAACCCAGTAGGTTTAACAACACTGTTAAAAAATCTACGGTAGTGTTGCCAGATGTAAACAGAGGGCAATAGACCCCCCTCATAAAAGGCTACAGTAAAAACCCACAGTGTTGCCAACTCTGCCCTCAAAATATACATCATAAAAGGCTACGACGAGCCTCACAGGTCCTTTAATAAAAATTTACAGTGAAAAAAACCCAGTAGGTTTAACAACACTGTCAAAAAATCTACGGTAGTGTTGCCAGATGTAAACAGAGGGCAATAGACCCCCCTCATAAAAGGCTACATTGCCCCCCCACAGTGTTGCCAACTCTGCCCTCAAAATATACATCATAAAAGGCTACGACGAGCCCCACATGATGATTCGAGCCCCAATAGAGGATTCAGAACTCTCTTATTGTGTCTACTGGGCCTCAAATCAAACACTATATACTTAATAAAAATATCAGTTGGGTTCAGCAGTGTGCTTTGTATACTTAGTGTGTATACTTAGTGTGTATACTTAGTCTGTTACTATTTTCGGTTTTGGTATTTATATATAATTTTTTTGGGGCTCAAATCAAAAACTATATACTTAATTAAAATATCAGTTGGGTTCAGCAGTGTACTTTGTATACTTAGTGTGTATACTTAGTGTGTGTATACTTAGTCTGTTACTATTTTTTGGTTTTGGTATTTATATATAATTTCTTGGGGCTCAAATCAAAAAACTATATACTTAATAAAAAATATCTGTTGGGTTCAGCAGTGTGCTTTGTATACTTAGTGTGTATACTTAGTGTGTATACTTAGTCTGTTACTATTTTTTGTTTTGGTATTTATATATAATTTCTTGGGGCTCAAATCAAACACTATATACTTAATAAAACTATATACTTTAAAAAAACTGGAAAAACCCACAGGTGTCTGTCAAGTAAACCGGAAGTGAACCGGAAGTAAACCGGAAGTGACCGGAAGTGGACCGGAAGTGTACCGGAAGTGAACAGAAGTGGACCGGAAGTAGACCAGAAGTAAACTTGTGTGTATGTGTATGTATGTATGTGTGTGTGTGTGTGTGTAGCTAATAAGATTACACTTTCAGAGTATTACACTAAAAGCAATAAGCTCATATGAGCATCTTGGCCTAGTTTTAAGTGTAGCCAAAACCAGTCTGAGGGGGTCGTACTTTTTGTAGGGGGTCGTACTTTTTATGTTCCAGTAATATCACATTTCATACTACTCACCGATCCGGTGACCGAATGTGTTAAGTAGCCGACTTCCGATCTTGCCACAGGAGTTCCCGTTTTCTAATCTCGATGTGGACATGGGTGTCGTTGTAAGTGTCCATCGTCGCTGTAGCTGCCAGCATCTCTCCACTTTTGAATAGAAATTCCGTATTGAAGATTTAGTATGCTCAATATAATTCTTATGCGTGTCTAGTCGTCAGTTTTTGGATATAGTTTCATAGCTACTGTAACGAACTTCAACAATGAGCAATAACTGTTGCATGTTAAACATTGTTGTGTTTTTTTTGTTATGCCAAGTTCACTTATATAATAATATGGAATATAAAAGCAGGAGATACAAACTTAAGGAAAGTACATAAATATTGAAACTCAACGTGAACTTGATAAATCTCTGGACTTAGCTTCTTTTTTTAATAGGCTATAGCCATTTTGACATCGTTGCTCTTTACCTGTATCAGTTCATTTTGAATTTCAGAACGTGGATAATTATTGTGAATCTCATTTTATTGTGTACGTCTGAAATGTTCTTGTGGTAATTGGTCATATTTCGAAATAAATTTCACAAAATACGTAAACCTTTGTAAGAGAACGTCTCGTTGTTGTTTGGCTACCAGCCGGTTTAGCTATTTAAAATACTAAATAGTTTCACCGGTTCAAAACATAATGTTCTAGTTTTATCGCTCACAAAAGTTAGCCCTTTTCATCTATTTTTCTCACCTCTTATTTATTACATTAAGAAAATAATAATAATAAGCCCTTTTCATCTATTTTTCTCACCTCTTATTTATTACATTAAGAAAATAATAATAATAAGCCCATGGGACGCGACGCTCCTCCTAACCCTTTGCTACGCCTATGTTGTTATCATAATTCCTCCCATTGTTACGGTAAACTGAAGGTCAGATATGAGGAGTAAAAATAATAAACAAAGAAATAGAAACGCATTGTCTGCAGTGGTCTCAGGTTCGATTATCTTTTAAGGCACCTTGTAGACTCGTTCTGATTCAAATTTAAACTGTAGGTCCAGTTCCGATCAGCCTGAACGTACAGTGGATTTCTCGAGCCTGTTTAACGTGGTGATAAAAATACAGAACGAATGAGTCTTGAATATTATACGTATATCCAAAACATGGCAGTTGGGAGGGGCGATCGCTCCATCGCCCTCCCCGTGGGTGCGCGCCTGGTTGAGGCACACAGTGGTTCGGATTTCACTTTAAACTTTAGGTCCAGTCCCAATTTGCCTTACTGTGCATCAAGTGGATTTAAAACACCAAAACAACCAATCCTCCGGGGTGGTGTCATAGGCATAAAATAATTCTGTTTTACAATGTTTACTTCTGATATGCAATTTTATTAAATTAAGTGTATGCGGCCCCGGTGGCGGATTGATTATCACATCGCGCTACGACGCCAAGGGTCCAGGGTTCGAATCCTGGCCCGGAATGGATCAATGTCATCACATCATCACTCATCTCAATCTTCGCAAGTCAGCCAAAAGTGGCACAGAAAGCGAAGTAAAATAAAGCAAATCAATAATAACAATAATAAGTTAAGTGTAATTAGGTTTAATAAAGTATCATTTTATAAATGAAACTTTCTGTTAGCTTCCTCGTCCCCCACAGGAATTGACACATTTACACAAGCTTGAAGCGTATCCTGATCCATCATAATTTAGCAGTTATCAAAGCGGATAATAATGCGTTCATTATTTGATTTTTGATTATAAAGGGGTTTACGAAAGACAGAAAAAAATACGTTTTACGTTAAATTAAAGTAAATGAAAGAAAGCCAAAGTGAGCATGGTTGCCAAATTTCTTAGCTGCTATCCAAATGCTCTGCCAGGTTACTGAAATTTTCGTGGGTAATTTTCCCCTCCGGGCCACCTCCTGAATTCATTTTTCAACCCGGATGAACGACCAATTGAACATGGGTTAGAAGCAGTAAGAACCACTTCTTTCTTCTCCTCGCCGTAGAATCTACAGGGACAATAGTAATCTGTGACAATAAAGCATTGTTATAATGTCCAACATTCGTATTTGAGGAAAGAAAAGTTAGTCATTCGAATAAGGAGGTAGATCGAACACAAATGGTTGCCTAGTACCGTTGCATATAAAACGATGCGTTTAAAATATACGCAAATTAACAAAAACAATAAGATACAATTGTACTTCTTCCACGGCGTTGTTTCGGCACATGTCTTAACAACTATTCCAACAATAACAACAATGGGCGTAACTTGGGGCCTAATTTGGGGGGGGGGGATCGAACTTGGGACTTAACTTTGTGGCGGGCAGAATCAAGCTTGGGATTTAACTTGAGGGGGTCAGAATTGATAAGTTATCCATTCCATAAAAACAGCGTTCAGAACTTTTTGCTGAATACATTTGCAAAATCATAAAAATTACACTTCAATACTTTGCTACTCAGATCCCAGGAGGTTAACAAAAATTTCATTAATTTTGAATTTAGTAGCCTGAAAATTTTAGGGGGCATGTGTCCCCCCTTGCCCCCGCAAAGTTACGCCTATGATAACAACAATATAATTATCGTATTATTTTTGTTCATTTGCATTGTATTATATTCTAAACGCACAATATAATATGAACAACGGTGTTAATAACCGTTGGAGAACATATTTCGTCAAAATATATTTATTTTTATAACATGTACGGTAACGTTATTTTCAGAACGTTTCCTACTGATTGCGAGAATCTAACTTGTGAGCTTACCAACAGCCTAGTGTGTGAGCAAAGCGGTTATCGATAGGTTCTTGGTTCAGATGACGTCATCAGCTTACTTGTTGATTGGATCCCTCGTCAGTTATGACTCGCTCGCAAGCTGCAATTGCATAACGGCCAAAAATGTTTCGGAGAGAACCCGCTGTACTGTAAGCCCTTGTGATAAAAACAATACAGTCATACATAAGCTTAAGAATTCACAATTGTGCTTTATTATTCGGAAAGGTACATTATTTATGTGAATTGTGTGCTTTCAAAGTGACAAAAATCGATTTCAGTATGTTTACTGTGTGGTGATTTCATCATTCGTGTACGGCGTGATCATCATCATCTTCTTCTTCTGTGTGAGGCTGCGAAGTAGTGGTCCTCACGAAGTAAATTCCTCTCGCCCTGAAGAAGAAAAGCTACTTAAATAGCTGCATGGCTTGTATTGGTTAACTTGATTTCGTATTTCTAGCACTAATAGTTCACGAGTTACACTTCAGTTAACTTAAGAAAATTAAATAGTTGAGTTGGTACCATGAATCCTAGTTAACACGAAAAATAATCTGGCTTGTTTGTAAGTTAAGAAGTATTTATAATAATAACCAAGAGTTATAATAATAAGAAGAAGAACAATAACTACAAATGTGTAAAAACAAGGGTTTTGGTCAATTCATGCATAATTCTATTAAGGTAGGTGAGTCAAAGGTAACCCGTGTTCCTAAGGTGACCCACGTTACGAAAATCATATTGGTATTTAACACAGCTAACAAATGGCACTACATTAATGTACCTAGTCCCCCTCAGGTGCAACATGCAGAAAACGAACTCTCTCGAGCTGCCAGCAGCCATTTTATTAAAGTTATTGTGTAACCCCTGGAGTTGTAAGGGCTGTGCAGACCAGTCCTCTACGGAGGTTGACTATTCGTCGTTCTCGTATATAATTCATGTCAACAATCAAAAGTTTGACACCAAAAATTTTCTCTAATAAGATGTAGAAAAGTGAATAAATATGTTTTCTTGAGCATCATTTTCTAATCCAACTATGAGTTGGGACTCATGGGTCACCTTCGGAACAAATGTAACGGTCTTGTAATTTGTTTTTCCTTTTTAAGTCACAAGCAATGTTACAAAATATCATTTTTTTAGTTATAGGAGTTATTTCTTTAAATCAGAAATTTATCTCTCATTAGAGATTTGTAAATTGCCCTATAAGCTTAACTAGAGCCACCTTTGGTTCACCTACCTTATTTGTAAATGCTTGGCACATAGCACAATATCAGATAGGATCATTCATATCCAGAGAGATACAGAAGAGGTCTACAGAACAGAAATTAAATATAAGACAACTTACGTGCTTGGTGTTCTGTCTCCCATCTCTACAATATTTTCTTCGAACTCGCATTTTTCAAGATACATGTTCAACATATTTTTACAATTTTTTCCCCAATAGGAAGTGTGGTGGTCCACTGAGAGTGCGTAGTACTTTGGCGCCATCCCATGGCTACATCTTGACTTCTCTGTTAAAAGATTTGCGAACATTAAGAGAAATAAAAAGTTTTCGGTAACGATATTGGTCAGTTTGCAAATACAGAAAAAGAAATCCATGTGTCAAAAATAGCTTAGGCGTCCGTAAGAAAGGTCAAAAGAGGTAGTTAGTTGCCTGAAGGATCGAATTATGAAACACCGACGACATATTATTTCCTTTTCGGTTATTTTTACCTATTGGATAAATCGCCACTAAGCTACTGAACCGTAGAATAAACGCAGTGACACACTCACGCCTTATTCAGGGTTTAAACTTGTGACCTCTAGCTTCCCAGCGCGTTACGATGTCTACAACGCTATGAAGGCTGGTGTTTTTAAATTTCTGTCTTTTAATCATTTTCTGTTACTTTTGTTTGTTACTGATTACCTTTTCTACGTTCTCTTTGATTTTTCTCTTTGTTGCATTTTTCTTATTTCTTTCTCTGACTCTCGCTTCTTACATTAATTTTCCTGTCTCTTTCTCTCTTTATAGTTCCTTTTCCTCTTCCCTTTCTCTCTTTCAAATCTTTCCTTGAAATATGCAAAACAAAAACTATGATAAAACAGAAGAAATTACTTCAGTTAGTCAAGAGTAGTGTAATATAGTGTCAACATAGGAATTAAGGTTGAGTTACAACAGGTTGCTCTTACTATTCATGAAACAACACTACGTACGCTTGCCATATTCTGCTAAGTGGATAAAAATCATGATTATTGTTTAAAAAATAATTTCCATGATTATTTTGTTGATAGATGCTTAAAATTGCTTGGATGTTTTTGGCACCATGCACATAGATACTGTATATCTTTTTCATACCTCCTCTGACAATAAAGTTCGGTGAATGATCCTGAATATCGAAAGCAGACGAATTCTTAATGAAACCTATCTTACTGTCCTTCAAAGTAGTCCCCTCCCATGGCTATGCACCGTTGAGAACGGCTGTATATGTCCTGGAAACTTTTAGAAAAGTCTTCTTTCGTGATGGTGTTCAAGACCCTCGTCACGTTCCGTTGGATGTCCGGAATATCCTCAAATCTCTGACCTTTCAAAGCGATTTTGAAGCGTGGGAAGAGAAAGAAATCTGGAGGATTCAGATCCAAATTTCTTGCAATGCATTGCTACAGAGGATGAGAGCTGGTGTGTGAGGTACGACCCTGAAACGAAACGCCAAAGCATGGAATGGCGTTCTCCTGCATCACCCCGTCGGAAGAAGGCCAAGGCGGAAAAATTGTTGTTCCCTCCGGCAGGAATTCCTTGTGGATCATGCCATCACTGTTAAAGAAAGTGATAAGCATCGCCTTGATGCGTGATTTTTACGCCTTGCATATGTTCCGACGGGGTGATGCAGAAGAACGCCATTCCATGCTTTGGCGTTTCGTCTCAGGGTCGTACCTCACACACCAGCTCTCATCCTCTGTAGCAATGCATTGCAAGAAATTTGGATCTGAATCCTCCAGATTTCTTTCTCATCCCACGCCTCAAAATCGCTTTGAAATGTCAGAGATTTGAGGATATTCCGGACATCCAATGGAACGTGACGAGGGTCTTGAACACCATCCCGAAAGAAGACTTTTCTAAAAGTTTCCAGGACATATACAGCCGTTCTCAACGGTGCATAGCCATGGGAGGGGACTACTTTGAAGGACAGTAAGAGGTTTCATTAAGAATTTGTCTACTTTCGATATTCAGGATCATTCACCGAACTTTATTGTCAGAGGTTGTAGAAAGGCTTTTTCTGGTAAACGACCCGTAAAATATTTGAAGAGTTTGTTTAAAGCAAATAAAAATAATATATGTAAACATACATTTTTCTGTTTGTAATACTGTCCATATGAACCTACTATGGACATGTTTGTTGAGTGTGTTAATGAAATTATAATAATTTCAGTAACTTATCTTCCAGTGAAAATGAGACTCTTTGGATGTACGATATAATTTTAACTTGAAATATTTTGTATTGTCTTTGTAGCTGAATTTTGGCGTTATTTTTAATGATAGTTTGCACAATATCAGCTGCCATGTTTATTTATAGGTTAATAATAATAACACTCAGTGACAGATCTACAACCCGAAAAAAAACCGCAGTGCGGGAAAGAGGGGGGGGAGCGGAGACAAGTAGGCCTTTAGGTGGCCCTCAGCCATTGACATAGTAGAGGATTCGCGTATGTGAAAAATAAACGTAGTTGCTCAGTGGTGCAGAAACGAATACAGTATGTACAGGTAAAGGAAAAGTTTCCAGTGCATATAGCACTGTGCCATGAAGCCACATTTAGGGTATGTGGGAGTAGGGCCCCACAAATTTCCTATGTCGGACATCTTGGAGGTGATGTGATCAGCGGCATGCTCTGCCTGCCTTTACTCCCCACCGGGTACCATTTAATTCCGACCTTAGATCACCCACCTAGGGTCTCCCGCGTGGCAGTCAGGCTAGAATTTCACGATAAGTGAAGTATTGAAGGTTTCTTCAACCTATCTTTAATCAAGAAAAGTTATGACTTCATGATTGTAACACATGTATAATTTTCTAGGTGTGAGAAAACAGTTATATATATATATATATATATATATATATATATATATATATATATATATATATATATATATATATATATATGAATAGCTTATTGCAGAAAGGGACCTGAGTCACATTTTTGAGGTATCGGAGTTAATGGTATTTTTGATTTTCCTAGTTACAGACACATATTTTAGTGCAGAAAGGACGTCAGTCACACGAGGCTATAGCCAAGAAAATGCACAGTGAAAAGTGTACTTTAATGCAGAAAGGTACCTAAGTCACTGACTCGGGTCCTTTTCTGCAATAAACTTAGCCATATTTATACGTTGTACGAACTGTGTACGCTAATCTGTAATGCAGCTCGGGGCAGTAAAAATACTGTCAAACTTATTGACACCAATAACATTATTGATTTCGCAACGTGGTGGCCTCATGTCTACAAAAAAATGTGGCATCTGTTGAAACTAGCATATGTTCCTACAAGAACAGGCAGTATTTTCAGATTTCCAAGTATCATTACTTTGAATACTGTGTTGAACATAAGGGCACTGTCAAGGTTTCCGAATTCAACAAAGGTTTGATGTCTCACACCTTCTATCTGTCCAAAGGTGCAAGAATTGTAATTTCTACGCCACGTACGTTCCCAGTTGCACGTACGAGGGTCACTATTTATATTTTGAGCCTAACAATGAAAAAACAGGAATTTGGGATTGAAAACTGCTTTATTGTTTTTCGAAGTATGCCGATCAAACTTCCTAAATTGAAGGACATACGAACTGCCTTGTCGTATGTACCAGACGATGTCAAAGGATTTTATGAAGATATTCTTCAGTGGCCCACTACACTCGCCAATGAAACAGACTCAGATGTAGAGTGAAACATGCATGTACGAGCTCGTACATTATTGTACTTCAAACACCGACAATAAAGTCCAGAAAGTGCATTACACCGTAATTTATTGAGGAATCTATAATTTTCTGTGGCATATATAACATAACCTAATCTAACCTAACCTAACCTAGCATATGTGGCAACGACAAACGGGCGTTTGTAGAACATTTCTCGTCTTATTTCTCACAGTTTCCACTTTTATTGCAGAAAGGTACCGGAGTCACAACTTTTTCATCTCCACTGTCTCTAGCAGCATACTGCAGGGCGGTGCATTGAGGGTTGCAAAATTAACTATTCATTATGCTGAATGTTTGAGCCAACAACGGTACATTTCTTTCTTACACTATCAATATTATACGATTTTTCTTGTTTTTCTCAGAATTGTGCAAAAGTGACCCAGGTCCCTTTCTGCAATAAGCCATTCATATATATCTGTATATATATATATATAGTATATATATATCACATCACCACGGGCGCCGAAACCGGAGGGGCTAGGGGAGGCCAGGGCCCTTCCAGTTCACCCCCCCCACTCTTCCGCGCCTATAAGGGGCAACAAGTGGGAAATTACTCATTATTCTGCTCTGAAACTGGCATCACCCCTTTCCCATTTTTTTTTAAAATTAGTAGAACTCAATATGGAGGCCAACAATATGGCGGATAT
The DNA here is from genome assembly GCF_977018435.1 of Lepisma saccharinum. NCBI lineage: Eukaryota > Metazoa > Arthropoda > Insecta > Zygentoma > Lepismatidae > Lepisma > Lepisma saccharinum. The sequence continues at coordinate 37,412,178 of NC_139233.1, forward strand.
ATATATATATATATATATATATCTGTATCTGTATGTGTGTGTGTGTGTGTGTGAAGGTAGGTAGGGGGGGAGCCTTTTGGTTATATTTTGCGGCGGAGCCCAAGATTTGTAGATCCGGCACTGCTAACACTATATACGGTTTAACAAGATTAGTATTTCGTATATTATTCCACACAAATAGTTTGCTATTTTTGCCTTAAAAATTATGGAATTTTAAATCAAGAGAGATTTAATTGTGTTTACAGTTTACATATTACATTTCCCTTCTTCGATACCCGGTGGAGGCACTTAGTGGTTCGGATTCCACTTTAAACTGTAGGTCCAGTCCCGCTTAGCCTTTCTGTGCATAAAGTGGACTTAAAACAGCAAATAAAAAAACAAATTACATTTCCTTTGTATGAGATTCACTCCATCAGTACATATATTTTGTTTCCTTTCTTTACCTATCTTAGAGCTTAATAAAAACTATTCATTGATTACGAGATTAATGTACTTTCACCAAAAGTGATTCTGATATCTTCAAATTCCTTACGTACATTATTCTACTAAATTACTTCTTTAAAGTGATTTAAATCAGATATTTTTATTTAAAATATCACCTGATTTAAATCGCGATTTAAGTGTTAAAGACATAAAACGATAATAAATACAAAAAACTATAGTCTCAAATAAAGAAGAAAACCTCATTTACCCCAAAGTATCTTCTTATAGCAGTCAGGTTGAATAGTGCCTCCGTTGACGTAGAAATCCACGTGTCCAGAAGGTTCATATTGACCCAATGTACCGGCGTTGGTGTGGATGATATCAACGAAGCTGGCGTCCTCAGTGTCTAAGTTCCAAAAATCAGGGACCAGTGCAAACAACGGTTTTGCAGGATCTAGCCCTGCAATGACATAATACGTTACTTTGGTTCTACTTCTCTCTCTCTCTCCTCCACCTCTGCCCTTCCTTATAGATAGAAAAAGGAAGGGAGTGAGCGAGATGGCAACGAGGAAGATAGGAAGGAGTGAGATAATTATGAAAATAACAATTACATTTTCAAATTGTCATATTTCACTTCATTCTTTACACCCATAACTCACTGCAGAAAAGAAAACCATGCATACTTGCAATGGAATATCTATTGGTTAAATCATTAAATCTACTATTTTGTACAATTTGTTGTGCATAAAAAAATGTCTTTGAGCATCTTCGTTAGATATTTAGGTGATACGATTTAGTAATAATAATAATAATAATAATAAATACATTGCACAAAATTGTATAGGCAATATTTCAGTAAAAAATCCTAAGAATTCGAAATTCATTTTTGAAAAGCACATAGGCCTATTTGATGTGTTACTATTGCATGGTTATATATTTTTTATGAAATCTTATTTTTTAAAGTCCATATCTAATATTTAGTATTTTGAAATTTTAATGAACAATAGTGAAATTATAATTATAGAATACATATTTTCGCAGATTGGAAATGAGGTTTTTATAATTTATTTATTGGTTATAGACTTTAAAAATGAAGTTAATAAGCTAAGAGTTTTGAAAAATGAGATATGAGAACTTGTGCTCTTCAATTCAAACACTGCTCTTTTCGCTTTGTGTTTTCAAGGCAAGTACATTCAGGTGCGGTCCATCGTTTGTGTGTGTGTGTGTGTGTGTGTGTGTGTGCTCGGGAATTTTCGTGTGACGTACCTTGGAGTCTTACACATTTGCACGGAAACACTGTTATTGAGTACTGGTTTTTCAATTAAGTCTTTTCAAGTATGTTGTAGCTTACTTTAACCCATGTGTTCAAAAATTAATGGTACATAATGGTTCTTCAGAGAGCCAAAGATGTGACGTTGTCTATTCTACGTGACGTCATCTACCCTGCCAGTTGAATATCACGAACAGACTCACCTATATCATTTTCTCTTATATGAGAGAAAACATTTAAAAAACGCATACTTTCAAAGGTAATTGCTAACTCACCTGTAATTCGACCGACGGAATCAAACTTCCGCAAGGAGTTTCCAGCTACTGCAGCGACGTGAGCGCCAAGACTAAACCCTATCAGATGGATGTTCCCCAGTTCAGCGCCAACCTGTTGGATGAGCGTTTGCAGCAAGTAAGCAAGGCACTTTCCTGTGTGCTTAGTGTTGAATACAGCCGATATGTAGCAAAATGGCTTCACAAGAGGACTCCAGTCAACATCTATCACATTGTATCCTCCTTCGCGAAGATATGCTTCAAAATATCGAGAATAGGATATCAGATACAAAAATAATACAGAAGTAAAACTTCCCAAAATTTGAAACTATTACTCTGCAGTATGAAATTTGTGTTACAGTTTCTTGATGTTAACAAATAGTCTATAGCTTCTGCTAAAATCCTGAAGAACAGGGCAAATGGTCATCAGAACCGCCATCTTGTCTTTATTGCAGCAGTGACTATTGCGACAGAACGAGCCAGGGATTATCCTGTGGAATGTTTTACCAAATTTGTGGCCAAGCGGCAGACCCTTAAAACCCCGCAATGTGAAAGTCCCCGAGGTGTAGGGACTCCGCAATGTTCTGTATGTGCTCCTGAAATATTGTATATTGCCACAAATTCAACGTATAATGTTGCTTGTATGAAAAATCTATACTTACTGAACAGATATAGGTCAACATGACGGAATTCGAACCGGAAATTATTTCAGGCGACCACTGTATAGAAAGACCTGCTGTCGGTGAACTTAATCCACAATGTTAGATACTAGAGTTTGGACTCCAATTAAAAATTAACATAAAAATGAGTTACATCAAGATTTATGTTTTTGAATTCTGCGTTAATATATGCTAACAACATTTTTTTCGAGCGTGACTTCTATTTTTTTTATCGTCGTGAGAACAAAAAAATTGTCGATTCTTTTAAGTTTTGCAATCGATCACTCTCTTTGAAATTCTATAAATAAAAAACGGGTTATGCAATCGTGATGAAATTTTAGTACGGTGCAGGTAGAAAGGTTTTAAACACAATTCTTAATTTTCATACTTTTAAAATTTGTCAAAAAACAGCTCTCATCAATTTTACGAAACAACTTTTTCTTAGCATTGGGTAGTACTACAAATATGACCTTGGTCTTCTTTTGAAGTTCTTTGCATCTGTTTTTAAAATTCATTATCACCGTAGTCTTCCATACGAGTCACCAGTCATCACAAGTAACTTCACGGCTTATTTCTCAATTACAATGTGTGTGTTTAATATCTGGGATGTGCTAGAGTGGGTTCCCAGCAACATCATAAGACTATGTTCACGATAATAATCAGGAGTGTACTGGCTCAGCCACAGGGATACGGGCAACTTGACATGTGGGTCGCCTCGGGAATTCTATTGCTCACAGATGGCCATCGATAGGGAAAAAAACATCAACTTACATATGAACACCGTTTGTCATCACTATGGCTAGGATATTTATGACCTAAAAGTCACCAAAATATGCAAAATAAAATATGCTCTTATGGCCTAAAATTTTACAAAATATGCACTAGAATTTGAAAAATATGCCCTTATAACTGGACTGTTCCAAACATCAATATCTAATATATGCTGAAATATTTTCACATACGAACTGTTTTTAATTCACTTTATGGGCCCTGAGTTGAAATGCACAATACTTTCTGTAAATTTTCAAATAAAATTGAAAAAGATTTTGCTGCAGTCCAAATTAAAAACAAACTCGAGTGAACATTGAAGTTAGATCGAGTCCACTCCTAAAATGACTGTAAATTTCTTGAAGAAAGCTAAAATATGCTGAATATGACCGAAAATTCATCAAAATATGCACTATCACTTATAAATGGCCAAATATGTCCTTAAAAGCACCTTAACTCATTAGTTTCTTCATAATATGTATTTCAGGGAACACATCACCCTTACCAAAAAAAAAAAAATATATATATATATATATGCTAAGTCATGAAAATCCTAGTCCTAGTCATCACCTTACAGACTAAATTTCCTACAGTTATGAATCCAATAGGAAGACTCAGTTGCTCCGCCAGTCTCTCTTATTGCAACACAATAAGCAATCAAACTTGGTAATTCATGAACTTTTACCACTAATATTAGGTTTACCTCTGGTATTTTAAATGAAATTTTCCATCAAATATTTTCAACGAAAGCCCCAGGCCTTTAGTAATCAAAGGGTCGCTGGTTCGATAAGAGGTGGAGGCACGTGGTGGTTCGTATCGCACATTAAACTGTAGATACAGTCCCCATTAGACTATTTGTGCATAAGTTGTACTTAAAAACTCAAAATAGTGTTTTTGGAATGTCTTTGTATGTATATATGCAACCTAATTATTTTCTTAATGTATCAAGCACACAAAAGATCATGTACTAAATATTTCCTTCAAGAATTAATCCTGGCTACGACACTGCTTTGAAGTGAAAGAAAATTTTTCCAACTACCTTTTCCAGCTATTTATCAGAGATTCATATCATCCTGATTTAGTTTCCAGAAGCCATTACCTTGATATATAAGGCAATAACAAAAAATGGGAAGAGAGAGTATTTGGGGCAAATTAACAATGAAGGGAAGGGGGAATAGGGGGTCTAGCTAATTATTGTACGTCCGCCCACCATAATCAATGGAACATACATTATGGTATATTGGAGGGCACAATTCACGGGGAGCCAACAGAAAACTGTGGTACGCTACTGTACCAAGTAAGTATTTGTTCTATATTATACTGAATGAAAATTGAAGCTCAACGTGTGCAAATATTACTGACCATTTACATACATGTTGCATTTTGGGTTAATTACTGTAGCGCACGTATAATTTTATTCCGTTATAGTAGATTTTACTTAAGAGCAGTGGCATTCAAAATCAATAAATAAGCCTAAATAGAGACAACTAACAGTGGCGGCAATTAGGGGTTGCGAGGGCAGTTGCCCCCCACTTTTTGCCACTTTTGCCCCCACACTATCTAAACCTTATCTACAAAGGAAAATATACTGTCATTGTTCCCTTAGTTTTGGTACCTTGCCCCCCCCCGTTTTGGAACCCAATCGCCGCCACTGACAACTAATATAATAATTTCTAAGTTCTGAGAGATGTTTTATAATTGGCAAAATCAGCCATAATTCAGGGGATATAAAACCATTCAGCCATGATCGAGTATACAGCTGACAGACCATGTAGATTATATTCTGTGTGTTTGTACAATAGTGCGGTGCCATCTGTCAATTCATGAAACTAACTTGGGTATTGAAATAACTTTCGGCATTTAAGGACGTGTGGATTAATCGAGTTAGTTTTCTCAGTCAGAGACAGATGGCAGCGTGGACAAGATACAAATTTAATGTTTGAATTAACATCATTGTGCTATACGCAGGGTATAAAAGAAGTTTGAATATACTTAGTTAGTTAAAACACCTGTACGGAATATCGGGATCATAGTTTCATATTAGGAGTCCCACAATAATCAGTCGAGAAATGTATTGCATTTAGATTTTCGGCTGAGCGATCGTCATGATATTAAATCATAACAACTATATTATTACACAAGAAAAATTCCTAGATTTGCACATGGTCGAATTTCCAACCGTAAGCGAGTGGAGGTAAAGTGGGCGATAAGCTTGTACACTCCTGTTAAGATAAAGTGGAACATTCTTCAAATCTTTAACCCTATAAACTGTGCCACTTTATGTGAACAAGAGTGTACATTTCGTTTTACCTTCTCTGATTTCGGAGTTACGAGAATTGATGTGGTCCTCCATGAAGCCGTGGATGAGCACTTTGGTAGGCTTCCTTGAGTCGAATTCTGTTTTGTTGATTGGCTCAGCAAAGTTTATCAGGTGTGGCGAATCTGGATGTGTCCTATACATGGACAAGAGTAAAAGTGCGTATAATTTCAACTTTAAAATCATTCGAAGATAATATATTCTCAACAAATATGATATAGAGTATGCGGTGGGTACTCAAAGCTGTACGACTAGCTTCAGAGCCCCCTATCCTCACTAGTACTTGTTCATGTACAGTTAGAAGCAAAAGAAAGTTGGACATTGAAGAGAAAAAGTGTGTTGTGGACTAGCCACAGGAAGTTGATGTTCTGATGTATTTTTAACTCGCATTAAACTGCATGTCAAAAACTGAAATAAGATATGTCTTTAAGTGTTTCTGACACTTAAGTGTATTATTACTATTATTACCTTTGCCTTTTCTTGATTGGTGGAGTTAAGATTGTATATAGCTGTTTATTCCACCCAGACATACACATAAAATTACACAAATGCACATGGGGACATTACATACAAACAGAGAATGCAAAGAGGAAAGTTTTATTTTACATTTAATTAATTCTCAAACAGACTCGCTTGCGTCGATTCTACATTTCAAAGTGTAATTCGAACCTCTATGGGTATCGAACACAGGATACCTTGATAAAGTAAATTTATCTCCCGTGAATTACGAAGGCACATAACGCCGACCTCCGAGGCGTAGTGGTTATCACAACTCGCTACGGCGTCAGGGGTCCCGGATTCGAATCCTGGCCTGGGCATGAGGGATATTTGTGAGTTTCCCTTAATCAATTTCATCATATCACCGCTTATCCTTTTCGTCGCGATTAGACCGAAGTGGCAAAAAAAGCGATGCTAAATAACAAGAAAAATCAATCATATCAAACGAAGGCACATAAAGGATATAGAGGTGATGCAATCAGCAGCACGGTTCGTGCTGGTTGCTCTAACGTATCGAGGCATATGCAGGGATATTCACTTCGGGAATCTATCCTGGGTCTCTCGTACGGCAGACAGGCTCACTACCGATTCGATCACCGAACATCGCTTAAAGTTTCCTGAGTTATTACACGAGGGTCATTTCAAATGTTTTCCACACTGCGCATGCGTAGTCGGTCGATTGATACAATAGCTCCGATTATAGAACTTTCTGTGTACATTCCCTGCCTGACTTGTGCTTGCTCTGGAAAACCTACTTTGGAAAGGAAGAATGATATACACGTGTTCCGCTTATGGGGATCGAGAAATAATTGATAATTTGAAGTGTAAATAATAGTTTACTAACAAACCTTTTTACATACCTCGATGTAGAAACTCTCAGAGTTTTTGAAATGGTCAATGCAACTCGATATGTGCGCCTTGAGTTGCGCTAGAGACATCCAAATAGTCCACATTCTTACCGTCGCGTCTCGTGTCTATTGCTCTAATGAATAGTGCCAGGCTTGTTACTACATTACACATTGGCGCGTATGAGTAAGCACGTGTATTCTGTTTTGGTGTATAAACTCGGGGAGTCTCTGTATCTTGTAAAATTAAAGTCACAATAATATCATCCTCTGATTTTAGACGCTGAACGTTTATTTCCCAATCCCGCCAAGTGGAACACTCTGTAGATGGGAAGTAGTTCGTGACCCGACGTACAGGTTTGACATGGTCGCACGAGATTTTGACTTGATCTTAGAACTGAAGTATCATTCTGTCGTGACCCAAGCAATCAGATGTTTGGAAAAGAACGGTGCTCTGTTGGGAATTCGAGCTTGGACCAAACGTTGGCCAATTGTGCTACTAAAATAATGTACATTGCTTTTGGACTTATGTTTGTTTTTTAATAGCTTTTTGAAAGATAATATTTAGTGTGCGTTACTTTTGAAATTACTCTCATGTATGAGATTTACAATATAATAAGAGAGAGAGAGAGAGAAATGATAGAAAGAAGGAAGGAGAGAGAAGGATGTGATGAAATACGAGAACATAGGACATCAGTCTCCTATGGTTGGTTACAACCTGTATATACTACAAGATTCAGTCTTACTCGGTGTACAGGTAAAACCGAACATCATCATCCGGACATGTTGCTTCCGTATTCCATTTGCAGCGTAGAAGCCTCTCATGTACAGCGTCTTCTTCCACCATTGCCCACGGCTCTTCACCTTGACATTCCGCTGCAACTAAGAACGGCAATTATTTAGTATCAGTATATAGAGGGGGTCATCGAAAAACTTTCACAATGTGTACAAGACTTCGATGCGAAGAGCTTTTTTATATATATCATTTGCTGGTCGGGGTATCATTTCGACATTACGAGGGGTGTAAGGGTGACCTAAATGTCAACCTCCCTTCCACCCTGGACTACATTTTCTAGACTAAAAGGTTCTGTCGTTTGGACTTACACCCACTATAATCCTCTGTGGGGGCTAGTATCGTGTTCTGTCCATGTATGTTTGTGATTGTCCTGTCACCATTCTATCTTCACGATTAGCCAATGTGGCAGAAAAGCAAAGTAAAATAAAACAAATCAATCGACGCCACTAGCCCTCGAGAAGTTTCATATGCCATTCTGTATGTATGCAACCATACCACACAGATTCAAGGTTGCCACTGTCTACGCCTTGTGAAAGTGTGTGGGTGTGTGAAACACCTTCCAGTATATTCCTTGTTGGTAGTATCTAATACCGAAGCATTCACACATTTGTAGAAGCATTTGTAACGAGCATTAAAAAAAGTATATTGTTTAAATACAAGAATTTTCTCAGGAAAGGTGCAACAGAAGCTGTTCACGGAAAATTTTCTGAGGCGAGGTTAGTGTAAAGTTATGTTTACACAATAAAATAAGATGTTCATCTAAAAGCCATGCGACATGAACACACAAAATAAGCGAATAAGGAATTCAAATAATAAAGAAATTTACTTTAAAGTAGAAAGATTCAAATGAGGAAGCAATGTTTTTAAAAAGAAGAGAGGAAAATGGAAAAGAGAAGAGTAATATCTTCCCAAAGAATGAATGCTGCTGGAAGAGTTTAAAGTAGTAGCAAATAAGACAAGAATGCTCCTATGCGAAATGGAAGCAAAGAGAAGATCCATCGTACGATTGGGTCCCCGCTACCGGCAAAAATATATTATTCACCTGAAGACGAGAGAACAAGCACTACACTCTGTCCCTGGAATGTGTGGAGCAAAGCTGCGCAAATCGGTAGAGAAGGTGGAGCGAAGCAGTGCGCGCTTCTCCCCTCACGAGTTCATTGGTCGAGACCTTTTGAGTCACTACTTGCGCACTTGTTTTCGTTCGCTCGCTCGCTCCAGACATACCCGGAATAGAGTATAGACGATGGGTAATGCCCAATTAGCATTGCATAATTTAAATTCAGTATGAAAATCTTTCGTGGTATGTTGGCTTCTTTGTTCTCACAGATTATAATGTGTATTGTCATGGTAAATATTGTGGTGAAGAGTTGCTTGAGATGTAGTAGGCTTGCAAGCAGATTTATAATTGGCATTTCTATCGTACTCTCTCTATATACCTACGTATATCAATATAACCCGCTGTCTAAAGAGATTTCATACCTGTAAGAAACAGCACACCAAGGAAAACTCTCAGAAGACACATCATCAACGCTTTGAGACATACGAACAGACCCTAACAATATATAATTGCTGATTTTATATATTTTTGTCCCCGGAAGACCACCAAGAGATCAGTAATAATATTGAAAATAGCCCTTTCAACCTTGAAATGATTCACACGAACAAAAATCAAATCAGCACTAAATAAAAAGCGACAAGATTAGAAAAACATTAACTCAGTTCTAGGCTAAAATGCATATCTAAGGTCTATGATAAAGGGTAAAGAATGTCAAAGTGAATGGAGTATTTTTACACTATTATTCGTGAAAAGATTGTAAACTATAACGTCGAGTCGTCAAATAGTCATATCTTTCCTTTATGGATGTCATATATAAGTGTTTGCAACTCCATCTGTTTCTAACCTTATGCGAATTCTAGTTTTCAATCACGAGAAGCAATTTTTAGCAGCCTATTGCCTTGGACTTTCATTTAATGGTAGATGAATGATATGAACGGCATTAAAATATACTCCTAGAGCCAGTCCTGCTATAGTTGAGATAGTAATAAAAACCTATTTTGAAGTCTTATCAGATATACTATAGCTGAAGAACATGGCAAGGCAATTGTACCATATGTAGCCTATAACGGATATGCAATTCCTTCTTTCTGAGATATCTTGAGGGGTGTGGGTTTGATTCCCAAGGTCTCTAAGCAGCTTAAGGATCTTTCTTCGGTAGAGATTTACGTATATTCAGTCGTAGGATCCCACATGAAGCTACGGATCCTTCCGTTCCTAATGATCTCTGGTGGAAGTGGAATTCGCTATTAAACCCCTGTGTATATATATTTTAAGATAGATGAACATCGCGGCGGACTGTGCGCCTGAGAACTATAACCTGTCCCAGCTAACTGTAGAGCAGGGCTGCGCATATCGGCAGAGGAGGAGGAGGAAAATCGAAAGGTGAAAGCGCAGCGTTGCCAACCGTACAGTCCAGACCTTAGTCCGTACGCTAAAGGAGGAAACCGGGTAACTCCCGTCGCCCATTACACAACCCCGTTTCTCTCACTGTTTATTGGAGGAGCCGTCTCCCGTCACTACTTGCGCAGAGACTTGTTCTCGTTCGCCTGGTCTACAGTTAGCTGGTATGGAGCTTAGATGATGTTCAACTTTTAAGGTAAAGATAGAAAATTCGGAATTATGTTTACTTTTGCAAATGAGTTGACAAATTAATTATTTCTTTCTCTCTTCTTGCACTGTTTATCACCTTTTCTTCAGGTTCTCTTCATTTTTTCTTCCTCTTTTTCTGAATCTCTTTCTATTTCATAATTTCTTACTGTTTCTCTCTTTCCGTCACTTTATTTTTATTTCTATTTATTTTCTCTCTTTCCGTGTGTGATCCCTGCTCTACTATTAATTATCCTCAAAATTCCTCGTGCAGGCAATTTGGGTTGGCCAAGACTATTTCACAGCGGGCTAGAACTCACTCTCACCCTTCTGATGACGCCACCCTTGTGTACGTCAACATAATTGAAAGCTACTGATTAGATGGTAGATGCAGATGCAGATGCAGATGCAAGATGGACGCAAGAAGGGAGAGAGATGGTGAAGTATAGATGACTCTTTTGCATGGGCCAGCATAAGTATACAGGATTGTATTTCAAGAATTGAAGAAAGGAGTTCCAGTAACTGATTTCAAAGCATCACATTGTTATATCCAATGGGCGGCTAGTCAGAGGTAGAGCAATTGACAATGGCAATGGTTTCTAATGTGTACATGTGTATTCTTGTTAGTGATTCTTTTAAAGTTGCATGACAAGTATCCCACTTAAGATACAACGTGGAAGGAGAGGCAAGCATGGGTGAGACGCCAGGAACTAGCTGGGAGGATTCTCATTTTGGCTACTCTCCTTTGGTTTTGCGGTTCTAGCCTTGGTCGAAAGGCTGGCTGGTAGGAGGTGTCGTTAGTTTGGATAGGGCCCGGGTTTGGCCCCCACGTTCCTGGTGGCCCTGATGCGGAATAGATTCATCTCTTCGCTGGGAACACTCGCACTCTGCTGAACTTCGTGTGGTATGTTACTCGCCTGGCCACCCACACTTTTTACCTCCGCACTCGAGGTTCGGTGCACTTCGTACTCGGCTCAGATTTGTCTAGGGGTATCTTTCTTTGTACGACAATGCACGTGGGTTGCTACAAGTCAACATATTTATATAATTAACTACAAGAGACAACGGATAACCTTTGCGAAACCTTATTGATCAAGGGGATAAATTACCTTGTCCAGCTTTTGTGAAATTAAAAACTGAAATTTTGGATATTTTCTATAGTTTAATTAACGTAAAATTTGAAGTATGTACAAATCGTATCCGAACGTTCATTTCTCTAATTATTTATGGGGCCAAAACTCTAATTTTGATGTTGGAATCTCTATTGTTTGTACCTGGATGCTTTACATTTCATGAATTACATCGGGAGTACGCTTGTCACAAGGTAGACTCGCGTTACTCCAAGAAACGTCTTAACAGGCGCGAGGCCGCCCGACGTGTACATTTCTCAACCTCTACGGTGACAAGGCACTAGGCTGCCCGGCGCACCGTAATTACTTGAAAATAACATCCAGTACAACTACCTTTTTACCTGTAAACTGGACACCAAGGCACTAGCTTGCCCGGCAATCCAATCTCTTACAGCATCCGTTTCGGGAGACCTGTCCTCCGGTCCTAGCTAACCGAAGCAAAAACAGCCTCTCCCTCCCAAGTCTCTGTTCCAACAGCCGACCTCCCCTACTCTCAACTGGGAGTTTATATACGTTTGGTTGGCGTCTGTTGCCAACGGCCCTTCTTTCAAAATTTTTAATCTTTAGCAGCTAAACTGCCCGCCTTTTCCTTGAACGTTCGAAACACGAAGCAAGAACAGAGAGCTACATGGTATTTATACATGGAATAATATGAACCTAAAAATGCATAATAAATTGATTTACACTAATCACATATATATGTTTATACACTTGATTACCCAATTAATTAACATATTAATAAATATTACAATAAGAGAAAAAACACTGTTGCCCTGACACGGGGGCAGAGTAACAGGTATCTTCGGCGGAGTCGCTGTAATCTCTCCCGACGTACGGGAGTTGGGAAATGACTAAAATTTGTTCCGGGTTATTCCGGTAACGTAGCACAAAGGTAAGAGAAGACAGGACAAAATCACTAATAAAACAAACACATTAAGTGTTGAAATGTTAACTTTTATTTCATATTTTTCAGCTGCACCAATCAAAGCCATGCAGGTCGTCCTCTGATACAGCGGGTAGGCCAAGTTTAAATATCGGTACCTGTGTTTCTATTTCGTTCTCTGGTTCAGGTTTACCAAGCGCAAATGGGGGTTCCTCATTCGTCTGTACGAAGAATATGCCTCTGGTCCTATAGATATAAAAAAACGTTTATATATCATTGAGCAGTGTGCGTTTTCAACGTTTTTACTTATAGTGGTATATTTCTCTTGACCTTTTAGAGGTAGAGGGATGGTGATGATCACATGCCAGTATTGTCTTAGTTGTAATGTCAGTTATGGTTTGTCTATGTACACACACACACAAACAGATGTCGTTGTATAATACTAAATAACAAACACATATCCACTAACGAAATGGTTACAAATTTCGCAAATAAATTACACGTTAACATTCCAGGTCATCATTCTTCCAGAAATGTACCTTTACATGCTAATCCTGCTTATTGTGTGTTCAATTTCGAGTTTAAAACAGCATATCCCGTTACTAAACTTAACTTTTATTTATATTTTAATGCCAGTATTTCCATTTTGATCGTATGCAAAAGTTATGTAGTATTTTCTGCTGGATGAGTTATGATATGCTGAAATTCTGGACAATTACAAAGAACACTTATGTACAGATTGAGATTCGAAACAGGGAACTCTGTGTAACCACTCCGCCACGTAGATAATGAAGATGATAATGTAAATAATGTAGCTGATGTTGGTATGAATAATCCCTCGGATTTATGGATACTAAAAATGTAAATGGATTCGGTAGTTATTGGTGATGAGTATGTAAAATCTTGAAGTTCATGAAAGCAAACTTGAAAATTGTCTTCTTCATTATTTCAGCCTCCCCGATGGCGCAGTGGTAGCGTCGTCGCCTTGTAATCAAGGGGTCCCGGGTTTCGATTCCTGGTGGAGGCACATAGTGGTTCGGATCCCACTTTAAACTGTAGGTCCAGTCCCGATTAGCCTTGTGCATAAAGTGGACTTAAAACACCAAATCAATCCAATCCAATCTTCTTCATTATTTCCAGATTCTGGAAACCTGCCGTGCCAAACAGAACACCATCTGAACTACTGAGTCTACAAATTTATCTTCACACAGGTAAATATTGTTATCACCATCATCCTATTATTAGATAAGCTATTGGGATGTTTCATCTTCCTTTTTGCGGTCTCCAATGTCTTCATATCTACGAAACTTCCTGCATTCAATTGTCCACCATTTGAATTATTATTGAGTCATTAGTCTTTAACTAATTTGATTAGAAACGACAATCCTATTATAAAGCTAATTTATCACTAGAATTCTCAGTGACAGTCACTTACTCGGAGGGGCATGGGTCCCCCATAACAGCCCCTTCTCCGTCAAAGGTGCACCATCCCAGGAGGTAGTACAGAAGCCCTCTACAGGGTGCTCCCCAGAATAACACCTCCGATGTTACAGATTCTGCGTAGTACAGGGGCGCTATCATGTGGCTGCATTTTGGTCGATCTTCAGGAAGAAATAGGATTGCTCTTTAGTTGGTAAGTTTGAAAATTTAATGTTAAGAAATCTCTGTGGAAATATCGGTAGAACTCAGTTATTGTTAGTGGGTAAAGTCAGCTATCCAAAAGTAACGTATGATAAGATAGGAAACGTAGTAGTAAGATATCAGAAAGTCAAGATATGACAATTGTAAGAGCCAGAAATGTCATGGAATATCAGCTACAAGATTTAGAATGTTCAGGAACTGTTTGTGAAATGTTCAAGAAAAGTTAGTAAATATCAATGGTATGGTCAATAAATATCAAAATATTTATATTTCTCAGTCAGAGAATATCTGTTGTGAAAGCTACAAATGTCAGGGGGTATCGCTGGTAAAAGCAACGAAGTCAGGAAATATCAGTGGTAAACTACAAAATTCAGGGAATATTAGTAGTAATATCTACAAAAGTCAGAGAATACAATGTTAAAATACAAAGCCAGAGAATATCAATGATAAAATTTACGAAAGTAAGGAAATATCAGTGGTAAATTTTAAAGAAGTAAGGGAATATAAATGGCAAGTCGCATAAATACCGGGGAGAAACAGTTCCAGAGTAGCACATAACAATATAATAATAATAATACCTTGCGCAACAGCCCATGAAGGGCCTAGGCGTACGTAGGTCTCCATCCCACGCTTTCCTTCGTCGCCTCTAAGTGTGGAGATCTTCAACCAGTATTGGAATAGTCGGGGGGTCAGCCCGACGTATCCCCAGCCGTTATAGTAGGTCTCCGTGACCGGATTACGCTCACTCACTCACTCGGAACTCCCCAATTTCCTCACGATGGTGGGTTGCCACCGGCCCTATACGTAGGCCGAATAAATTCCGACCAGAGCCGGATTCGAACCTACGCCGTCCCGCAGCGAACGATCTCAAGACGAGTGAACGCCTTAACCCGCTCGGTTACGGAGGAGACGCACATAACATAGAGGATTTTAAAACTAGTACTCTTCGCAGAATTCTTTCTAATTTTTTTTATGACATTTATGACCATAAGGTGTGTAGTACCTGTAAATTCCGCCATTATGTGAGGGAAGCACTGCCAAATGGCAACGCTGACCGGCTGGGTCGAGTGATTCACGTCAGACACTTGCTGTACAGACTGTGAGCGGTGCACGATGTTTGTGTGCAATCCGTGTTTCGAAGTGGGCTGGCTGTTAGCACTCCGTAAAGTTGTAGTATTCGTGTACTATGTTTACTTCTTATTTCATTTTGTGAAATAAATCTGTTGTTCAGCATATGGGCTTTCTGTGCAGTGTGGTGATACATTGAAACTGAATTATGTATAACCGAAAACTGAAACTGCTATTCTGAGTACAGAAATGTTGGTTTGCTATAAAGCTGAAATTTTACACATTGAAACAAACTCCTAATAATTGGGGCAGTTCGTCTACATCTAACATTTATTAGAGGGTGCAAATTGCTCGTGCCTATGCGAACCCTACCCCTGAGCACCCCCAACATAAAATTAAACATTTTGAAAGACATGATCACTCACTCCAGTTGCCGGAGCACGCTGGCTGCATCTGCCCCCCGTTGACGTAGAAGTCCGCATGTCCCGTCGACTCCAGCTTCCCGTAGAGACCCGCGTTGGTGTGGATGATGTCGACGAAATCGGCGTCCGTAGAATCCAGCTTCCATGACAGATGAAGCGTCGAGAAGAACGGCAAAGCGGGATCTAGCCCTGCAAAGTACTACAGTGAATTACAGACTCTTTCAGAAGGAAAAATATATACAGAATTTAAACTCGCGCACATACATCTACAAGGTATCAAGTTAGAGAATTAAAGTTTATTAAACAAAACAGCGTTGTTATTAACACCATCATCATTGAAAAGTAATTGAATTATAATTATTAGTTATTCTCAGCTAGATGAATTAACAATTTAAGAGATCCACTCAACTTCTAACGGATATCTAGGGAGGCTAAGGTGGCCGGAGCGTGATGCTGATCACATATTCACAATGGCGAGATCGTGAATATATGGAGCTGCTGCCTCCACACCCCTATGATCTAGTAATATGCAGGGAAGACTATATATCGGGACGCTGAAGATGAATGGTAATTAGTTGGAATTGGAGAAAGGACGCTCGCAAAGATCATACATGCCCACGTCGGAACCCGAGAACTTCGGTGGCGATTGAAAGCCTATAACTACGAAAGGTTCCCGGTTTTAGTCCAGGCCTGAACAAGCGAGTGTGTAGTGTATTCACCAGTTTCATCTAATTACCATTGTCAACATTAGCCTAAGAAGAGATAATAGCGATGCAATACAAAAATACACTTTATATCAATCATGTTCCATCCGCAGATTATGCGGTCACTCCCCAATTTTAAGTATGAGGGCAGGTCGAAAAGTAGCGCATGTGGTAAGCATCACTCACCCGTGATTCGCCCTAGAGTTCCGTTGCTAAGGAAGTTCGCAGCGAATCCAGCCACGTGAGCGCCAAGGCTGAACCCTATGATGTGAACATCCGTGTAGTTGGCGCCACTGTCATTCACCAGACGTTCCACTAATTGGCCAATGCACTTGCCCACGTGCACTGTGTTGATGACGGCGGTCGGGTAGCAGGGTGACCTCGCCAGGGGGCTCCAGTCAACGGATATGACGTTGAAACTTCCTCTTCGTAAGTAAGCTGCGATTGGACAATAATGAATTCTACAATTACTCAGGTGTTCTTCTGTTTGAGCATGAGTAATGATTATAATGAGACAAGTCATATTGATATAGTTATTTCCGGGAAATATAAAAAGATTAAAGTTTGAAAATGTTAAAAGAAACAAGGCTGCTCTGCATGGTACGTTTCAATTTGGTGTTTGCTGCATGCGTAAGTGTAACTTATTAAAAAAGATTTTAAATAAGAAGGCATTGTTCTACAAACATAACATAAAAATAAAGCCAATTGATTGATAGTATCTAAGTTTAGAATCTGGACGATATGCAGTGGAATTATCCCTTTTTTTTTTTTTTTTTTTTTTTTTTTGCATTCTACCGTTTGAGTAATTTAAGGCCACCGAATATACTTACGAATTACCTTTCCTGACTTCGGCTGTCACGAGGTAATCCAGGTGGCCGTTGAATCCATGAACGATGATTTTCGTGGGTCTATCAGGGTCGAAGTCCACCGTGCTGATGGCGTCTGACTCGGTTAGGTTCATAAGTTGCGGCGTCTCAGGGTCTTCACTGCAAACAGAAACTATTGTCAGTAATGGGTTTTTTCGTACCTATAGTTCAAAGATGAACTACTATGTTCCTCGACCGGGCATCGAACCCTTGATTACCAGCCAACAGCGTTACCACTGGAAAGGCTCAAATAGTGAAAACTAAAAACATTAGACTAGACTAGAACATTCTAAAATCATGAGTAACTAAAAAATATGAATAAGTTTTAGGGAATTTTCACACCGAAGTGGCAAGTGACAAGCGATAGGTGACAGTTGTCACAGTGGCACTTGTCAGTGTGACTTCGGCCTGAAAGCTCCCTTATATACGTGGGTTGTAAGTAAAGTAGTGGCAACACTGTCAAGAAAAGGTGATGATAACACCATACATGTGCTATCAGGCAGTGAGTAATGTCAGTTTGGGCCCATGTCGATGTGTGGAGTGCCAAAAGTGGTCGGTGCAGCGAGTGCTGTGGTGTATGCGCGATGTTGAAATGAACACCATTTTCTGTACTGCTCTAAAACATGTTTACAAAGGTAGAACGTCGATTGTTGATCAAAATCCAGGTTGCCTGTGGAAAAAATGCACGACAGTGTGAGCAAGACTTGCATGCTGTAGCAACAATATCTAGGTGTATCTGATGGTTGCATAATGGGTAAGTGCATTTCTTTAGGAGGTTGCGATGCATCCGTGAGAACAACATGAGGAAAATTGCATCATGCTGGGTTCCCGAAATTGTCACCATTGTGCAACCATCAGGTAAGGCTAGTTATTGTTGCTTCAGGCTTCATGCAAGTTTTTGTCACATTCTTGTGCATTTTTTCCATGATCAAACCCGGATTTTGATCCACAATCACTATTCTACCTTTGTAAACATTTTTTAGAACAGTACAGAAAATTGTATTCAATTCAACCTCCTACATACATAACAGCAATCGCTGCACCGACCACTTTTGACACTCCACACATCAGAATGGCTCCAAACTGACATTGCTCACTGCCTGATAGATAGCACATACACGGTGTCATTACCTTTTCCTGGCAGTGTTGCCATTACTTTATTTACAACCCACGTACACACATTTGTTACCAGCAAATATTTTGCATAACACAATTTTGTTCCTAAACGGTTCACTTTGAATTTCCTATAAAACATAACACTTTATTATAAATTAATGAAAATTGATATAAATTTTAGACAACTGTCTAACACGATCTACCAATTATAGTTTATGATAAAGTCGTAAGAAGCTTTAACAGTCCATTTTAATGCCTTACTCCTTTCCTCCTCCTGATGAAATTAACCCTGGTACTCATAGGCGAATATAGTTTTTTTTTGTGGGCGGGACACAAAATGTTGTAAGCATATGAGAGATCTAATACTAGAAATATAATGTGCATATTTTTATAGATATTAAGCAGCTTATATAGTGTATGTATGTGTGTGTATGTGTGTCTGTCAGAAAAATTACCATGCTGGTTGTAGGTCCGACTTGTGATCATATAAACTAATCGGGACTGGATCTTCAAAGAGGGATCTGAAGCACTGTACTTCCACCAGGGAACGAACTCAGGATCCCTCGATTATATGACGATATCATTATTAAAGTTTTGTGAAATAGAAGTAAGTTTACGTTATTTGTATTAACAATGATTACAGAAAAAGAAATAATATTCAAGATTCATTTTCTCAGCAAACGTGTCATAAGTGTGGGAAACATTTGACCCAATATTCTCGCTTTGTGTTCATCAGTTAAAACTCTTGCCCCATAACCATGAAGACCTGTATTAGATTTCCAGAGTCGATTTATTTAAGTTCTCTAATAAATCTAGTCCCGATTAGTTTATGTGTACTAAACTTTGTTTCATTCTTTGTGCCATCTCGTAAAGGATTGCTCAAGCATTTCATGAACGTTCTAATATAATACTCTCAACACGTTCCCCCTGCCCCTCCCGCTAAATCCTCCAATGTTGCTACTCTATCTAAATGCAATATATATTTTTCGATCCTGAATCTTAACAATTTCCGTACCATCTTACCTTGTGAAGAGATAGAAGAGAACATCATCATCTGGGCATGGTTCGTGTATCTTCACCGCACACGGTCCAAAGCTCACGTCCAATTTCTCCTCTTCAAGCACCAATTGGTTGTTTACAGTTTCAAAACGAGCTCCAACTGAAAAA
The DNA here is from genome assembly GCF_977018435.1 of Lepisma saccharinum. Classification (NCBI taxonomy): domain Eukaryota; kingdom Metazoa; phylum Arthropoda; class Insecta; order Zygentoma; family Lepismatidae; genus Lepisma; species Lepisma saccharinum. The sequence goes on from NC_139233.1 coordinate 37,431,667, forward strand.
AAAATTGTCGCTGTTAGCGTTGTTTACCGTTCTACTTAGGCACTATTTGGCTCCTAATACTTTAAACCTAGTCGCCAAACTAAAAGAGTAGTTCTCAAAATTTGCCTCAGTTAAGATGAGAGAAAATACCAATGTGTATATATATTTTGTTCTTAATTTGGACTGCGATTTAAAATTATAAGAAATAAAATTAATAGCATTACAATTTATTACAAGCCTCTGTGATTACCCAACCAATCTATCATAAAAACTGAAAATTTCCAGTTTGGGTGCTCATAAAAATTAGCACTACAGTGACATTTGGTTCTAAACAAACAGAGAAAGAAGCAAAATAAGAGAAGCGGCATACAGAAAAGGAGTGAGGAAGATTTCAGATTTCAAGAAACAACCCTTGTCGCTTGGGAATGAGTTTCAGACCGTAGCGGCATGACAGGCTGCACAAGCTTGTGTTCGATTAGTGAAATCCTCAAGCGCACATGTCGCTTGTCGCATCGGTGTGAAATCTCCCTAAAAGAGAAAAGGGAAAATAAAAGAATCGTTAGAGAGAGGGGAGGAAGAAAGAGGAAGGGCGAAAACATTAAATGGAGCAAAGGGTGAAGAAGAAGAAAGGAAGTGAATAAGAGAGAGAAATAAGTTTTGTGTTTGTCTATGTATGCATACAGGGTGTCATTTTAATGGCGCCAACGGACCACGGAAATGTATAGAGGACATAAAAACAAATAACTTTTCTTAGTAACATTTTTCTCGTTGGTGCATCGTTTCGGTGCTACAGTCGTTCAAAAAAGGCCAGTTTTCCGCCTGAATGCTGGCAACCACACACAACTTTTGATAGCATTTGTGACCTCATATCCCGTCGTGAAGCGATGCGTTCCAGGGTTGCCACGAACACACATATTCTGTGAAAAATGACAAGGCTATAATCAGCCAAATTATGTACCGTAAATCAAAACGAGAAAGCACGTTCTGTAACCTAACAGGAAGTAAACAAACTATACGAAAAATTGGTAGAAAGAAAATAGAATTCATGGCCATATCGAATTTTGTCTCAGCTTACATGTCAAATACTTGCAAATGTAGTTACCAAGTTGGCATCTACAATTTAGTCTATCCACTTTGTCCTGATACTAGTTGTCTGTGACACACTCAACAGATAAAATAGAAAGGAAGGAACTCAAAATTCCAAAGGTAAGCAACACAATATAATTCAGGGCATTGTGAGGCAAGTGGCAAAAAATGGTTGAAAATACATGGATATAAGTAATAGTACAGAGTGGCGACAGACCTGGAAAACCGGGAAAAGTCAGGGAATTTGAGGTGTCAAAAAAAGTCAGGGAAATGTCAGGGAATTTCGTTTTGATTGACTTTTTATTAGTTATTTTAAGATATCGTTATGGAACTCTGCACTGGAGCAGGAAATCTTGTTGCTAAATTTTGGCCTCAACTTTTAGGCCCCTTTTATGCACAACACAACCACAGCGCGAAACGAGTGATGGCAGGAGAGAGAGAGATTTCCGGAGGGGCAGAAAAATGTGTTAAGCCTCTAAATATTACACGGAAAAATGCATTGAATTATATATTTTTTTCTTGTCCGTATGGGAGTAGTAAGGGGACAGAACTGTCAACAGATGGAGGAGATGGGAGCGGGTGGCGCTGTCAGATAGTCGTCGGATGTCGTAGTAAGGCATTTTGTTGGACAAACTGAAGGAACATGGAAACAAACAGGCTCCATTGATACATACAATTTTTGTCGAATATCGCCACTGGACAAAGTATCTCACTACAACATGCGACAGAAATTGCATGCATGACACTCTAATGGGACTGATTTTTGTTGGATGTATAAGCAGTGCTTACGAAGGTTTTCTTTATCCTGACGTATTACTGGTTTCTCACAAGTTAACATACGTTTACAATGACATTGCACTATTCTTAGATATAAAGAATAATCCAACAAAACGGGATATATATTGCATACTATCACGAAAAAGTGAAACAAATCTGCATTGGTGAACATTATATAAATTTGACAAGTGCATTCTCCCAACTTCAAATTTACTGCAACACTAGTATTGCAATGAAATTAACGCCACTCTCTGTCCTGTCTGTTTAAACTCGTCAGAGATGGTCATTAATCTCTCACTGAGTGAAGTTTATGTCCAATATTATGAAATGATATACGTAAATATTTTAATATATTTACTCGAATCATTCAATCATAAAAGCATATCACTTTCTTCAAGAATTGACTTTTCTCTGCCAGCTCTGCTAAATTTTCACTTTTCATCTACTGATTTATACGAGGGGTGCCCAAAAAGTAATTTCCAATTAGTAGGGACCTTGATTTTTCGCAAATGCGAAAACCGAGAACAATGTTTATTGCTGGGAAGTTGTGTTTATGAATGTGCGGTGATGTCTGGACACATTTTTTGCCCGTTCGAAATATCGAAATAACGCACATTTGGCATAAAAATGCGAATTCTTAGCGTTTTTCGTGATTTTTTAAAGAAATGTCCTAAACCAAAAAAAAGGAATTCCATGAAATCCAACATTCTTGCCTTTTCTAGGCTTAAAGAAACAATATGTGCCATACTGTGTACATAGAACGTGCAAGTTTTCCTACATTTTATTCAAGAGTAAAGTTTAATGCTTGTTATACATGGAATAATTCTGACAGCCACATTAAATCATGTATTTCCCATGATTTTTTCAACTTCTATCCAAACAATTTGCATCACAGAGCAAAGTGGCAGTGTTCTAACATATCTAGTGCCATCTACCGTCACACGGGAGCCGCATCTTCAGTATTTGTCGCGCGAGGTGTGTTTTGAATTACCAAGCTAAGTGCACACCATCGGCATTTGTCTAGCGAGAAATAACAAAGCTTAGTCATTGGGGCGTCTGACTACCATGTGAGAGACCCGGGGTCCATCCATGCGGGGGAGAACCGGGATCTTTTCCACCTGTTCAAACTGTTCCGGCGCCCACCCAGCGTCGTATCAAGCGGGTACCTGGAGGAAACTTTGGGGGGGGGGGGGGTAAAGGTAGTCAGGAGCGTGGTGCTAATCATATCACCCCCACCTTCGGCCGTGATTAAGAAGGTGTGGGGCCTTAACTCCACACCCCCTAGATGCCTTCATGGCTTGGTGCTAAGCACAGGGAGCACTTTACTTTTACTTTCTCAAAAATCTGTTCCAATATATCAAACTGTCACGAAAATACGTAGACCATGTGACCTACAATTTAATATAATCGTTTAAAAGCACAATGGAAGTATGAAGTGTAAGTTTTGGCATATTTGGCAGAAAAATTTTCTAAAACAAAAACGCAAATTTTGGGAAACGTAACACTAACAAGTCAAAAAAAGATAATGACATTTTTTGGTGCCATAATATATCGGTATCTGTCACGTGATATTGTTTGATTTAAAGTTTTTGGGTGCGTTGCCACTTATGGTCACTATGCACCCTTCAGTATATATGGGGAAAATTCCCTTGTCTATAACCCTTACCTTAAAATTAAAATGGGATTATGGAAAATAACTTTCCCAAAAAACTTCCAAGATATCGAAGTCTCACGAAGAGGCGTAGGCCATGTGACTTACAATTTGAAACCGTAGTTTAAAAACACCATGAAGGTATAATTTCAGGTATTTGCCAGAAAATGTGCTAAAATGAAAATGTGAATTTTGGGGAAAATAACTTCGAATAGTAAGAAATAAATAAAAGAAAATACACCAATTTGAAAAAAATAACAAAAAATCAAAGTCCTTACCGATTAGGCATAAAAGAAAACAAATATATCAGTAATAATTTATTGCATTAGTAACAGTGACTCCTAACCTAATTTTCGGCATAATTACCACCGTTGTTCTGGCATTTGTCGTAGCATAGCACTAAATTTTGTATGACCATGGCACATGTGTCTGACAGCAGAGACTGGAATTATCTCTACCGCAGTGTAGCTGTCAAATTCTTGCCCTGCCAGAAACCTCTTCAGTAGAACAAAGAGATGAGAGTCGGTACATGCAAGGCCAGGGCTGTACAGGGAGTGGTCCAAGATCTCTCACCTGAAGTGATGCAAAGGGCCCCTGTGTACTCAACTGTATGGGGTTGTGCACATTCGATTGGCCTTCCGTGAATTGTCTGCACCATCGTCTGACCATACTATTACTCACGACGTCCGGTCTGCACACCTCACACGATTGCTGGTGGCTATGTGCCAAATTCTGAGCGTGCAAAAATCTGATTACTACACGTGGGCTACAAGGCTACATCGCAGTCGGAGGGAGACTGTATGAGAGCTACAATTTTTAACCTACAACTGTCGTAAAACGGCTGCCTTGTGACTGTACCAGATTACAGCTATATGCCACTTCTTCCTGCCCGCATGTGTGTGTCGTTCTCCGGCCACTAGTGCTGCGTACAGACACCATTGGAGCTTCTTTCAGGACGCCCCTCGTATATGAACTTTCCTGTTTTAATATTTGATTAGCTAATTCAAGTACCTATACAAGGCAATTCTATAAATTCCTTGCGTTAAATTTCAAACACCTTCATAGGTCGACCGAAAGTGAAAGTGGACGGACGTGTTTAAATCTGCTCCGTGGAACCGCGTGCCTAGCGAAGAGATGGGGGTGTCGACCGAGACCTGGCGCTGCCGTATAGGAATGTACATGGCAAAAGTGCCTTCGAAATGTCAAGCGACCGTGGGGTGCAGTTTTGGATTCAAACAGTGTTTCTTTGCTTACGGACTAGTTGTGCTAGTGTTATTAGTGATTGGAGGCGTGGAACCAAACCCTGGCCCAAGTGACGAAATGAAAGAAATCAAAGAAATGTTCCGTGATCTCAAAGCGTCTCACGAATCACTTGTTACCGAAGTTCGACAATTCAACGACGCACTTAGAACTCTGGTCGGTAGAGTGGATGTCCTCCAAAGTGACGTAGGTTCGCTTACAAAACGCGTAGAAGAACTGTCGGAGAACAATAGATGGCTTCAACAAAGGCTGGATGATCAGGAAGATAGAAGTCGTCGGGATAACCTAGTGTTTTACGGTGTCGATGAGGATTCCCCGGGAGAAGACTGGGCAGAATCCGAGTCCAAAGTACGTCGAATTATACAAGACAATCTGAGCATAATTCTGCAAGAGGATGACATTCAGCGAGCTCATAGGATAAACACGAACAGCACGCGAGGCCCACGCCCAATCGTTTGCCGCTTTTTACGGTACAAAAAAAAGGAAGAAATTCTCAGGTGCCGCAACAAACTAAAAGGTACAAAAATATATGTTGAACATGACTTTTGCTATTCCACTCGGAAGGAGCGCCAGGGACTCCTGGAACATATGCACAGTGCCCGGAATGCTGGTCATAGAGCATACATTAGTTACCGCCACCTCGTTGTTGACAATGTCAAGTATTCCTTGAGTGATCTCCAACCTGACCCAGCCACCTTATCTGAGCCCCAAACTGTTGGCGCCAACCCGCCTCGAAGTGAAAGTGCAGTTCAACATCCCCCAGCCCCTATCCACCCTGGAAGTTCAGGAATGCAGTACGATCGGCGAAGCAAGTGGTCCCGCGGAAATGGCCTCCGGCCTCTCTGAAGATGTCGACGTAGCCACGCCCATCGCAACCTGACAGGTAAGAAGGACATCCCCTCAGGACCCACTGGTGTATTAGTGAAAACAGCTGACAATCTCGAACCTAGCGGAACGAGTACAAACGCAACTAGTGCACACTCCGTTTCTGATAACTCGCCAGAGAATGTACATTCAGTCAAAACCGTTCACGAGAATCAAACAAGTCGAGTCCCCATGAGCATTATTTATCAAAACCTAAGAGGTATACGCACGAAAACGAATCAGTTTCTTCTCAGCATTTTGGCGAATAACTACGACGTGGTCTTGTGCGCTGAAACTTGGCTCAACACTTCAATATCCAACTCGGAAATATTTTCAGAACAATACAGTGTTTTTAGATCGGACCGCAACCCACGAGAAAACGGGAAAACCCTAGGAGGTGGTGTTCTTATTGGTGTAAAGAAAGAACATTGCCCTGAACTGGTGGATTTACCGTTAACTGAACAAACCATAGACTGTGTAATTATAAAATTAAAACCGGAACATGCACGTGCCATCTATATTTCTGTAATATACATCCAGCCGTCATCACCCCTACCGGTATATGAAACTTTGTTCTCCCACATAACCGCACATTGTCCTCTAGGGGCCCCATTGCTCATCGCTGGTGACTTTAACATCCCTGACATAACTCATCCTACTAACGACCTCCTCACGTTAGGTTCCCACTGTCGTGAATTGAAGTACTTTATTGATTTTAATGATCTCAAAAACTTAAATACTATACAAAATGCCAACGGTAAAACCCTAGATTTAGTCCTAACAAATATAGATAATGTAACGATACTCCGGCAGGATGCACTGGTGCCGGAAGATACTCACCACCCTCCCCTAGGAATAAATGTACCACGCCCCAAACCTAAGCGTAAAACTTCAGAGTCGAGTATTAAGCGATACAATTTTAAGAAAGCTGATTTCGTCAGTATGTTTCACAAATTTAAATCGGCTAACTGGGAACAATTACATAAATACAAAGATATCGATCTTGCAGTGGACAAATTTTATGAAATAATTAAGTGTATATTTGATGAATGCGTCCCATTCTCCCGCTCAACTTATTCTAATCAGTACCCATGTTGGTTCACGCTAGATATTATAAAAGGTATAAAGATCAAGTCGCACCATTATAAAAAATGGAAACAAAAACAAGGGAATGTAGGGTATCATGAAGCTAACTTTAAAGCCCTAAGAACGAAATTAAAAGCGGAAATAAACAAAGCTTACCAAAACTACCTTAACAGCTGCGAAGCTAATCTGACTCGCGACCCAAATCTATTTTGGTCTTTAGTTAAGAATCAAAGGAAGAATCCACCAGCCCAACCAACCAAACTCAATGGTGAACCTATCGATAACAATAACATCCAGAATGTTTATGCTACATATTTCGAATCTGTCTTTTCCGCGGAACCGTCCTCTTACGAAACCACACGTACGAACGCGCTCCCGAAATCCCAACTTAGTCTCTTAAGCATCCCAGAAATCTCCCTAAAAGAAATCGAAAAAGCCATCAAGAAACTCAAACCAAAAAGAGCAGCTGGACCGGACCTAATCCCCCCCTACGTTATTAAAGGTTGCTCAGAGGCGCTCAAGTCCCCTCTCCACACCCTCTTTAATTTAATCTTGAAAACAGAAAAATTCCCCGCAAGTTGGAAAACGACGGAGATTTGTCCAATCCCCAAAGCGGCAGATAAGACAGACATAAGTAACTACAGACCAATCGCGAAACTGTCAGCTCCAGCTAAACTCTTTGAGCAAATAATTTATAATCATATTTACTCTCATGTCAAACCTATCCTTTCTCCACACCAGCATGGATTTGTACAAAACCGTTCAACTGTGACTAATCTCGTCGAATTAACAAATTACGTTGCGTCAACTATTGACGATAAAGGACAGGTCGATGTAATATACACGGACTTTTCAAAGGCCTTCGACACGGTACACCACGATACTTTAATTCAGAAACTAGCTTACATCTGCCTCTCCCCGCAACTTATAAAACTACTTGCTTCATATTTACAGAATAGACGACAATATGTCATGCACCAAGGACTAAGGTCCTCCTATTACGTAGCCAGCTCCGGTGTCCCCCAAGGTTCGAACCTAGGCCCCCTGCTGTACTTGATTTTCATTAACGATTTACCAGATGCACTAAAAAACTCCGAAAAATTAATCTTTGCTGACGATGTCAAAATTTTCAAACAAATTAAAAGTGATCACGACTGTACGAAATTACAAGACGAACTTAACGAAGTACTTGATTGGTGCAAGAACAACAAGGTTAATCTCAATCTCAAGAAATGCAAAGTAGTGTCATTCACACGTAACAAACATCCCATCCAATATTCATATAACATTTCCGACGTAGAAATCCTAAGAGAGAATACTGTAACTGATCTTGGAGTCACTTTTGACAAAGTTTTAAATTTCCAGACACACACTGCGCGCATCCTCAGTGAAGCGCACAGGAACCTAGGATTTGTGATGAGAATGTGTAGCCAGTTTAAGAAAAAAGAAACCTTTTTGCTACTTTACTATACGTTTGTCAGATCAAAACTTGAATATGCCTCAGTCGTTTGGGACCCGTTATTTATAAAGGAAATCGAAAAAATAGAGAAACTCCAAAATAAATTCTTAAGGTATTTAGTATATAAATTAGATGGCATTTATCCAAAATTCACTTCGGGTGACATCTTACGCAAAATGCTGAGTGTCCCGTCCCTTGAAAAAAGAAGACAGATGCACCAGTTAACATTCCTTTCGAAACTTGTCAATGGAAAAACAGACTCCTCCGCACTTCTCGCAAAAATAAACTTTTACGTTCCATGCTCAAAATTAAGACCCAGAAATGACCTCTTTAAAATTTCACGCGGTAGAACCAGGATGGCTGAAATGGATCCCATGAGGAGGATGTGCGCGTTGTACAATATAGTCTCCAATAATACCCCTGACATTGATCTATTTAGACCTAAAAGCAAACTTATTATGTGAACCCTGTATATAATAGCATTGTAACCAAATATGTTGTATACTTTATGATATACCACCCTTGTATTATATATTGTTGTTATGTAATGATTATTCTGTTCCGTCTTATACGTAGTTATTTTCTACTTGTCTTTGTTGTTTTCTCTTACTAATTTTTAATTACTTGTTTTGTCAATATGTATGTAAACTGAACTCAGTTAACCTCAAAGCACTGTAACTGGGCATTTGCCTGTAGTGTTTAATAAATAAATAAATAAATAAATAAATACCCTTTTCGTCAGCAATAATGGTTGCATGTTGCCAGTTTCACAGTACTTCACTTGAATATACTGTACTGAATCAGACATCCCATTGATAATGTAAGGAAATATGCCACTTTCTTTTGTACAATTCAATTGTTTCACTTATATGCAAGAGTTAAGTTGTTTGCTTTACCGAGAAGAGAGTAGCTTTATGCATCGAAAAATGAGTGCGCACTCATGGTTCTTGCAAGCAGAGGTTTCCAAACCTCAGTGGAAATATTAACATATAATACCAAGAATGGATAAGGTGACTCATAAATTACAAACTGTATTTCTTAATCAATCACTCTTCACTCTTATCTCATTTAGTCGTAACTTCAAAAATAATAAAGTATTTTATTTTAAACTTATACTGCGTATGATAAAATTTCGTCATCCTTTCCTAGCTTGTGAATTGTAATAATTTTCCAGATTCACTATTTTGCAGTATGAATTCAAATCATAGAGAATAGAGAAATTAAGTCAATTTCATAGAAGATAATATTGGTACTTAACAAATCCATACCTGGATCTGTATGAGTTTATTATTTCCACTTGCAAAAATATCGATTTAATGTAGTTTGCAATTGTCAGGGGAAAATGTAAATTTTGTCCTGGAAAACCTGGAAAAGTCAGGGAATTTCATTTCTGCTCGTTTGTAGCCACCCTGTAGTAAAACAAGCTCTCCAACGACTGTTTATCTACGCACCGGGTACGCACGTAATAGTTTGCAACTGTGAACAGGGCAGTATATTCGCTACTGATTCATCATTAGATTGTTACTGTGGTTGTACGTGTTTCAGCCATAATGTAACAACGTGAACCTCTGATACTTCCTTATCAGCACAAAAGTACCACAAGGCATTTGGACACAAACCTGTAGATATCAACCTTGCAACGAGATTTGCAAATATTTGACATGAAGCTGGGCGTAAACAACCACATGTAAGCTGTAAGTCTAATCAAATTTATTGTTGTTGATATTTGACATGTAGGCTGAGACAAAATCCGATATTGACACTTAATTTTGAATAGGTTTTTACCATTTCTCATATCGTTGGTTCACTCCCCCTTCCCCCTGAGATGACTGGTGATCTTCTGGCTGGTAGGCTATGATGTTCGGTCTACTGGACGCGTTTCTCGCTTCGTTTTACAGCTAATAATGTGGTTGGTAGTTTGTCATTTTTTCACAGTTTGTGTGTGTTCTTGCAACCGTGCCGTGTTCTGTTTCGCCGCAGGAAATGACGTCACAGATACGATCAAATGTTGTGTTGGGTTGCCAGCATCCAGGCGGCAAAACTGTTTTTTCTGAACGGCTGTAGCGTCGAATCGACTCGCCAACGAGAAAAATGTTACTGAGAAATGTTGTTTGTTTTGATGTTATACGAATCTGTGGTCCGTGGGCGCCATTCCTCCAAGGGAATAGTTTTGTCGCTGGGTTTTGCAACAGGCCACCACCATATTGGGATTTCTGTCCTCAGTCCTCTTCACCGATAAAGCGACCTACACAATCGTCATCTGTGGGCTACAGCCAATCCTCTGGGAATGGTTGAATTTTCTCATCAGCAACGGTTCAGCATCAATGTTTGGGCAGGGATTACTGGCGACGACCTACTTGGACCATTTGTTCTTGCACAACGCCTTAACGGACAGACGTATCTGGAATTCCTGCAGAAAATTCTGCCTCTATTGTTTCAGAATGTGCCTTTGGCAATACGACAGGTAATGTGGCTAATGCATGATGGAGCGCCGGCCCACTTTTGCATTATTGTTCGTCAACACCTCAACAACATTTTCCCTCGAAAATGGATCGGACGAGGATGCCCTGTGGCATGGCCCGCTCGATCACCGGACTTAAACACCCTTGATTTTTACTTGTGGGGGCATCTGAATAGGGTTGTGTATGCTGAGCCAGTTCCTGATGTGCAGAACCTTGAACAGCGTGTCCGTGTAGCCTGTGACGCTATTCGGGTACAGGCTGGAACATTCGAAAGAGTGAGGCAATCCATGATGCGACGTGTGGACGCTTGCATTGCATCCCACGGAGGCCACTTTGAACACCTGTTGTAACATGGATGTAATGTGTACCGGTACTATTCGTTTTATTACAGACTAACCGTCCATTTCCGGCCATACGTTGATATGACCTTTTTTGATCCTTTACCTGTCAGGAATCACGTCCTGAAGTTTGACCCTATAGTTTCTGTTCACCCTGTATATATATATATATATATATATATATATATATATATATATATATATATATATATATATATAAGAGAAAGAAAATACAAGATAAAAATTAAAGTGAACAAAAGAGAGTGGAGATTCGAATAAACTGGGGAGAATGAAAAAGAGAAGGGGGGTTAAGTTGCGCGGATATGTGTGAGTAAGGGAGAGGGAAAGATCCTAACAGAAGCAACCAAAAAGAGGAAGAGTGGAACAAAAAGTAAGGGAACTTTTTCGATTGAAACTTAAATAATATTTCCTTTAAGTTTCATACAGGGAATTTTGAGTGCTGAATACAAAACTGGTATTTTTTACTGTACAGAAACTTACATAAAACATTTCAGCTCTGTCATTTCATGTTCATGTCTTTTAAGCGTTACAAATTTTTAACACTGGTTGGAACAAAGGTTAGGAAATTACTGTGAACGTTTGAGGCATCCATCTGTAAACCCTCAATCGCTGGGTCTGCGTGGTTCTTATCGTCACAACTATGAGCAGTAAAGTAAATCATTCCCTTCCAATTCCAACAAACTATAAATTGCCACCGTGTAATGGCGTTAATAGATGTCACTATCAAAACAATGCATGAATTAGTTCCAATAATTTGATACATTTAATTCATTATAGAAAACTGTGCACAAAACTTTTGGTGTTTCTGTATATTTTTATCAAGAATGGATTTTGCTTTCTTAAAGCAAACTTGGATTATTTATTTTTAAATTTTTATAAGATTCTTGCAACCATTTTGCTGTTTTTTGTTAATGAGTATAAATGTCCCAGATTCAATATTGCTCACAACATTGGAGAAATACTAATTTTTAAAGAACTTGCCCGCTCTACATGAAAACGATAACAGATAGCCAACACCTTAGAATGTAAAGGGCTCCTGTGAACAGTCCTCACCTGCGGGCTCACCGCGTCGGGGAAAAAGAACAAAGAAACGCCGGTAAATCAAATGTTACTCGGTTGACAGGATAATAAAAAGAAGGGAAAATTAAAACTTACCGGAAACAAGTGTAATCCACAACAGGAAAAGGCTCCGAGGCATGTCCTACGTCACCGAGGCGAACCACTGATTTCGTAGTTTCCGAAAACACACGCCAGGTGGCAATCGTCAGCTTTGTGATAATCTGCCACTAAAAACAACGGTTCTTGCCTTACACACCTCCTCATTGAGATAGTAGACACGCACGAACAGACGCGAAAAACAAAAAAAATTCATTTTTATTCCACTCGCAGCTCCGCAGGTCATGAAACTGTAATCCGTGTGACGTTATTCTTTTGTTTGTATTTTAGTGCGATTCGCAAGTTCGGTTGCTTTGAAGAAGTGTGGGGAAGAGGTTCCATTATCCTTCCCCCCCTCATTCATGTATCACAATGTTTGGCTAATGTGGAACATGCTAAGCAATAAAAGATTAATTGTGTTCCATTTGTGTTGAAGAGTAATCGAAAGCAGGACTCCTTTTATTTGAACCCGCAGAAAACACGCACGTAGACTGTTTTCAAAAGAGGTCAAAATATAAAAGTTGGCCTTAAGTGGAATGTATTGACGTCATGTTGACGTCATCATAAGAGAGATACGTTTTAAGGGGGAGAGGGGAGAAGGAACATAAAGAAACTGTGCCGAATGATGAAATGGAAGGGAAGGAACGAAACACGAGAGAAGAGAGAAATAAGAAAATGAATAAAAAGAGAGAAAAATATAAAAAGAGGTGGAAAGATAAATATAGAAGAAAGAGAGAGAAATAAAAAGAGAGATACACACACATAGAGAGAGAGAGAGAGAGAGAGAGATAAAGAATGGAAGTAGGAGAAATATAGAAGGAGGCAGAGAAGAAATAAAAGAGACAGATAAAATAACTGAAAGAGAGAGAGATAAAGAAAGGAATGAAGAGAAATATAGAAGGAATCAGAGAAGAAATAAAGAGTCAGGTAAAAAACAGAAAGAGAGAGAGATAAAGAAAGGATGGAAGAGAGATATAGAAGTAGGCAGAGAAGATATAAAAAGAGAGATACACAAAAAGAGAGAGAAAGATAAAGAATGTAAGGAAGAGAAATATAAAAGGAGGCAGATATGAAATAAAAAGAGACAGATAAAAGAACTGAAAGAGAGAGATAAAGAAAGGAAGGAAGAGAAATATAAAAGGAAGCAGAGAAGAAATAAAGAGTCAGATAAAATAACAGAAAGAGAGAGAGATAACGAAAGGAAGGAAGAGAAATACAGAAGGAGGCAGAGAAGAAATAAAAAGAGAGATACACAAAGAGAGAGAGAGAGAGAGAGAGAGAGAGAGAGAGAGAGAGAAAGAATGGAAGGAAGAGAAATATAGAAGGAAGCAAAGAAGTAATAAAGAGTCAGATAAAATAACAGAAAGAGAGAGAGATAAAGAAAGGAAGGAAGAGAAATATAGAAGGAGGCAGAGAAGAAATAAAAAGAGAGATGCACAAAAGAGAGAGAGAGAGAGAGAGAGAGAGAGAGATAAAAAATGTAAGGAAGAGAAATATAGAAGGAAGCAGATAAGTAATAAACAGTCAGATAAAAGAACAGAAAGAGAAAGAGATAAAGAATGGAAGGAGGAGAAATATAGAAGGAGGCAGAGAAGAAATAAAAAGAGAGATAAAGAAACTGAAAGAAGTATAAAGAAAGGAATGAAGAGAAATATAGTATGAGACAGAGAAGTATAGAAAAGGAAGGGAAATAGCAAACGATAGAGCTCTAGAGAGAAATTATGAATAAGAGAAGTACTAAAACTAAAAAAGAAAGAGGAAGATTTAAAGCTAGAAAAGAGATACATGAAGACGGGATTCAAGTAAATGAGGGAAGGGGAGACTAAGTAGTAATTTTTTCCTTCGCCCCCCTCCCCCTGTTGGTGCCCATGATAGGAGAAAATTATCTAATTTCTTCCGTCTGTTTTTTAATTGATTATGCTCTCCTTTTTCTCTTCTACTATCATATTTCCTGCTTTATCCCTCCTATTCTGAATCTCACCATGAAATTTCCATATTCTTTTCTCTCGTCTTGATAATATTGTTCTACAATCTCTCATTTCTTTTATTTCGCTTAGGTTCTCTTTCCCCGGGGTGGTTAACACAGCGCGCTTGACGCCAGGAATCCAGGGTTTGTATCCCGATGGGTATTCTTTGTGAGTTTCTCTTCATGAATTTCATCATATCACATCTTCGTGATTATTCAAAAAGTGGCAGAAAGGCGAAGTAAAATAAATAAATCAATCTTTCTCCCCACCTCACTGTCTGTGTTTTACTTTATTATTTATATTCCTTACATGTCCACATCTTCCTTTCTTCCTCCTTATTTTACTAATTTCTATCTCGTTCTCTGCTTAATTTATTCCATTCAAACTATTTCTGCCTCTCTTCTTTAAAACATTTTTATTCTGATAACACGTGAACATGCCGTCAGCATATCTTACTTAAGAATACATTTTGATTTTTACCCCCTTCGGAAAATTTTTGCTTTCTCCCATGATCCCTAGCCCTGACTGATAATGCTGCAAGAATAAAATTAACGTAGCTTTTTAATTGTTATAAATTCAAAGACGGGTCTAGGCGTGCTGCTTCCCACCGCGGGTAAAAGATTTACAACGTCCGCAGCTCCCGGAAACGTAACTACAACTGTTTTTAATAGCCATGTTTACTGCCTACAGCACCATCTATAAATGCGTTCACAAAACCTGCGAGAAGATCCACCTCTACAGGTATACTATGCTAGATCTCATGTTCGTCTGTATATTAGGTCTGCTTCCAGGCAGCAGTCGCGCTATACACGGCAAGTATTTTTTTCAATCTAATTTTGTAGGATAGAAATAATCTAATCACTTAAACATATAACAGTTAATTTTATCTATTCGATTTTCTACAAATGAAAGTATCTGCTATGTATAGAGTTTATTCAATCAGAGAGCTTATAATTTTCCCCCAAGGGATCAGAATTCAGGTTGCTTCCTGTACTAGTACGTGCAGATTGTAGTGTGACGTCATCTTTATCAGTCATCTCTAATTTAAGGCTTGATTCCTGAATATATTTGTTTAATATTAATAATTGATTCTAATATTGATTAGCAAAAGCAAACAATAGATCTTGGATTCTTAAGAATGATATAATTTTAATTTTTGCTGTTTTCATACATTTAATTTCCCAGGTTGGAGTATTCTTGGAAATTCTTATCCGACAGACACACTTAAATATATTCTACCTATTGAAAAACTACACATTTGATTTCCAACGTTACATGCAGTTTTAGGTAATAATAATATGTATAATGTGTATGTATGTAGCCTATATGTACTGTATGTATATTATGAATTTGTATTTTATGAAAAATATATTTAATTATAAATACAAGACAGCAAAATTCTTTCCCAGATTTGGGACAGCATCCCAAATTATAACATACATCATGAGACATCATAGTGTTTTATAGTATTTCCATCCATCAATACTTTCACAACGGTACTACAATAGAGAGATAACTAAGTAATGTTTTACTTTTTAAGCACTACGTTTTTTTCTGATCATTCAGGTTATAAATTTAGATAACATTTATTAGTAGCCTATTTATTTAATGCCATTTATTTTAATTGTATAAGATTTACCTACAACATAACAGTTTCTGTATATTACTCTGTATTTATGTCACATACATTGTATACCAAGGTGCTACATTTGGAATACGTCTTTGATGAATACAAACATAGGTGTAACTTGCGGGCGCAAGGTGGGGGCACTTGCCCTCCATTTTCAGGTGTGGTAAAAATGTATACTTCTTTTAGCCTCCTTGGACTTGCGGAGCAAAGTATTTGTAATTTCGCAAATGTCACAGCTATTTAGCAAATAATCCTGGATGCAATTTTATATGATGGAAAACTTTTCGTTTCTGCCTCTACCCCCCCCCCCAAAGTTAAGCTTCAAGTTCGATTCTGCCCCCCCTCCTCCAAATTACGCCCCAAGCTACGCCGATGAATACAAAAATATGTAAACATACAAATATACATCCATTATATCACAAGTTTGCAACATATTCTGTCCTTCACCCCCCCCCCCCTCAACAACCAAATATGCAATATTAGCCTCTATGCATATGCTCAAACTTGGGAGCACTTGCAATTTTGTCACAGACAGAATGTAAAGC
The DNA here is from genome assembly GCF_977018435.1 of Lepisma saccharinum. Taxonomy (NCBI): domain Eukaryota; kingdom Metazoa; phylum Arthropoda; class Insecta; order Zygentoma; family Lepismatidae; genus Lepisma; species Lepisma saccharinum. The sequence goes on from NC_139233.1 coordinate 37,447,947, forward strand.
TTTAGCTTATTTAGCTGTATATAGCGTAAAACACATTTATCTAGGCATTTACACGTTGGCCTGTCGGGCAATTGTGTTCGGAAATTTTCATGTGTTGTAAGTTCGAGGTTGGAGATTCCCATAAAATGACAAGTTTATAGAATTCTTTTTCATAAGATTTTAAAGGCATAAATCAACATGGAAATAGCTCAAAATGTGAAATGTGACTGCGTAAAACTGTAAGAGTTGCAATATTATTTTTCGGTAACGATTAGATAAGCCGGAGACGGATTTCTTCAAATTTACAGGAGAAAATACGAGAAAGTAGTTACGGGATTGCGTTCTTGTGGACTTTCTGAAGCCGGGGAAATAGTTTTTTTTCGAATCGTGCAACTTATTTGGCCTGTAAGTAAGGTAGTTTTCGTCATTCATGCATCTCCGTTGCACGATAGCTCGTGCAACCATTGCCGTCGACTATGTGAATCAAATGTTCCGTGCGTTAGGTTATGTAACCCCTCCCCTGTCAGTGTAGCAACCACGCGGTAGTTTGACAAGATGTTATTATTATTTTTTTTTTAAATTTATTTTTCTAAATTTTCCTAACCTAACTGAACCTAACCTAACCTTCCGTGAATGGTTTGTGGAACAATTTTCGATTCAAAACGTTTTGTGAATAGCTTGTGCGGCATTTATAGCTGACAATACTGCACATCAACTGACGACAGACAACGTGAGTCAAGATTTGGCCGCCGAATTACCAACGACAAATAAAGAATTATAATGTTAAAAATAACGTGTTTTTCATGGAAAAAAGTGATCCCCAGGTTGAAAAATGCTCTGCTATGCATATGAGGTAAGTAGAAATTATTTTTATTTGAAAAAAAAAACGAGTTGAATCATAGGCGTAGCTACAACTTTATATTTGGGTGTGCACAAAGAAAAAAAATGAGGTCTTGCACCTTTTTAATAGCATATTTTGCAACACAATCACTTGGCTCTTTAACTGCACTGATGTTTTTTAAAGGAATATAAATTCACTAAATGACAGTGTTGGAAATTTCTGAATATATGTAGTAGAAAAAATCAAATTGCATAGAAATTACACACACACACAAAATGTTCATAAATGTTAGAAACAAATACATTAAATACACGTCATCTATAACAAGAGACGTCTGTCAAAGGGTACAATGTTCTTAAACTCATCAATAACTTCATTTACATCAATATACTAAGCTTTTTCCTGTTCCACAAATAGCAAGAGCAGGGCTTCCAATCTATCCTGCTTCTGAGTTGCTCTTAATTTAGTTTTAACTTGGGTAAGCTTGGAGAAAGCTCTCTCTCACACGTGCAGCTTGTGACAGGTATAGAAGAAAGGCGCTGCAGTACAGAGTAGAATGCAGTAAATATCTTCTTTCTCCAATGACATAAAAAAATAAAATCGAAAAACTAAAGACACTCGTTTCATCAGCGATAATGCACATTTGTACCAAGTAATGACATTTTCAACTTCTTACAAACTGCCGCTTATTTTCTCTCTTATTGAAATATCTGTCTTTAATTCTCTTTGATAAAGCAGCCCATTAGGGTGTGCCTAGGCATACCCGGCACACCCCATAGCTACGCCTATGAGTTGAATGTATCTCCGACTTATCTAACTGGTACCTATTTTTCTTCAGAAGTCAAGAACCTTTACGTGGCGACATCTATAATGTGCCCATTGAATATCTTGACGGACAAAGTTCTCACGACCTGTAAAATCTGGAAAAGTCAGCGAATTTATGAAATGCATCCAAAAACCTGAAGAAGCCAGGGCAAATCGTGTTTTTTGGTACTTTCCAGCATTCCAATTCTTTTTAACCAGTGTCTTTATAGTAAATACTTTAAAAATATTTTACGTATGTTAATTTCTATTGACCAAGGTAGAATAATCTTGATTCTATTGAATACCAAGAGCAGTTTAACACTTAAGACCTGTTCATTAGAATGTTACAACAACTAGGAATGGACTGGAAATGTACTTAAAGATTGCCTGGAAAAGTCCGGGTATTTTGTGCTACTTAAATGAGTGAGAACCTTGTTTACAAATTTTGCGTTTTGAAAAGCATATGAGCAATATTTCCTCACACTTTGTGTTTCTTTCAACAGATGTGCACGAAATTCCGTGCCGTGTGAACAATTTGGTTGATAATATTGAAAACCCCATGGAGGAAGGTCTAGAATGCTTCGAAGGGAAAACAGACTTGAGCTGCCCAGACCCTGATATCGAGATATATTTATATCAGTAAGTACACATGGACTATGACTCAGTAAGAGGCAGAATGTGTACAGGTGGGTCCGTCAGACAATTCTCTGTGTTCGGTAATTTTCATGTGGTTCTCGGAAATTTTCACAAAGCAACACTTCAGGATTCAGGAACGATGTCAGGAAAAATTACTTACGAGGCAGGAAGGGGGAAGAGGTATTTTCTGAAGGGTACATTTAATACAACCTTAAATACCATACAAAAATGTGTATTTGGTCTACAAGAGAATCTATGCACTCAGTTATTTGCTAGAGGGCAGTTACATTAGCTGATTGGTCGATCGGAGTAGGGGGCAGTAGTGTCGACGGAGATTTTTGTTGGGATGTGCTCAAAAGTGAAATATTGCATGTTCGTTTTGCTTGACTAATAGTGGATACTAAAATGTCCTCTTTTTCTCTCTTCGTTTGCTCCTCAGTCTCTTCATTCCTATCTTCTCTGGTCTCACATCTATGGATTATATTTGGAGTTGAAGTCCACATTATGCACATAAAGGCTAATCGGAACTGGATCTAGAGTTTAAAGTGAGATCCATCCGAACCACTTTGTGCCTCAAATTAGTCAGGTGTTGACCCTTGACCTCTCGAATATTGATTATTTTGGTGAGTAGTTGTGAACCTGGTCAGCGGAAATTTCGAACACTTCTTGTAAAAAGGTTCGATGTGTTCAATCTTCATAGTTGAATTGGGAAATGTAGATTATTTTAATTTTTGGATATTCTGAGCGTTGGTGTTCCTTCTAGATCCTATTGGAATTTGGTGATGGTATTTTTTTCCTATAAGAGAGAAAATGTAATTTGAAGCTTACATTAAGCGCGCCTGACTGGAGAATTGTGAGCACATCGCTTGTTATGAAATGGCGTTTTGTGTTGGACACAAATTTACAGTCAACTTCCAAGTGAATACACCACTTCACCCATTTAACTCCTTACTTTATGATATCTTTCAAATGAGCATTAAGAAACAATTTGCATTCGCGTGCAAGTTCCATTTATAAAATGTAAGAATATTTATTCACCATTGATTTGCCATACTCTCCATACTTCTTAAACCCTCGAAATCACCATCAAAATGTTCACAATATCCCTAAATTTGTTTTTCTTACCATGGAATTTTATATGCCCATTTTAACCCCTAATTTACCTTTTCACCTTATAGAAATCTCCCGCCTAAAGTGGAAATCATGAATAAACCCATATCCAATTCTACTGTACCTAGGATCCTAATTGAGAATTTTTGCGAACTTGCTTCGCAAGGGTACCTTTTTTGTAGAGTCACTCGGGGGATAATATGCCCATATTTTTTAAAGTTCGTCCATTATCATCACTAAATATATAATTATTCTAAAGACAAATATATCAAATTACACCTACATGTTTCGCTATAGTTAACTGCATGTTACGTCATTTTACGTTTTATAGAAACAGAACTATAGTAAAATAAACAGAACAACACCAATCACCCCGTGTTCCGGGTAAGATGCCCACTCAGTTAAGGGCAAAATGCCCAGTACTTGAACATTCTTTTACTTTACTTTTTTGTTGTTTTCTCTTTAATTCTTGCGGTTGAGAAGGTTTGTTAACAACCTTGCATCTATTGGTACCTGAAGCTTGTTGAGTGCTAGAAACAGGCCTGATCCTTGTTGAATGAAAATCCACATCAGTTAGCAGTTGAGCTTGTCGTTTCATCCTAGAAATAGTAGTTGGACACGGTAGGAACAGATAATATTTCTTCAAAGGTATCTCTTTGTTCGCTCGTTTCTCAGAGATCTTCTGCGTCACTCGAAGGAGTTCCAGTCGAACCTCAACCATCAAGTTTACTAACACTGGCTGTCGTAACTGGCGTCGATGGAGAGTTATAATGAGTCACGTCTGTGGGACCATTACACTCATTACCTGCTGAACCTTCATTTACAATGAAAACATGACCGGGAATGTTACAGGGCAGTGTTGCCACAATATGAGGGCACAATTTCCCTTTCCAAGGGTCAACATTTCCCTTTTTGGACCAATTTCTCCCTTCACCTAAGCAAATCATACAATAATAATAATAAGTATTAGTAGTGGTAGTACCAGTAGCTGTAATTATTATTATTATTATTATTATTATTATTAGTGGTGGTGGCGGTGGAAGCAGTAGTAGTAATGTTTCCGTTGGTCCATGTACGTGCGAATAAAAATGTTAAATTTTTCACATGTCACTTTCATCGCTTCCTGACCAGATGTCCCAGGTTTGGATCCTGGTCAGGAATACATTTAATCGTTAATCCTCATCGTTACTATTATCCGAAGGTACAGAAAAGCGATGTACTTAACAGAAATATAAATAGATACATGCAAGGAAGCAGAATGAAGAACAGAGAAAATGAAAACGTGAATATGAAACTAGAACTTAACATAAACTGTAATAAAGTAGTCAGCTGTCTTAAAATTTCCCTGAAATTGTGGTATTTTTAATCGAAATTCCCTTTTCCCTTTTGGCTAAACTTTCGGTCCGAATTTCCCTGCAAAAGGGAAATTTCCCTTCATGTGCCAACACTGTTTCAGGGCCCGGATTTTGATGACATTTCAACTTTTAACTGGTGCAACGTAGACATTGCTAACTATTACAGAAATCCTGAACACCCTCCTCAGGTTGAAGACATGTATATCTTTTGGGTAATTTTTTGGTCATTTTTTATTATAGGTCATTTTTTAAAATTTTGCTTCATTTTTAGGTCTTTGTTTTTTAAATCTTGCGTCACTTTTTAAAATTTTGTGTCGTTGCATGCTGTAACATAAGAAGTTCAACAATTTCTGTTTTGTCTGAATGTTATCTTGCGGTACTTAATCTGTGTTTAACTACCAGCGAAACAAAGCCTGTCTGAAAATCTGGAAATGCAATATTCTCGAGTTTCTTATTCACAGTCCGTACAACACACCAATTTGAAGAAGCAATTGTTAAATAGTTTGTTTCGGAATGATTGTGTGATATTTGTGAATTTTTCCAAATGTTATTGATTGTGATCCATAAAGTAAGTGTACAATATAAATATACAGGGTGACTGGTAATTAGATGTATTCCCTGAAAGGGGTTAAAGTAGAGACAATTTGCAATAAATTTGACCATTTGACGCCTTGCGACTTTTACATTTGGAGCCACATGACAACATACCGGTAAACTCGCAAGAAGAGCTCAGGGAGAGGATCTTAACAGTTGGTCAACGCATCAAAGGACACCATCACATCACGAGTTAAGAGACCAAATGTCCGTAAAAACCTGCGTGCCTGCATTCGTAACGGAGGTGCCCACTTTGAGCAAGACGTGTAATGTTCTTTAATTGTATTGTTCATTGATTCCATTCACATGAAGATGAATGAAGTATTATTTCTTGTACACAAATGTGTATGTTAGCAACATTTGTACCTTGTTGGATAGCAGATGACACAAGGAAGTAATTTACGTAATTTGTATGCTTCGTGTCATACCATTTTTGTTATTAATATGTTGCCAAGTAAACTAAGAGTGCATTTTTTTATCATCACTTGTAAGTTTAGACCCACCCGTTACTTACATGTGATTGTTATATGGGGAATTTTTTTTTCTAAACGAACCACTTATTTGTTAGCTATCAGAAAACGCTGAAATAAGTTCCATACAATGAGCAGTTTTTTCTCAATTCATCTTTTTATGTGGAAAATTAGTAGTTTTCGAGATAATCGAATTTCAATTATTTTCGGACGGGGTATCATATGGTCAAATTTATTGCAAATTGTCTCTACTTTAACCCCTTTCAGGGAATACATCTAATTACCAGTCACCTTGTATATATTTTCAATAAGCAGATTGAGTTTTGTACGAATTTTTGGGTCATTTTACAGGATTTTTGTTGTCATTTTAAAGGTCATTTTTCAAAGATTTTAGGTCATCAAAATCCGGGCCTATCACATATACATAGATTCATTCATGTCTAAGAATAAATAAATGCATTGCTGAAAATGCTTGTCCCATTTTACAAATATGACCTCACTATTTTAAATGCGAATTTTCAGTTAATGTTAATAGTCTTTTGTATGACGGGGTGAAAGTGGGCGTAACACACTGTAGCTACAAGGAGAGAATTAAGTCTCTGAGATGGTAACACTGAGTACATGCCAAGAACATTCATAAACAGCTTGGTTATGAGAACTGTCATTCATACAGTAAAGTATCAATCATTTTATTTGTCATTCGGGAAAACCATTATATTCGCTTAATACAAAAACCTTCAAAAAATTATTGACACAAAAATCGTCTACCTACCTCGTACAATTAATCCTGCAGGGCTTCAAAATTCGTCTCATAGCACCGTATCTGCATCCTTCGTCTCAGTAATAACAGTGCTTTCAAGAATTGGCGCCAATTTTACCAAAATATCATCCCTTGTGCACGGACCGTGGGACTGGGTATTTAATCTCTATGGACATTTTCCCCCTACTCTAGAGGGTGATGATACAATGGTTCGTTTCAGGAGCAACTACATTCGAGTCGTGGTGGATCAAACGAACGTGGATGCATTGGACAGCACCTCTTGGGATCCTTCTAAGATAGACACCATAATCGTCCATGGCTTCGGTGACGACGAGACGACGCCTACCATGGCAGAACTCATTGGAGGTAACGTCACACCACATTGTGTTAGACTATTCCTATCATAGGGTGTACTGACCTGGGGATTAGATTTTCTGGGTAGTCTGGGTGTTTTGTCTTCACAGCCGTGCAAAATTGCATTTTATTTGGAAATGTACTTTTCTTTTACCATTTTTAGGGAAGAGGTATTTTATTCAGATCTTACCCTCTGGCTTCATTGAAAGTTTGAATTATTACATTGAGACTCTCTGGGCGACAAAAGAGGAAGGACGGTCGCCTCATTTGGATGGGCTGAAGGGTGGTGACGGTTGATAATGTTCTCACGTTTCATTCTTAATATTTTTTAAATCTAACTCTCTGCCGTCCTCTGTTTGTACATATTTTTCTATTTTATTCATTTTCCTTACTCTATATTCCTTTGTTCATCTTGTTTTTTATCCTCCTCTTTTCTTTTATCTTCTCTTGCTTTTTCTTTGTATCCTCCCCTCTATATTTCTTCCTCTGTTCCTATATGTTTTTCAATTTTATCCATTTTGCTTACTCTACATTCCTTTGTTCGTGTCTTTTCTATTATTTTCTCTTGCTTTATCTTTCTTTGTATCCTCCTCTCTGAATTTATTCCTCTGTTCATAAATCTTTCTTTCGCCTTCTACTTCTTTCTATGTTTATTTTCTCTGTCTCATTCCTCTGCTTCTTTCTCTCTTTCGTCCTCTGTTATTATATCAATTTCTTTCTTTAGCTTTTATTTACCTGTGTATCACTCTGCCTACCACAATTTATTCTGAAAATTTGTATGAGCAAGAGGGTAAGCGTCCTCCCCAATGGCGTTCTGGTAATGCTGTTACCCTGTAATCTAACGAGATTCTTGGTTCGATACCACGTGGTTTGGATTCCACTTCTAAACTGTAGTTAGTTACATTTAAATTTAGTTAAATTGTAGTTTTAATTGTAATTGTTCCGATTAGCCTATCTGTGCATAAAGCGAACTTTAAAAAAAACCTCAAAAGAGGGTGGGCTAGAGCTCATCTTGTGGCAACATCCTTAATCGGAGGGTGGTCTTTTTTTTGACAAGTTTAAACGTGGCGATTAGCTCCAAAGCTTGCATTAATTGACTATCTTTTGTTAGTTTTGGACGATGTTGTGATTAGGTGCCTTAATATGGAATATGAAGGAGGTAAGGGGCAGAGAGTTATCCATCGTCATCTACTCTCGTGATTGATTGTTAAATTTCGGTGTCTAGGGTTCCATACGAGACACAGTGTATCTACTAACAAGGGAGGTTATTAAGTGTCCCCCTCCGATTTACATGAAACTTGGCAGGTGTATGGAGGGGCCCAAAGGAAGAAATACGTGTTTTTTTGTTTCGGCTAAAAAACTGCTCTAGGGGGCAAACCCCCCCCCCACTCAAATGTCAAGATGAGGACAAATTGAAGTGGGGATCTGACCCCTGTGTCTCCCTCCGATTTCTATGAAACTTGGCAAGTGTATAGAGGGGCCCAAAGGAAGAAATACGTGTTTTTGTTTCGGCTAAAAACTGTTTTAGGGAGCTAAACCCGCCTCAAATGTGAAGATGAGGACAAATTGACGTGGGGATCTGACCCCTGTGTCTCCCTCCGATTTCCATGAAATTTGGCAGGTGTATAGAGGGACCCTATGTTGACTAACTTCAATGTTGACACAGTTGCCATCTTCAGAGATAAGTCGCTAAATACGACGGATTTGTAAGACCCGTTGGGGAAGTAATTCTTGAAAAAGGTACTATCGACTTTTCTGCCAACTTTTGGAGAAACGAACCTAGTATTTTTCCAAAGTTAAATGAACATTTTGATAATAGATAGATGCGCCTAGAGGGCCATCCAGACTTTTTAAAAATAGAAAAGTAAAAAATCCTATGGTGATGCGAGTTTTCTTTGGCATTTCGACAATTTCTTTTTACATCAAATGTCTTGAATATTTTCAACATCCAGTTGGCTTACGTGTGCATGGGGGAGGAGAAGGTGAGAAGATTTGTTTTCCCTTCCTCTTGTAATTGTGTTTTTAGTGAAGTGTCCTGTAGTATATAAAGATAGGTTAGTGAGTGAAGATGAATCGTATTAGTGTGTTATTACTTAAACCCACACTGTTTTCCACGTTACCAAACGAGGATAAACATCTTGGCCGGTGGGGCAACCTCAAGGAGGGAGCGGGGGCATTGCGGAGTTTTTTTTTTCGATTTCTTGATCACGTTGGCACTACCCATCATACTTGCCGCCGGCCGCCACTGCTCTATACACCTGCCAAGTTTCATGGAAATCGGAGGGGAGACACTTAGATATCCTCCCTTGTAAGTTTTAGAACTGACTGTACAGAGCGAATACTACCAGGCTGTCCTAGAAGTTCTGCACCATACAAGGGCGAAAATGAAACACAGAATATCAGAAACAAAGACAGACTTTATTCAGTAAAGTACAGGCCTCCATGTTCAATTATCTTCATCCATCTCTGCGACAACAGTTCAATCTGATGGCGATACCAGGTGGCAGGTTTAGAATTGTAAAACTCACGACAGGCAAAATTTACCTCATCATATGAATTGAAGTGCCGACCACACAGGAAATGTGAGAGAGAGCGAAACATACCGCAATCCGATGGTGCAACTTCCAGACTATAGGCGGGATGAGGTAACAACTCAAATCCGTCAAGCTCAGCTAGTGTGTTGGTCACTCTTCGAGACCGGTGACTGGGAACATTGTCATTTTGCAGCAGTAACCCATTCCTCCTCGTTAATGCCGGGTATTTCCCGTTCAGAATGGCATACACTCGGAGTAATTGTTCAGAATACAGTTCACCTGTTACAGCATGGCCTTCTGGAACAAACTCATAATCGACAATCCCGTCAATATTCCACCACGCACTCAGCATGAGCTTTTTCCCAAATATGTCCTGTTTCACATGGGCGACGGCCTCCTGTCTTCTTTCCACCCACTGTTTACGTGTATCAGGGTTTTCAGAAACACCCACTTCCCGTCTCCTGTCACAATTCTCCTCCAAAAACGAAGATCATGCGGGTTTTGTAGCAATGTCTGGCAAATTGCAACTCTGCGCTGGTCCTGCACCTCTGTCAGTTCGTGCGTACTTTGTCGGGGCTGTTTATTGGTGTAATCCATGTCATGCAAGCGACGGTTACTGTCGATTTGGATGCCCCAACCACTGTTGCTAACACACGTGTGCTGGATTGTGATGTAGCATTCACAGCATCCTGCAGAGGCTCGTTAATGTCCATCGGAGGTCATCCCGTGCGGAGCTTGTCCGCGAGGCGTAGATCACCTGAAGCGAATTTTTTAAACCAAGGGGAAGCTGTCAATCGATTCACCACTTCTTCGTTCTCCACACGACAAATTTCCTCCGCTACCGCTTTTGCTGTTAGTCGTTTTTTCCATAAAAAACGTAGCACTGTACGAAGTGCAATTTGATCCTCACTCATCGAGCCCACTTAAACTTCACCGGAACACTCGCTACACATGCTGTGCGTGCCTTCAGTTGATCCCACGAACCTGTTATCTATGCCTCCCAACAGCCTTTCACCGATGGCGCCACCTACCCTCGCAAACTTCACCTCTTGGAGCTCAGTGTGCTGATGGTGCAGGACTTTTGGGACAGCCTGGTATTTCAAGTTCAATCTCATCCTGACCATACACTTGATCTTTCAATCTTGAGTATCTTTCGTTTCAGCGCACGTTGTCAATGGATCGTTCAATGTGTTTTTTCTCAACTGGCACAACTATTCGAAGTCGCCATGTTACATAAGCGCAGTGAAAAGTATCTACCCAGTAGGAAGGTGCGTTGCTGAGTTTGTGGATATGCTGTACGAGAAGCACCACAAATGTCCCATTCGCCTGGTGGGGTTCAGCCTAGGAGCCCACGTATGCGGGGCTATAGGAAGCAGCTTGAACAATTTCTATAAAGTTTGGATACTTGGTATGTAGCATAATGTTCTTGTTATATATTTTGTATTAAATGGGGTTACAATTACTGGTATATTATAAATGTTATACTGCTGTTCCCAATAGTATGGTTACAAACCTACGCTTGTATGGAACTCGCAACTATGGACGTTGCTAATGCTACCAGCCAATAGTAGCGCGTTTTTTACATGGCGCAACGGCCCATCAGCCATTTCGGCTGCTACATGTACCATGAAGGAAATACGTGGCCCAGGAGCGTATTTACAGAACCCATGTGGAAATCACAGCCAGTGGCGGCGAATGGATGCCAAAACTGGGGGGAGCAAGAGCAGTTTTAATTTTCTGGTTAGACATCTCAGGGAATTTGAAGAATATTAAAATCGCATAGAAATCTCAGGGATAATTATCTAATTGATCAATGAGTCTCCCTACATCTGAGGAATTAGAATACGCAAATTCCTGTTGATAATAATGATTACAACTAATTTATGTTAATAATTACAACTTCATCAACCTTCTTTACACGAGCTACTTATTAGATCTATGCATTACAAATTAACTTATACGCGTAATATGTTCATTTATAAACTTCTGTTTGTCAAAAGTTTGAATATATTTGTTTCATATATTATGTACTGTAATAAGGTAGAAAAAATATTTAAGTTCCATAAATACCTGCAACCTTGAATCCTTAATTACGTGCACAGAGTTGTGGTATAAGTACAGATCTAATATATTTATATATCTAATAAAATTGCAGATGTTCCTTGAAGAGCATGAATGTTTCATTCACCTCTGTATGCAACTGATTGCAATGGGTTTTGCCTTTGAAAAACAAACTGCGTATTTAAATATTTACCTTACAAAACTGTAACATATGTATTCTGTTTTTATTGATAAAAATAATAACAAAATGTTATAGTATTGCACTATATTGCAACCTATGTATAAATATATCAGATCGATTAAATTATCGATCGGTCAAATCAACTCTAATAATAATAATAATAACAAAGAAGCTGAGTAAGTTATGGCTATGAAGGGAAATGGTAGGAGGCCATTCAATTTAAAATAGTAATGTATTGCTTATTTAGTACTCTGAAAATTTTGAGATTCTGGAAAACTTAGGGAAAATACATGTAGAGTTCATGTGGGAACCCTGCATAGTGTGTGGTAAAAAGTGGAGGGAGGCAACTGCCCCCCACCCCCTAATCGTCGCCACTGATCACAGCTGTAGGGATGGTTAGCATAACAGCAAACTTGTGAAACAAGCGGGTCTTATAATTTTTATATCTGAACCACAAGCTCTGTATAGGGCATAGTACTGTTACTAACATCATCAAAACTAAAACAATTCTGACGTAACTAGCAGCAACAAACCTATCACGCCTAACAAAAACAAAATTGCTAAACATCATTAAAACAAATATATCATCCCAAGAATCCCATCCCATCCCAACACATGACTCATTATGTACTCATCATTGGCCTTCATTAACGTAAATCTTAATAAACATTTTAGTTATAGGCTATTATTCAAAGTGTGCATACATTATGTTGTGACACTGTATTCCTTGTTCGAGATCCTACTTAAAACTGTTTAACCTAATAATCTTACAATAGAACTTCTTAAAATGAAAAATCGACACTTTTCTTTACACTTTAAGGGACTTTGAATACTGGTCAATCTAGCTTACCATCTAGCGTACATTCGTAGAACTAATTGCTTGGTAAAAATTACAGTAACCCCATTTCACATTAGATGCGTCCAGTTTTTACGCTTATGAATTGAACTATTGGCACTCAATCGTTATTCTCACCATAGGGTTGGATCCTGGAGCTGTGTTTGGAGAGACCGAAGAAAAGTTTCTCCAGGTTTTGCCTGTGCTTAATGATAGCTACGTGCTGGATCCAAAAGACGCCTTCTTCGTGGAGGCCATCGTGACCAACTGCGGCAAATTTGGGAGATTCTGCAACACCAGAAGCGGCGGCATCCAGTTCTGTATCAACGGTGGATCGAATCAGCCTCAATGCTCTAGTAAGTAGTAGTAGCAAGGAGGAGGGGTTTGTCGGGTAGACGTGTTTTTAACAAGAATTGGTAAAGGTGGTAGATAGAACTGTGGGAGATGTGGAGGTGGACTCCACACATTCACAACCTCGGCAATGTTATCGAGGTGATGTGCTCATTAGCACGCTCCAGCCGCCTTTACCTCCAGGATTGACCCACTGGTGATCATTTATTAGAGGGTGGGTGAACCCCCAAGGGCGTTTCATGCAGGGGAACTGTTGGAAAAATTCCCACATGAAGTCACTCATCCCTGGAAATCGACCCCGGGTCTCCAGAATGAGTCAGACGCTCTACCACCTGGACAACACCTCCTCACACATATGCCTGCATTTCTATAACTGAGACTAAACAAGCACTAGTGGATTGATTGGTTACGACAATGGAAGTAATAATATTTCGTTGAGAATAGTTGAGAATGAGAATTAATACTGAAACAGCTGTAACATCAGTTTTTTTGGCACTTATTCGAATATACTTGCCGATACCACCTCTTTCAAATCTTCCATATCAAATTCTTCAAATGAGACACGTCCAAGGAGGTATCACTACATCCACATTCCTATTAAAGCTTTTTTGATAAACCCCCTATCGGAGCAACACAACAATTCAAAATATCCCTCTCGACTCGACCAATGGGTTTTCGTGAATTGTGTGTGTAATTAATTATCCGTTTTGAAACTTGTAGTCTATTGCGAACGCACAGATAAACCGTACGGATATGCGGGCGCGCGCGCGTGTATATATATATATATATATATATATATATATATATATATATATATATATATATATATATATATATCCATATATATCCCTCTCTGTGTGTGTGTGTGTGAATACGCATATTACATATAAAATATTAAGGTTACCAGGCGTCCTCTTTATCCATGGGTATTCCCTGTTGTCAAGCAGCGATTGTCATGCCCGAAGTGTCAAAGGGCTTCGTGAACTGCAGCCAGTGTAACTAGTACTCACCTGAACTCATTCACTGTGATACAATCCCTTTCTTCACATTATTGCTTTCTCTTTGACCAGATATTGGTTAAGTTGTCAATTTCTGCAACTTTTATCAGAATTCCTTAAAATATTTCCAATACTGAAACCTTTCGTTACTCAGTAGTTCTACAATGCATTTGAGCTTTTTCCGAAATGTCGGTATTCACGAGCAACTAAAATTTCCCCGCAATTTAGAAGTCTCGAAAGTCGACACTTTCCGAATATCTCTCACACTCAGTATTGAACAAAAGTCGACATTTTTTCCTTGTTGATTGATTGAATTGTTGTTTTACTGTATAAGTCCACTTTATGCACAGAAAGCCTTATCGGGACTGGACCTACAGTTTAAAGTGGGATCCGAACCACTATGTGCCTCCACGGGCATCCCTTGGTTACAAGGCAACGACGCTACCACTGCGTTATCGGAGAAGCATTTTTCTCTTTGTAAAATCTCACTTTCACATAGCACACCATGGACTGCAGGCTAACGTGTCTATGGCGTCTGGACCCCTGACCAGTATATTTCTCTATGGAACTTGTGTTTGGGGGATGCTTTTCATATGTGTTTGTGATTGTCCCTTCATCTCTTTCATTTTATCATCATTCATCCCCATCTTCGCAATTATCCAAAATTGGCAGAAACGCGAAGTTAAGTAAATCAAATCAATCAATCAATCTTGTAAAATCTATAAAAATATGTCTAAATTTTAATTTTGAGACAACATAATTTTTAATTATTGCCAATTGAAGTGTTTTCCATAACAAAATCTGAAAGGTGCTTAGTTATGAGGAGAATTACAATCTTGTAATTGAAAAGTATGTGACTATTTGTGACAAAAAAATAACTTTTTTAAAATTCCTCGAGTTAATATAATTAATTTATTAATTGTTGAATTTGTTATGTATTCATTGAAAAATGTTTACTAAGCCAGTGAGAGGGGGGTTTGAAGCCCTTAAACCCTCCCCTTATATACTGACCTGAATCTCGTTTGCATTATTTGTTCTCCAGAGACTGTCCTTCAGATGTGCCCCCACAGACAGGCCGCCTGCTACCTGGCGCATGTGGTTCGAAGTCCGAAGAGCGCACCGTACATTGGATACAAGGAAGAGGCCGAAACGTGCGCGACGGTAGGAAAACGTTGCCATGGCAACAGTAAGGAATCTGCCATAGTCGGAGGAGATTACACTCAGAAGTAAGTATTTATAAACAAACGTTTTTCTTTTCAATTATTCTCATTTTTCGGAAGATGCAGGTACAAATCCCGCTGGCTGTCATCCTGAGAGGCTTCCATGTCCTATCGAAACACACTCTTTTTGCAGACCTTCGCTTAGAATACCGGGCTACGACGCCAGGGGTCCTGGGTTCGAATCCCGGCCTGGCATGGATGTTCTTTGTGTGTCGCGTCATGAATATAATCATATCATATCACTCATCTTCATCTTCTCGATTAGCCAAAAGTGGCAGAAATGCGAAGTAAAATAAACCAAATCAGTCAATCAATTAACACTCTTTTTTGATAACAGCTCTGGTGCTATCATTCACACATTTACAATATGTTGAGTTTGGTGTTGTAGTATTTGCGCACGTTTATTCCTTTCCTGTACATGTCACTAAACCTCCCCTCCTCGCGAATAAGTAAAATATACTGATTATTCGTATCTCCCTTTTACTACCACTCATTTTAACCTGTCTGTATCCTTTCGTGCAACATCAGATATTAGTGTTACCTTCTGTCTTGGTACTTTTCTTGCATAGTTCATCCTCTCAGATTCTCTTTTTCGTATACTTTCTTGTCTCTCTTTCCCGTTGTTTTTCTTATATTTCTCTCATTCTACTCTTTTCTTATCTCCCCATCTCTCTTCTCTATATTTTATAGTCTCTCTGTCTTTCTGATTGTCTCCTTTCTTATATTTCACTAATTATACTCTCTTGTATTATTGCTCTCTCTCTCCCTCCCTTTCTCTTTTCTCATTGTCTCTTTCTTGTCTTTTATCTCTCTACTTGTACTCTCTCATCTTTTGTCTCTCTTTCTCTCTCACACACACTGTCTCTTTTCTTTCATTTCTCTCCCTGTCTAATTGTTTCTTTTCTTTCATCACTCTTGTTTTATTTCTTCTTCACTCTTTCACTTTGTCTCTTTCATTTTACATTCTATTCTCTCTCGTTTTAGCCATATCTTTCTATTGCTTCTCTCTTTCTCCACCTCTCTTTTTCTCTCTTTCTAAGTGTGTTACATCTTTCTCTCCTGCTTCTCCCTTCTCTGTTTTTGTGTTCCTTCTTTCTCTCTCTTTTGCTTCTTTCCCTTTTTCCAATGTGGAGAGTGATTGTTTCGTTGTGCACGCCTATTCACATGAAGTGGCACCTTTTATAGGTTTGAGCAGTTGAAATAGGAGTGCACATGCTTAGTTCGGTGTAAATTTGTTCTGCCCTTTTTTTTAGACTCTTTAGCAGTTAATGTTTTTGAAGTGCTAGGGCACCTTCTTCGCGACCAACTCCCAATATTTTGGAGGATCACCTGATTTGTTGATAAAGAAATACGTTCTTTAAACATACAAAGTTAATCCGATTTTGACAACTGTGAACCCGTGAAACTTTCTTGCGTATTCAGAATAAAATTCCGTTTCTCGAGGCATGACGTATTTAGAGGGGGGATTAGGGTTCAAACCCCCCCGAAACTTCTGGCATGTTGGAATAATGGAAGTTCAGAAACCAAAATTTTTAACACATTTTTCAAAAATTCATTCTCAGTTTTACAAAAATACAACAGGGAGACAATGCTGAAATGATCGAGCTAGAATTTTCAAACATTTTGAAATCTGAAATTTGAGGGAAACTGTTTTAATTCTTGCAGCTCACCTGCAAACCTTTTCATTTTCACTTCTGCTGTCCTTATTCCAGTGCTCTTCCTGGATCTGACTGAAAATTTCCTTGGGATTGTTCCAAAATTCCCAATGGTAACACTGTTAAGCCTTGTTTCCATGTTAATAAAAAATTCAAATGCTGACCAAGCAAATTTATTCTATAAAAAATATAAATTAAAACGTAACGTTCCATCTCTACAATTTATTGTAAATCTTTGTCTGAAGAACACCCTGTCAGAGGGTGGAAACGTTACGTTTTTAATTTATATTTTTTTATACAATAAATTTGCTTGGTCAGCATTTGAATGTTTTATTTTTTACCAAAATTCCCGTTCCAACTTTTTAATTCCCTGTTCGATATGTCTTTAAATCGCCCCTTGATAAGAGTTCAAACCTAGGATCTCCAGCTTCGTAGCGCGTTACATTCACTATCCTTCACCCAGCGGTCGATAGTACATACATTTAACCTATATGCGGTCCTATAAAACACTAACTTGTGTAGTGCATAGTGGTTGTATATAATGCTGTTTGGTAAGCATAGGAACAATATGAGCGTCGGATCGAACTGGTCCATAGAACCCCCTCCCTCCGAATTGACATCGTTTATTGCAAGTTACAAAATAGCAGAACGTTTGTTAGTTTTATTGTTAATAACGGAAATAAAGTCCAGTTAGTTAGTATTCGAGCAGAATAACCAAAGAAAAACAGCGTTAGATCGAAAAATTGAGATTACAATACAGACACCAAGTTATGTTTTACCATTTAATCCAGAGAATAACTGGTTCCACAATTTTCAAAATTCCAAAAATTAAGTTTTGGGAATGGTCAAATAACATAAACTTTATGACTAAAATGTATCTTACTTTTAAAGCTTTTTCCTGAAGGTAGCTAAAATTTAATAACAAAATATAATAACTGTGCATTTCAGTACACACTGCACGGAACGTACACAAAAAAATATAATAAAAACAGATGTGCTGCATATTCACACTTCTGGTGGATAGATTAGAAAAGTATCCTCAAGCATATAAGGACAGCAATAATAATAATAATAATAATACATTTGGAAAAAATAGTTTATTATGAAATTTTAATTATTATTATTTAATAATAATTATTGTTATTATTTATTTTATTCAAATTTCTTGCGACGCACATGGGAACAATTATGAGTGACCCCCCCGAAATTTTTCCCTGCCTACGGCCATGTCTCGAAGGGTTCGTAGCATCAAAGCAAGGTGTCAAACTTGAAAACATTATTAAGGAAAGTTGTATGTTTTAATGGCTTGCACACTAGGAACATTTGTGCAGTGACACTCTGTATATGTTCCTTATACACAAGTTACTATATATTTCGAGACGAGTGTCATAAATCGAGATATTGCTGAGAACGGGGGGACGAGACTGATATGGAGGGAGATCGAATGCTCGTCTCGATTATATCCCTCTAATTGAAATTATTTGCCAAGGCTTATAGATGTCGTTTTTAGAATTTCTGTGCGTAAAAGTGGAGAAATACGTCATGATTGCAATTGATGCGGAACGTTAAATCTGGAAAGTTTATTTCCTAAGAGGAAATGTACTGTTTTTTATTTTTTTCCTACAGCGTCACTGGTGTGTTCTGTGTAAGAATTGATGACTTGTTCCACGAGTGTCTGCAATGCCCGTAAAATGACCAACATTGTTTGTGGCTGGAGTTCTCGTTAGAATAACATCGTATTGCATTTGCTCTATTCATCTCTCATCATCTACCTAAAGAGGCATAATGCGATGTTGAACAAACAAATTATATATTTTTTTATTTATTTATAATTTTATCTTACTTTTTCGATGTAATAAAGTTTGGTCATTATTTCCGTTCTTTATTTTCTGCAGATTAAAGAATATTTAAACCCAATCCTATCCCAAAGTTCCATGCACAAGTAAACGATTAAAGTGTTATAAATTGCGAGAATGATAAAAGTTAATAAAGTAGACCGTAATTTTTCTTTCACCTGTTCAAACGGCTCCGGCGCCCACCCAGCGTCATATAAAGTGGGTACCGTGGGGGGGGGGGGTAAAGGCGGCCAGGGGCGTGATGCTGATCACATCATCCCCACCTTCGGCCGTGATCAAGAAAGTGTGTGGCCCTAACTCCACACCCCCTATACGCCTTCATGGCGTGATGCAAAGGGGAGCACTTTAAATTTTTTACATTTTTTATGTCAATTGGTAACACTATCCGAATGCAGGCGCACATGAGCAGGAATATAGCATGATTAGGCTCGCTTTAAACGGAAGCATTTCCTTTAACATTTTTGCTAGCGTAAAGCTATGTAAATGCTTCCAAAAATCTTGTAGCAGAGGGTACTTTACAAGGAAGCATTTCATGGAACTTTACGGTTAGCTTTTGCGATTGCGATGTATAATATATACAGCACGAAAGGCACGTCGAGTTACACCATCTATGGAGAGTACACGGTGTTTACAATTGAAAGAACTAAAATATTCTTCCACACGTGTACTGCATACGTTATAAAGTATGTATTTAAGCAATGCCATTGCTTTATACCTAAAACCTTTGTATGCGAAACATTTATTCCTCTCGGTTAAATAGTTATCATCTTTTAAAAATGTGAAGTGATTCATTGTTTACATCTCACGCGGCCGCCATTACATCTGCACTCGTGATCTAGAGGTCGCTTCTGATTGGTTATGCTACGGAAATAGAACCAATCCTATCCTTGAGAAATGCCATGAAATATGCCATGGTGTCTAAAACGCCATAATTGTTTTTTTACTTTACACGGTAACATTTTGGCCATGGCATTAAAAAAAAATGCTTTCGTCTATATAGGGGGCGTACATTTTTATCTAGCAATGTCGCGCATGCGCAGGAATCTACCATGCTCAGGCAGCTGCAGAGCTCCCAATTTGTATGCCATGGAAAGTTGGCCGGTTCAGTCAGACACGTATCGCGGCAATGGAGTCGTTCATCCGAACGCAGCAGGTGTCAGTGCAGAACACATTCGAGATTGAGCCTTACCTTAGTTTTCATTTTAATAAATCACGAGACCAAACTTTGTACTTCCCTCAACAGAAACTGAAGTGACGGCTACGCCCAAATATCGTAGCTGTTGGCAATAAAGATTTCATGGTTTGGTCTGTTTGGAATGCAGACCTTACAAATTTCATTATTTTTCCTCATCCGGTGGAAAGGTACCAGCCGGATCTGAATTGACAGGTACTGGAATTCGCATATCTAAGCAACCGAACCGATCTGAGAAGTTCGGGAGGAAAATTCGAGACCAGTTTCTGATAGGAATTCAGAGTGTCGAAATCTCTGTGGCAAGGATGCACATATGTAGTACCTGGAGGACCGAGGCGTCTCTCCCCATCTGAACATGGTCTGAGCCGACATTATTATAACCTCTCGCTACTCCATTCCTTTACCCTTTTCTCTATACGTAGATCGCGATAAGGAACCGACAAAGATGGGAAGGAGGAAACAAAATGGTGATTTTCTCAATATCTACTATACAACTACAACAAATTCTAGATTGCGAACTAGTACGTTGTCGTTCCCAATGCCTCCTCTACACCTTTAGCCTCCATGCAACTTCCAATATTAATTTGTGATTCTGTGAATGCCACTGGCCATTCCGTGCAAGAGCCAGGAAATGTCACTCCGGACAAGTGTCACTAACTCCGTTCATCAATTTCATCTTATTGTCATTGTTCTTCATCGCCGCGTTAACCTGGTGGAGGCACATAGCTGTTCGGATCCCGCTAAACACTAACTCAATCAACACATCGCCTTGTTCAACCTAAATAATCAGTACTAACATGAATGGGAAACTATACCATTCCTGCCCACCCAGTCTACATTTTGCGTCAAGTGTTTCCCAAATTTATACGGAAATGTGGGCTCAACAATTCGAATGTACTAGCATGAGTCACTATCGATAAAAAAATACTCCACATCTCGGATTTTCTCTGGAAATATATTTTCCTTTGACCTTGTTCATCCTTGTACTATTTCTCCTTCAAATACTTGGATATTGGGAAATGGAAGGAAAAACCGATAACTGCGTTGCATCAGAAGTATGAAACCATTGTTGCCGTCTTTGTGACGGACTTCCAGCCAATATGTCACCCTGCTTTTTTTAATTTCCCGACGTGTCTAGTGCACAGAACCTTATCGCAAGGATGCAGGTGGCTAAATGAACTGTGACTGCAGAAATCCATTACAACACGGAAGCGTACACTAGGTACATGTAGATGGCAGTTGCGGCAGACACGTTTTTAACTCCATTTCCAGACACAAACACCTACGTGTCTCCATGCGCGCTTGAGTTATGTAATACGGCTAATACCCATTTCCTTAGCTCTTGTGCTTAATTTTGCTCTTCATCTGACCTTGTCGCTATATTGACGTCAACATATTTGAAAGCATGCGTATGAATGGCTACGTTAACAATTTTTCAGTAAATATTTTTTTGCGTGCGGTAGGCCTGTGATTTGTATTATTCAAAGGCGTATTTTGTTGGATTACGTATAACTTGAACCAGTCATTATGTTCGGGAAGGAAAGAAAATAATCATCCTTATCATGGGCGTAACTTGAGACTTAACTTTGGGGGAGCAGGTACGAACTTAGAAGGTCAACTTTTTTTTGGATGGGGGGCAAGAGTCAAAAAGTTTTTCATCACATAAAAATAGTGTCCAGAATTATTAGTTAAATAACTGTTACATTTACGAAATCACGAATATTATTATTTATTACTTAGCTCCTCAGGCCTCAGGATGTTAATAAAAGTATTCTTAATTTGTAAATTTTAACAAACCTGAATTGCCCCTCCCCCTTTGCCCCGACCAAGTTACGCCTATGATTCTTATCACATTTAAAGTTTCCACAAATTAACAGCCACCAGAGAGCAGCGCCAGATAAGGTATTCTTTACTTTGGACGCGCCTGATGTTCGCTCAGTACGGAAAGGTACGGAAATTCCGCAAGAAAGCACGGAAACAACGAGGAGAACAAATTCAGTCACAGATAAACTCTATTCTACGTGTATTTCTTGGAAACAACGATGAAGACAAATTCAGTCACAGATAAACTCTATTCTACGTGTATTTCTCGGAAACAACGAGGAAGACAAATTCAGTCACAGATAAACTCTATTCTACGTGTATTTCTTGGAAACAACGAGGAAGACAAATTCAGTCACAGATAAACTCTATTCTACGTGTATTTCTTGGAAACAACGAGGAAGACAAATTCAGTCACAGATAAACTCTATTCTACGTGTATTTCTTGGAAACAACGAGGAAGACAAATTCAGTCACAGATAAACTCTATTCTACGTGTATTTTTTGGAAACAACGAGGAAAACAAATTCAGTCACAGATAAACTCTTTTCGACGTGTATTTCATGGAAACAACGAGGAAGACAAATTCAGTCACAGATAAACTCTATTCTACGTGTATTTCTTGGAAACAACGATGAAGACAAATTCAGTCACAGATAAACTCTATTCTACGTGTATTTCTCGGAAACAACGAGTAAGACATATTCAGTCACAGATAAATTATTCATATTCTTCTTATTATTATTATTATCATCAACAGTTTCATTATCATGGAACTTCACTTCCACTAATTGCATGCTCTGTATTAATAACGTTTGTAAACTTTAAAATACAGAAGCCACCGATTAAGAGTTATTAACTAAAATTCGATAAAACAATACACTTAGATTTAACAAAAGAACGCTCAGCTTTAACTGCTTCCTTCTGGCTTTCATGGCAGCAAACTGATGAATGAGAGACTCAAAGTTAATTTCTTGCAGGACATCTGCATTCGCTATGAAAGACGCCAAAACTAGGAAGTCTATCGGTCTAGGTACCCCATTAATTACACTGTGCAACAAAGATTTTGCTTCCTGGATTTCGTGTGGTATATGTAATACGTTGGCACTTGCTAGAAACAGATATGACCCACACTTGCATACATCACCCACAGTTTCTTAGAAATTAGTTTTTTTTGTTTTATATGTTGGCAACACTGGCAATTTTTTCATATTTGGCAGAAATATTTTGTATGCCATTATGTCTAGAAACGTACATTTCGAAACTTTGTGTTGAAAAATATTGCTGCATGAAGTAGGTTCACATTATACTTGTGTACAGAAAACGAGTGTAATATTAGCTACATAGACCACAATCAGGTAGCCAATTGTTTTTGTACATCATGTCTAAGCACTGTGTGAACAATAGTAATTTAGTTTTGTTAGATTTGTGGACAGTTTACGTTAATATCACACAGGGTGGCTACTATGAAGCTCTTGATAAAGTGTTAAATCTTTGGTCGACCAGGAATTTCTGTAGAGAGGGGGGTTTTGGGGTTTTGAACATTGTATTTTGGGGACTATATTTAGCAATATGATATGCACACCCTTTCGACTCTGAACGTGAGAAAAGAGAAGCTGGAAAGGAGTAAATATCGCGGGATACTACCATTATACAACCATTCTTGCAATGATGTTAACATTTTCTTGCTCTTTTCGTTCACAATAATGCATTGCAAAAATGTGTGTTTGGTGTGTTTATGAGGTGATTGCAAGAATTTTACTGTAGCTGTATTATAGACAATATTCTCAAAATTGATTAATAATATCATTACTTAAAATATAATGCTTAGAATTGTTACACTGCTTAATTTAAAGCAGGTGATTCATTTTGATGATTTAGTTCTATTAACAATATTATTGTACATGCTGTGATAGTTGCAATATTAAGTGTACTTCACAGTAACGCCTTACACATTTCCCGATAAAACATAAAAATACTGTCAAATTTTGCATGTCTAACTTCTTGTTGCTAGGCAGTTTGTTTTAGCAATGAAAATTTGCACTTAGGATAATATCCATGTAATTATTGCTATGGATTACTAAAAGAATAGAGCGAGCTCTTTGAATATATTTTTTTACACATGAATTAGATATAACAGAAATAAACACTAATACAGGAATGCAAGTAAAACAAGAACAGAATCGGATAACTTCAAATTCTGCGATAATTTCTATATAGGACCTATGTAAATAATAAAAAAAATAGATCACCGTCGGTAAACCAAATATATTTTTGTGTGCGAGAGTTTTATATTGTGTTATAGTTGTGATGTGTTTGTGTGTGTCTTATGTAGTAGTTATGCTGTCTAATGTGTTTGTGTTCGTCTTGTGTAGTAATTGTGCTGTCTAATATGTTTGTGTTTGTCTTGTGTAGTAGTTCCTCCATTCATATTGGGGGTTAGGCGTAGAGCTGACAACTCTGCACTGTAAAAAGACATGTCAAGAAACAGAAATATAAGGCCATGGATGTTCCCAAGGTAAAATATTCCGGAGGTAAAATAGTCCCCCGTTCGGATCTCCGGGTGGGGACTACTTTGGGAGGTCCCTGGACTAGGGATAAGATCTACGTTAGGAATAAGGATATTAAATTAGGCACCTGGAATGTTTTGAGCCTTTACCGGCCTCGGGCATTTCAGTGTACAGTTAATGAGATAGGTAAGTATAAATTAGATGTAGTAGCTGTCCAGGAAGTTAGGTGGCCAGGAGAAGGGAATTGTAAAACTAAAAATTATACTTTTTTCTATGGTGGTACTGAAAATCATAATTTTGGAACAGGCTTTTTCATAAATAATATAATTATCTCGGCTCTTAAAACAGTAGAATTTATTAATGATAGGATATCATATGCAGTTTTACAGGGTAGGTGGTGTAAAATTATTTTAATAAACATACATGCACCAACGGAAGATAAAGATGATAATACTAAAGATGATTTTTATGCAGAGTTAGAACAGATCTTTGATAAATTTTCCCAGTATGATATGAAAATTCTGTTAGGTGATTGTAATGCACAGATTGGCAAAGAAGAGACATTTAAACCCACGATTGGTAAAGAAAGTCTTCATGAATTAAGTAATGATAATGGTATAAGATTGATTACTTTTGCAACCTCAAAGAATTTAATTGTGAAAAGTACCACTTTTAAACATAAAGATATGCATAAATATACCTGGTCTTCTCCAGATGGTAAAACTCATAATCAGATAGATCATATTCTCATTGATAAGAGAAGGCATACTAGTATAATTGACGTTCGCACACATAGAGGTGCTGACTGTGCCAGTGACCATTATTTAGTAATTGCTAAATTAAGACAAAGACTCTCAGTGATAAATCATAAGCAACAAAATCTAAAAGTTCTAAAATTTGATACAGGAAAGTTTACTGATGAAAGAATTAAGAAAGATTACCAAATTAAACTGTCAAATAGATTTGAAGTTTTGCAGGATTTAAATGATGATGAAAATATAAATGAAACAGACGTAAATAAGAATTGGGAGCACATACGTAATGCAATAGAATCAGCAGCTAAAGAAAGTATAGGATACCATAAACCAAGGAAAAGTAAGCCATGGTTTGATAATGAATGTCATAATCCAATGGAAATAAGAAATCAGGCTAGACTTAGGTGGTTAAATAACTCGGATGATACAAACTAAGCAATTATAATAGAATAAAGCGAGAAGTTAACCGGACGTTTAGAAGTAAAAAAAGAGATTACTTGAAAAGCAAGATTAACGAAATTGAAACAAACAGCAAAAATAAAAATATCAGAGATTTATATAAAGGTGTAAATGAGTTTAGAAATGGGTGGCAACCTAAAGTAAACTTGATAAAAGATAAAGACGGTGATTTTCTAGCTGACCCAAGCGATATTCTAAATAGATGGAAGAACTACTTTAATGACCTTTTAAATGTCCATGTAGGAGATAAATCAGAAGTAAATGAAGTACACACAGCAGAACCTTTAGTTCCAGAACCTAACTTGACTGAAGTTAAAGATGCTATTAAAAGGCTAAAGAATAACAAAGCACCTCGCATTGATTTAATACCAGCTGAGTTAATTAAATATGGTGGAAATTCATTAATATGTCTAATTCATAAATTAATTTGTTTAATATGGAATAAAGAAGAAATCCCTCAACAGTGGAAAGAATCCATAATTGTTCCTGTGTTTAAAAAAGGTGATAAAATGAACTGCAGTAATTACCGTGGAATTTCTCTACTCTCAACAACATACAAAATATTGTCTAACATTCTTTTAACAAGACTAACCCCATATGCTAATGAAATTATAGGTGATTATCAATGTGGATTTAAACGTAACAGATCAACTACAGATCAAATTTTTCACATCAGACAGACACTTGAGAAAAAGTGGGAATATAATCAAAATGTCCATCAGCTATTCATTGATTTCAAAAAAGCATATGATTCGGTCAAAAGAGATAAATTATATAATACATTAGTCGAGTTTGGAATACGTAAGAAGCTTGTTAGTATGATAAAAATATGCACCAGTGAAACAGAAAGTAAAATTCGTGTGGGTAATAATATGTCTGACAAATTTACAATTCATGATGGGTTAAAACAAGGAGATGCATTATCTCCATTGCTCTTTAATTTTGCCTTAGAATATGCTGTTAGGAAGGTAAAAGAACCTAAAGAAGGACTAAAATTAAATGGTGTGACTCAGTTGTTAGCATATGCAGATGATGTAGACCTACTGGTGGATGATGTGAATACAATTAAGAATAATGCTAAAATATTTTTCAAAACTGCTAAAGAGATAGGTTTGGAAGTTACCAAAGAGAAAACTAAATATATGCTTACAGGCCGAAACCAAGTGTTAGGTAATAATCAAAATCTAATTATTGATAACAACTCGTTTGAACCAGTTTCCAAATTCAAATACTTAGGAGTAATATTAACAAATGAAAATTATATTAAAGAGGAAATAAAAAGTAGGCTTAATTCAGGAAATGCATGTTACTTCTCTCTTCATAAACTTTTGTCTTCTCGTTTAATATCTAAGAAACTAAAAGTTAAAATATACAAAACAGTAATTTTGCCTGTAGTATTATATGGGTGTGAAACTTGGTCCCTTACATTGAAAGAGGAACATAAATTGAGAGTATTTGAAAATAAGATCCTTAGGAAAATCTTCGGACCTAAAAGGGATGAGGAGACAGGTGAGTGGAGAAGGTTACATAATTTAGAACTACATAATTTGTACTCATGTCCAGATATTATTAGAATAATTAAATCAAGAAGACTTAGGTGGGCAGGCCATGTGGCACGACTGGGAGAGGAAAGAGGAGTTTACAGGATTCTTGTTGGGAAACCAGATGGTAAGAGACCTGTAGGAAGGCCAAGACGAAGATGGAGAGACAACGTTGAGATGGACCTAAAGGAAATCGGTAGGGATGGAAAAGAGTATATAGATCTTGCTCAAGATAGGGACAGATGGAAGGCCTATGTTGCTGCAGCCATGAACTTTCGGGTTTAAGAAGGCTAGAGAGTTAGTTAGTTAGTTAGTTAGTTCGGTAAACCAGACAACATAGGATAATATGCCACTTATGAACGAATTCTTGGAGATAATACGTCTACGGACATGGGCTGAGGGCAGTTCAAGTATATTGTTGAGTAAAACTAAAAGAAAATTACTTTCAGCAGACACGCTGTTGTAATTAAATACTTTATGGGGATTATCACATGATTGGGGGAACGGGGGACTGGCACCCCTGGCCCCACAGATACGTTGTTTGATTTGTGCAGTTACGAGGACATGGCTACATGTAATACCAATACCATTTTCTATCCCTATAATGTGGCATATTCCGAGGTACCATGTTTCCGACTGCTACAGCTAAACCAAAAAAAGAATGCCCCTCTGACTCTGTATTTACAGGACTCACAGGCACGAGAGAAGAGAAAACAAATGACTGTGCACCTTAGCTCGCGAGTTTGTTGTATACTTTTGCTTGAAAAATGTTTCTAGACGTTGTTTCTCATGCTGAAATTATGTTAGAGGTTTGGTGACATAAGTACAAGTCACACATGTATCCAAGACAATCGATGTCGAAAAATTTTACTTAGTTGCTTGATTTGGTGTTTTAAATTCAACTTTATGCACAGTAAGGCTAATTGGGACTGGACCTACAGTTTAAAGTCGGACCCGAACCACTATGTGCTTCCACCGGGTATCGAACCCGGTACCCCTTGATTACAAGGCGACGACGCTACCACTGCGCCATAGATGTTTCATGCAAGAGGACCCAAGGGTAAATGGGTAATAAGTCTATCCGGTTCCTCTTTAACATTTCATTCATATGATTATATAATTCTTAATTGCTTTTAGTGTAGATTTCATGCAAGACTATCACATTGGTTTTGCTTAGTGTGTGATTAGAGAGAAACAGTTGGTCATTGATAAATCAGCAATGCTTTTCAAAATTAAAACTTAGATGAAAAAGCAATTCTTCCAAATGTATCCTTTTAATGCGTGATATGCATTTTAATGTGAAGAGAAGCAATTAAATGGGTATGAACGAATATGATACATGTTTACTTTCCCGTGTTTTTCTCTGTAGTTCCATGATGCACATTTCTATTTTCTGAAACAACTAGTCTCGAATGACACTTCTGAAATACATAGTTTACCTAACGGTGGAAGCGGCCCCGGCGCCCACCCAGCGTCGAATAACATGGGTACCTGGGGGAAACCCTGGGGGGTAAAGGCGGTCAGGGGCGTGATGCTGATCACATCACCCCCACTCACGACCGGATCAAGAAAGTGTGGGGCGTTACCCCCACACCCCCTATACGCCTTCATGGCGTGGTGCTATGCACAGGGGAACACTTTACTTTTTACATCAAATTCAGTTATTTAAAACTTCTGCTTTTATGCATTACAAAATTCCAGGTAATAATAACAAGAGACTCATTATAACGTTTTACTTTGAAGGCTTATATGAGCGAATTTCATGGCGAGAGTCACATTTCAGAAAAATCTTGGGTAATAAAGCAAAACTAATTGTAGATTCGAACTCTGGAGGTCAAAATCTATAAGAAAACCCTCTTTCCTGCAGGAAACAGAAAAAAAGTATTGGTCCCCAGAGCCGCTTTTTGCATTGGCATTGCCGGAAAAATTCCTCTTTAAAATCAGCCATCCGTTGCAGTCGCTTGCTCACATTTTCTTTTCCATTTCGTTATTTTAAGCCGCTCTTGTAGTACTTTAGCAATTTCCTATAGTAATAAATAAAACAGGAAACACAACGTTGATAGTCATCATCCCACTACATTCAATCTCTAAGGCAGAAAAACTGTATAAAACGAAAAAAAATGCAGATAATAGCGTATAATACCACCGCTAGCGGTGCTGGGATCGCATCTGGGTGGCGTTAGCTCATAGCTACTCGCTTATATTTAGCCTTAATCTTCATCAGGAGAAGTACCTAGATAAGTATTAAACTATACAACTCTTAAATGAATGTCGACACACAAATTGGGGTTTTATGATCTTTAAGACTGAACCGGCAGGGACATAATTAGAGAAACGAATTACCTGTCTCGTACTTGAATAGTTGATCGATTATCCTCCTTTGTTCACTCATCTATCTCTTCAACTTCTCTCTTATCCTCTCGCTTTCAAAGTCAAACACCGACTCTCTTCCTACCTCTCACCTCCGATCTCCTTGCCTCCGTTTCTCCCCCTCCTTTTGTCTCCTCTATTTCCATTTTACAACTCATTCTACGAAAGCCAGGGTAGCTCAGAAATGTGAGGTACACTACGATAGTTTCCTTAAGCTATATCCTCAAAACCCAATAATAACGCCCACATTACGGTATCATAGACATCTCTACTGCTGCCACAACATTAAAAAAAATCAATATAGATGTCAGCACTAAAACTCAGGAAGTCAATTAATGACGGTTAGAGCTATATAAGATCCATATCAATAGTCAAACCTCCCAGTTTTGCTGCATTACATCCGAGCTGCTCTTCAAAGCTTCCTTCACCACTTGATTGGCTATTTCTGCTGAAGATGAAGTGCATTCTAACAATCCCACTGTTATTTGTGGCAGCGAAAGCAATTTCCTGTAAGTACGAAAAATATGTAGTGCATATACGTATATAGCTAGAGAATTAGTGATGGACCATCCAGCCTCGCTATGTACGTATTTTGAGGAGAAAACGAAGGTTACAGTAACACCCCTTGTCTAATTCTCATCCAACGGGGGGATGCCAGGCATCTGGGCTTGACTAGTGTTGCTATCTTCCAGGAGATTGAGTCCTGTATATACGGCTACGGACAATTATGGGTTGTAACAACCCCATGGGAAACCAACGGCACCAATACAATCGGAAGAAAACGTGGGAATGATGTACAACCTTGAGCAATTGCAGTGGACTCTTTCTAATTCGAAGTTAGATAATTCGATTACTCCATAAATCGAACAGAAGTTCATGCCCTTTTAAATCATATTTAATGATACGTTTTTGTTCATTCTAATTTAGGATAAATCGATCTTTTTTGTGTCCACTGTATATAGTAATAATACACTATAGTGCACTTTTGACGATCCCATTGAAACTCAGTAGGGATTCTTACTCAGGACTGTCCTTTACTGTATACTTCTGTCAGATACTTTAACTTTTCGCAAACGCTATAACACCGAAATATGTAAATTACTTAAAAAAAGGGGGTTCATGTATGTACAGTGACATGATCTGAACACATTTTTCATCCGTACGAAATCGCGAAATAACGCGAATTTGGCATAAAATGCGAATGTTGGCCTTTTTCGCGAACTTCAAAAAAATTTGTACTTAAAAAACTAGAAACACCACGAAAAGCCAAACGCATTACAACGTGCACGTTTTCGAAATTTTATGCAAAAATAATTCCAAGATAGATGTTGTACATGGAATAATAATTCCGTCAACTACATAAAACCAAGTTTAAATGGAAATTTAGCACGATTTTTTACTTTCTATGAGACATTTATGCACCACCCAACAAAGTGGTCCACTTCTCACAGAATTCAATGCGCACTTAATTTATCAACATACAGGAGCTCTAACATCTGTATTTGTCGCAAGAGAAATAATGATAAATAACTTCGTCAAAACTAATTCATCGAAACGACTTCGGCTTGCAGTCAATGGGTCACGGGTTCGATACTTAGTGGTTCGGATCTCACTGTAAACTTTAGGTTCAGTCTCGATTAGCTTCTCCATGCATAACTTGACTTAAAACCAAACTCATACACACATACTTTGAAAATACAGCTTATATAGTGTAATGGTCGGATTGAGCATTACTGGTTTGTGGTATTGTATTAATTAATTGCTGGTCAGCTACAAGATGTAGGGTTAATTAATATGTTTCCATCTGTGTATTTTCATATGTTATGGCTTGTAAGAAAATGTGCTTTTTACTGGATATTAGATTCCTCTGTTGTTTAGCTTCCCAGTTGGGGGAGCTGCCTTTCTAAAGACCGTTGCTGTGGAAAATTCCAGTGCTACGGGGTGGACGTCCACGAACTCCCACCCCCGACTATAAAAAAAGACCAGTTGGGCTTAAGCGAAAAACAGCTTTTTCCTCGAGTTTAGTCCACTTATGGTGACTAGACTGATAAAAAGAATGTAGCATTTGGTGTAAGCCAACGCCTGTTGCTGTCTCAAAGTCCTCTTTATAAGAGCTTTGATTATTTAGATATTTCCATATAGAAAATTGATGCCCAAAATGGAAAGAAGTGAAGTCGCAACGAAACGCAAGGAAAAGAACGGAATATCATTAAATCGAGGGTAAGCCTGCAGAGATAGTTTTGCTAAGCCTGCGGTAAGAGAAGTGCCAATGGTGTACGCCGCATCTTATTGATTTAGAGTTACGTTAATTTTGTCAATGCAAGACACATGTGGAAACGCTATGTAAATATGTATATAAAAGCAACGTATAATAAAACCATGTAATCCTACAAGAAATGTTCTGATTTAACTCCAAGAACTACAGTACTGATTTTTTACCAGATATTTATTCACTTTCTGTACTTGTTAAAGAACCTAGGGACTAAACATATACATGTTATGTGTAATCCCCTTTTCGTAATTCCGGCGTTATTACAATCTGCTCGCTATAACCTGACAAGTTAAGTCCCGATATGCGTAGATCGCTGCGAAGCACTTCCTATTACATCATCCTCCCCACCACTCTTCTACGTACTGATCTGGCCTTGAGAGTACAAGTGGTGCCAACTCAGCAAAATTAAGCTAAAACAAATATGACAAACTATTTTTACTGTGTACATTGACGGTGCCGGCTCATATTATATCAGTTTATCAGTGGTTCATTTGATTTAATCAGTTCATTGAAAATGCGTGCGGTGCGCGGATCGTAAACTGTTGTGTTACGCACGCGCGTTAAGGTTTATAATGAAGAGAAACTACAGCGCGAATGACTTCATTTTCTGAGTGTAACATCGAGCAGTGGCCTGTTTTTTTTTTTTTAAAGCCGAGTGGGGTGGGGGTTATTTTGTTTATCGTACAACAATCGCTACGAGAAGGCAATCTGATAACACGCTTGCCTGTGTTATTTTTTAAACCATTGAAATGTTCTTGCTCTTTACTCTTGGCTGCATATTTTTGAAATGCAAAAATCAAATCATGCCGGGTCCAACGAAATCCACAATCTACTCTGGAAAGCCCCTCAGAGGACAGACCAGAGAAATGGTTTACAATGTTGCAACATATTTGCGAAATCAGGAGGAGTTACATAAACTTAAGTACAATGTTGTCGAGTCCACAAACGCCGCCACGGGAGTATCTAAATGGATGGTTTCTCAAGTTTTAAAAGAATTGGATTGGATTGATTTGTTGTTTTAAGTCCACTTTATGAACAGTAAGGCTAAGCGGGACTGGACCCACAGCTTAAAATGGGATTCGAACCACTATGTGCCTCCACCGGGAATCGAAACCGGGACCCCTTGATTACAAACGACGACGCTACTACCACTGTGCCGTCTTTTTTCCTCCTTTTAATAATCTTTATTTTATGCAGTAGTGACTACTTACATGATCCTATGATAACATTACACATATATCAGATCTAGATTACATAATTAGGTGGACTTACAAGAAAAGGGCCTGCAAGAAATTTGCATAGAGTGTTTTGCGGTAATAAATCTCACTGTAGTGATATTGCAGAGAAATTTGCATTGGCACTGAATTATGTCCTAAAAAATAATAAATATATTAGGCTACTAAAAACTGAACCGCTCTTACTTTAGTAAGAGGGAAGAACTCAAAATCTGGTAACAATAAATGATCTACAGTAAATGTATCGGGTGATGTTCTTCATCAGTAAACTGATGAAAGAATTAAGGAAGATTACCAAATTAAACTGTCAAATAGATTTGATGTTTTGCAGGATTTAAATGATGATGAAAATATAAATGAAAAAGACGTAAATAAGAATTGGGAGCACATACGTAATGCAATAGAATCAGCAGCTAAAGAAAGTATAGGATACCATAAACCGAGAAAAAGTAAGCCATGGTTTGATAATGAATGTCATAATCTAATAGAAATGAGAAATCAGGCTAGACTTAGGTGGTTAAATAACTCTAATGATACAAATCTAAACAATTATAATAGAATAAAGCGAGAAGTTAACCGCACATTTAGAAGTAAAAAAAGAGATTACTTCAAAAGCAAGATTAACGAAATTGAAACAAACAGCAAAAATAAAAATATCAGAGATTTATATAAAGGTGTAAATGAGTTTAGAAATGGGTGGCAACCTAAAGTAAACTTGATAAAAGATAAAGACGGTGATTTTCTAGCTGACCCAAGCGATATTCTAAATAGATGGAAGAACTACTTTAATGACCTTTTAAATGTCCATGTAGGAGATAAATCAGAAGTAAATGAAGTACACACAGCATAACCTTTAGTTCCAGAACCTAACTTGACTGAAGTTAAAGATGCTATTAAAAGGCTAAAGAATAACAAAGCACCTGGCATTGATTTAATACCAGCTGAGTTAATTAAATATGGTGGAAATTCATTAATATGTCTAATTCATAAATTAATTTGTTTAATATGGAATAAAGAAGAAATCCCTCAACAGTGGAAAGAATCCATAATTGTTCCTGTGTTTAAAAAAGGTGATAAAATGAACTGCAGTAATTACCGTGGAATTTCTCTACTCTCAACAACATACAAAATATTGTCTAACATTCTTTTAACAAGACTAACCCCATATGCTAATGAAGTTATAGGTGATTATCAATGTGGATTTAAACGTAACAGATCAACTACAGATCAAATTTTTCACATCAGACAGACACTTGAAAAAAAGTGGGAATATAATCAAAATGTCCATCAGCTATTCATTGATTTAAAAAAGCGTATGATTCGGTCAAAAGAGATAAATTATATAATATATTAGTCGAGTTTGGAATACCTAAGAAGCTTGTTAGTATGATAAAAATATGCACCAGTGAAACAGAAAGTAAAATTCGTGTGGGTATTAATATGTCTGACAAATTTAGAATTCATGATGGGTTAAAACAAGGAGATGCATTATCTCCATTGCTCTTTAATTTTGTCTTAGAATATGCTGTTAGGAAGGTAAAAGAACCTAAAGAAGGACTAAAATTAAATGGTGTGACTCAGTTGTTAGCATATGCAGATGATGTAGACCTACTGGGGGATGATGTGAATACAATTAAGAATAATGCTAAAATATTTTTCAAAACTGCTAAAGAGATAGGTTTGGAAGTTACCAAAGAGAAAACTAAATATATGCTTACAGGCCGAAAGCAAGTGTTAAGTAATAATCAAAATCTAATTATTGATAACAACTCGTTTGAACCAGTTTCCAAATTCAAATACTTAGGAGTAATATTAACAAATGAAAATTATATTAAAGAGGAAATAAAAAGTAGGCTTAATTCAGGAAATGCATGTTACTTCTCTCTTCATAAATTTTTGTCTTCTCGTTTAATATCTAAGAAACTAAAAGTTAAAATATACAAAACAGTAATTTTGCCAGTAGTATTATATGGATGTGAAACTTGGTCCCTTACATTGAAAGAGGAACATAAATTGAGAGTATTTGAAAATAAGATCCTTAGGAAAATCTTTGGACCTAAAAGGGATGAGGAGACAGGTGAGTGGAGAAGGTTACATAATTTAGAACTACATAATTTGTATTCATGTCCAGATATTATTAGAATAATTAAATCAAGAAGACTTAGGTGGGCAGGCCATGTGGCACGAATGGGAGAGGAAAGAGGAGTTTAGAGGATTCTTGTTGGGAAACCTGATGGTAAGAGACCTGTAGGAAGGCCAAGACGAAGATGGAGGGTCAACGTTGAGATGGACCTAAGGGAAATCGGTAGGGATGGAAAAGAGTATATAGAACTTGCTCAAGATAGGGACAGATGGAAGGCCTATGTTGCTGCAGCCATGAACCTTCGGGTTTAAGAAGGCTAGGGAGTTAGTTAGTTAGATGTTCTTCATATAGTACCAAGGCATTTACACAAATGCTTCCATTGATCTACCGTTGCGGGACATTTTACGAGGCAATGTCATAGTGTCTTCAGCTTGATGTCAATTGGAACATACAGCACTGTCAGTCATTTGGTATGGCCATTTTCGAGTACCGGTCGCAATGACATCGCGAACTACTAGGTACCACAGAGATCGAACGCGGTTAGAAAGATGAGATGCAGATATATTTCTCCATACGTTTGACCACACTACATTAGTTCGGAGAAGTACAATTCGTGGCTGGTGATGTAACCTGCAAGTCAATTGGTTATAGAAAAATTTTACTGTCGTGCCATCGACATCCATGTGAGGTGAACCGATTAGGAGAGAGCAAAACTCGACAATAACTTAGTTGTCCTCAAATAGTTGTAGTGGGAAGGGATCTTCCCTGGATAAATGGGTGTTCGCAGTTCCACTTCATCTATCAGAGTATGTAGTAATCTTGCGTTAAACTATCAGGGTAGTGCAGGAGCAACTCAATGTTCCGTTGTAGAAACAAGGCTGAGGCTTGTCTCTCCACTTGGCGCAAGTTCAGTCCTCCTTTACTTGCTGGGATGCATAACGTTTCGTGTGCGACATGAAACAAATGTGCATGCCATATGAAGCGCGTTATCATCTTTCGTACTTGCGCAGCGACTTTCGCAGGGACAGGCAAAACTTGCCTAGCATACCACAACTTCGATAACGCAAACATGTTCACATACTGTATTCTAGAGCGTAAGGATAGTTGTCTATAACGGTTCATGTTCAACACTGCCTGGATTTTTGGGAGAATAGTTGTAAAGGTTCTGGAGACAGTCTCTGTGATGGTCACAGTGAAGGTTATTCCCAAAATTGTCACTTTATCTACAATGAGTATAGTTACAGGTTCAGTCCACAGAGTGGGGTTACACCCTAGGGGTAAGATTTTAGATTTCTTCTGGTTCAAACTAAGCCCCGTCTGCTTTCGTAACGTTTCAAGTACTGCCTCCATACGAGTCAAGTCTAGCCGATCTTTCACGATTACGGTCACATCATCTGCGTACGCACATATTTTGTGGTCTCTCCCAAGAAGCCTGAGTCCCTGAAGTTTTTCATGCATCATTCGTAAAAATGGGGCCAGAGCTGCGCAGAATGCAAATAAGGAAAACGGACATCCTTGACGGACAGAACGCTGAATAGAAAAGGCTTGCAACAGAAAACCATCGATAGATAACTGAACTCGAGCTTCTCTGTATAATCTCTGTATATATTGTACAAAGAAATCTCCACATCCCACTTTTCCAAAGTATTGGAAAAGAGAGTCATGTCTGAGGGAGTCAAAGGCACTTTTGAAATCTAACGCCACTAAAGCAGCTTGAGAACCTTCAATATCTTGCATAGAAGTGATGATGTCACGTACACTAGTTAGAATGTGAAATATTTTACCACTTGTACCATATACATATTGATACGGCCCTAATAAAGTATCCGCAAATTGTTGCAACCTTCAGGTGATCAAACGTGCAAAGATTTTTATAATCAGCACATAGTAATGTGATTGGTCTGAAGTCTTCTGGCTTTCTGGGCTGAGATATTTTGGAATCAAAACCAAAACACCCGTGAGACTCGTTCTTCCAAGGCGTTTCTTCGTAAACACAGCATTGAGCCAGCGTGTGAACAATGAAGCCACCGTTGTCCAAAAGATTTGGAACAATTCTATCGTTACACCATCGATTCCCGGAGCTTTTACTTTTTTTCAACGGTGAACAGACTCGTGCATTTCTTTCTTTGAGAATGGCTGTTCTAAATAGCGACGGTCATCTTCCGTTAACATGGAGAGGTCCATCCCTTGCAGTGGAGGACGATGGGAGTGTTGATCTTCCTTCTCTTTCAACTGATCTGCATAAAAGTCCCGTAAGTAATTTCGTATTAACTTGGGTTCGGTTATTATTCCCGTGGCTGTATCGAGACACGTTATCCTCTCTCGCTGTGCACTGCGCCTCTCTGCTAACACCTGCATCAGCGAGGCTTCTTCTTGTGTGTTAAACATAGGAAGACGACTCCTAACATTGTAACCTTTCATACGCTCTCTCTGCATGCTCAGCAGCACTGCTTGCACTCGTTTCACTTCGTGAAGCACTGGCTTCCCTTGTATTAGCTGTGTTGTTAGTTCGTAAAGAACTCTGTAGTAAAAGTTATATTTCTTATTGAAAACGGAGTATTTTTCACGACTATATGCTAAACAGAAATATTTAATGGAAGGTTTTAGAAAAAAATCCCACCACATGCGAGTAATAATGTCAGTTTGACGCACGCTCATTTCTTCCCACTTCTTTCATTTTATTTAAATTCGGTACGAAATTGTTCATCTTCCAATAAATGTACATTGAACTGCTAAAATCCCCACCCTCGTCCAACTGAAGGTACATCCAAACTCATGTCAAGTTGGACACTTAAATGATCACTAAAGCACGTTGGGAAAATTCTGATCGCAGATATTTTGTTAATCATGTGTGCACTCACGTAAAAACGATCAAGCTGACTCGCTGTGTCGGCACGTATGTATGTGAAGCCGTTTATATTCGGACCTTTAGCCACCCAAACATCGTACAGTTTAAACCCTTCAACCAACGCCTAGGTGACGGATGGAATCCTGGATATAGGTCCTGTCTTCTTAGAGTACAATTAAAATCACCAACCAGCACAATGTTTTGACGGGAGCCACCTAATGCCTTCGCCACTTCTGTAGCGTAAAATATGTTCCTAGTATTTCTAGCGTTGGTACCTGATGGAGCATAAACATTACAAAACCATATGTTGCCTATTTGGATACATGTGATACGACCAGACGGGTGATGGTAAACTTCCGATAGGCCTTCTTTCACAACTATGGCGGTTCCTAGAGAATTGTGAGTTAAATTGTTGTACACGGTATATTCACTGCCCAGACAGAAATCATCGATGCCGACTTCTTGCAGGAAAATTACATCCAGGTGACTTTGCTTCATATAATCTAAGAATGCATGATGATTGACACTAGATTTCATCTTGTTAATGTTTATTGTTTCAAAATGATATATGGGTGTCGTGGGATTCTATTATATTGTACCCGGTGGGAATGTTATGTGCAGTTACTGATGTTAAACAAGTTACGTTTTTCAAATTCAATAAGACAAACGACAAACATAATCATAATAACATTGTGAAGAGGACAACACACTTCATAATTATGACATGTTAGACATATATCACGCATTTACTTCAAGCGACCAATCATAGCCGCTGGCAGATTTCTCACTTTCTTCTCTTGTCGCACTCATCG
This sequence comes from Lepisma saccharinum, assembly GCF_977018435.1. Lineage (NCBI taxonomy): Eukaryota > Metazoa > Arthropoda > Insecta > Zygentoma > Lepismatidae > Lepisma > Lepisma saccharinum. The sequence continues at coordinate 37,486,439 of NC_139233.1, forward strand.
TTCTACGAAGTCGCCGAGACACTAGAGACACCGAACGATGAGGGCCATCTTGCCGCAGAGTCGACGCCGTATCGTTCTTAGGGAGACTGCATTTCTTCTTCTTTTTTGGTTCCTTCGTTATTTTAGGCAGAGCTCCTGATGCGGGGGACGCCGTCTCGGAGTTCCCACCTTCAACTGCATGATCATCATCTGCCTGCTGCATCTGACTATGGTGCACCTCTAGGGTAACGTCTATTGTTTCTTCCCCATTCTTCTCTGCTACGTGGGCTGCTTGGTTGACATTCGCTTGGTCCACACTGACGGGGATAGGAACGTCTGCTGTTGTCTTGTTTCCTACACTGGGTGGTAAAGTGGAAATTGGTACGGTAGTTTTAGGTACATCCTGTAGTGAAGCTTGTACGTTGCCCTCATTATCCCGGTTTCCGGAGCGTTTCCGGTGCACAGGTAGTATAGTGGGTGTCGGGGTCAGCATTTTCTCAGCAGCGGGCACATTCCGCGGGACAGGACGCGCCACCCCAGGCATAGGACGTACCGTCGGGTTTCTCAATTTGACGACGTCGTGACGGACAGGTCACGTGAAAATGGTCACTAAGGTCACAGTAAGAGCAAGTACGGTCTTGACCGCTATATGTCACCCAGTATCGCCACTGATTGTGACGTACGATGGAATCGCACGAGTTAGATTAATTTTGGCGTTTTTTCGGCCAGTTCTTACAGGATAAATATGATCACTGGAATACCGTTCATCGTCCAGGGATATTATCTGACCATACGTACTCAGATTCACTCGGTACAACGTGCACTCTAACTATAACGTAATTTCGATCCGCCCACGTAACAAGCACTGGACAATCCCCGTCTTCGTTACTATATTTATACTCTCCGTTTGACTGCAGCAACGACTGTTCACACAATACTTTCGATAGTAGTTTCAGAAAGATACAACATCTATAATTGTCTACTTCAATACTTACTACTTGTTCCGGTTTCAATTTCATCGTCTTGCTTATCCAATTGTGTATTTCCGTCGAAGTCGGTTTCCTTCGCACTTGACTGAAGTTCAGTTTTAGTGTATTCAATCTCTTGATTACGATGTTGGCAGCATCGTCGTGTTTTACTTCAACCATACTCGCGAGTAATACGCGCTACGTGACTTCGAGCTATTAGAGAGACGCGCAAACACAACCGTCCCGGATCACGGCTCGAGCCAGACTTCCTCGAAATCCTCAATCTGCTCTGGAAAGCCCCTTAGAGGACATGCCAGAGAAATTGTTTACAATGTTACAACATATTTGCGAAATCAGGAGTTACATAAACTTAAATATAACAATGTCGAGTCCACAATCACCGCCACCGGAGTATCTAAATGGATGGTTTCTCAAGCTTTGAAATAATTGGATTGGATTGATTTGTTGTTTTAAGTCCACTTTATGCTAATCGGGACTGGACCTACAGTTTAAAATGGGATCCGAACAACTATGTGCCTCCACCGGGAATCGAACCCGGGACCCCTTGATTACAAGGTGACAACGCTACCACTGCGCCATCGGGGAGGTCAAGTTTTAAAAGAAGGAAAAGAGTCGTTGGCGATAGATGAGCTGAATTTCTGTACCCCGACAAGTAGAAAACAGCCCGGGAGAAGCGAATAGAAATTTCGTTGAAAATCCTCAGACCATTCCGCTCCCTCCAGGTTGCAACACTGCGAACCAACATCGCCGCGAAGAATGGAGTGGGGAAATGTGGTGTGAGGTGCGCAACAGCAATTTGCAGCGTCTTGTTTTTAAACTTGTCAAGTTATAGGCACCCAGGGAGAGTTGTGGAAGGAGAGATTAGAGAGGATTAAAGCAGGGAACTAATCCAGAAGGCCGGATTTAAAGAAGGGAATCGGGGGCCGCTTCACAATAGGAAAATACACAAATAAATGAAAATATATTGAAAATAGCAGTGGCACATTCTATTTTTATGAAAAATTGTAAACACTTTGTTAAAAATCAAAGATGTTATGACAGATGAAACTGTAACAAATTATAGATTTTAATATCAAATGTATGTACGCGAGGGTACAAGATCGATGAAAGCATGGATTAGTTGTTTTTTTTACATTATGAGATGTTCCTTTATATTCATGCCATTTTAAGCATAATTTGATTTTTGATTTGATTTGCTTTATTTTACTTCGCTTTTTGTGCCACTTTTGGATAATTTGCGAAGATAGGAATGAGAGATGATATGATGAAATTGATGAATGGACACTCAGAAACATCTATCCATGCCCAGGGCAGGATTCGAACCCGGGACCCCTAGCGTCGTAGCGTGATGTGCTAACCACTCCGCCACACCGACTGGCCATTTTAAGAATAAGACTAGATTCCGGATGAATAACATTTCTCTTGTGAAAAAGTTTTATTTTGCAATTTTAGAATTTGCAATTTTAGAATTATAAACTGCCACCTTTAGGGGTGGGGGTGGGAAGTAAAAATATTCGAAAACGACCGATATTAGTGTGGCATCCATAGTTGTCGGTGTCGCTAAGATGAATATTGTTTAGTAGATACTTGTGAAAGTTGCGGGAAAGAGTAATGTACAAATATTTCAAAATATAAATTCGAATTTCAAGCGAATGTTTTATTGTGCCCACAGGTACAAAGGTAACAAAACCGCTTTTAATGCACCAATAATACAGCTAAATGTATAATTTTTCTTATCTTTGAAACTATATTGTTTGACCTTTCAAATTGATGCATTTTTAGTGCATCACACGGAACACCAGCTGATAAAAGTGTCCTTTTATGCATTTATGTGAGTATTTTGCCACGCCAAGTAGTGCATCATTTGCAGTTTATACGCGTTAATGTGTTATTTGTCAACATATACGTATGTGTCAATTGACACGATTTGGGTTATATGTGATGAATACATATCGTCTAAACCTGAAACTATTCCAGTTATAATTATGAAGCTTTGTGCGAAGGAAGAGCTGCGAATTGAAGAATTAATACAGTCTACTTATTCTAGGTCAGTGTCTCCCCGATGCCTTAGTTGTAACGCTGTCGACTTGTTATCAGAGGATTTCGGGTTGACGCTTCGTATATAACATTAAAAACTTCGATCATATTCTTCCAACTCTGAACGAGAACAAAATGCTAAACATGAACAGACGTTGCAGACTTCATTTCTGTTGCTTTATACAGAATCTTTTGCATAAAAATATACCCGAAAATGTATTCGAGAAAATAAAAACCAGAAGGGAAATACACAACTACAAAACAAGAGGAACAGCAAAACTTGAACTCTTCAAACACTCGCTGGACATTTTCAAATCGTCTTTTACACTTTCAGCGGCAAAAAAAAAAAAATGGAATGAACTCCAGCCCTCCTTTACCTCCCTCCCCAGTCCTAATAAATTTAAAAATAAACTAAAGAATTTTCTGTTAGATGAGCAATATCTCTGTTCAAGCCCCCACGACCAACACTACACAATACAGTTTATAGCTACTACATATGAGCCTCGCCAAACCAAACCAATCCTTGACAAATCTTCAACCGTATTGTAATATTTATTTATGCATTGTTCTATCGTACTTCACAAAACTAGCATAATCATGTACATCAATCTCAACATCCGTGCGTATATATCCTGCTCCGAAATGTTTAGTATATGTGTGTGTGTGTGTGTGTGTGCGTGTGTGTGAATGTGTTTTTTTCTTTCATTTCTTATGTGTTGTCTTGATTTTTTAAAATCTTGTCTTTGTTCTTTCCTTGTAACCATTTTTTTCTTCTTATCTTTTATTGAATTTTCTTCTCTCTTTTCTATGATTTTGTTTTATGTACACTAGGTAAACGTCAAACGGAGTTAGGTGGGAGAACAGCCACAGGCTGAACCTCGCCCTTTAATAAAGAAAATTTGAATTTGAATTTGATTTCATAAATTCATATATAAATATATACACCCCCCATTCCTGCCATCAAATGAAGAATCGGACGAACATATATATGTATGTATAGGGTGGTCCGAAAGTCTTGTCACCTCCTACCGAAAAGTAATAAGAAAAATAGAGGAACAATATAATAATATCAAACACATGTACTGATTTTAGTATATTCACTTTCATTGACTCTGGCACCGTCACACATCGATAGCACAAAATGATGCGGCGCCATATCCTGTGTGATACTTTACGAAGTTGTGTTTTGGTGTTTGTTGCAAAGGCTGCCCGAACAGCTTCTTTCAACTGTTGGGTATTCTGGTATCGCTCTTGTGAAACTCTCTCCTTGATAATACCCCACAGAGCGTTGTCACAAGACGTGAGGTCTGAACTCCTGGGTGGCAATCGAGAGAGAGAGAGAGAGAGAGAGTGTGTGTGTGTGTTAGAAATGGCAAAAATAAAATATTAAAAAAATGACAAAATGTTGATCGCAGTATCAACGAACCTAATTTCAATGTCTTGAAATATCTGAAAAACCAACGATGTGTCATCAGTTTCTGATTAGTAGTACTCACCGTAAACGCAGCTTCAACTTTTTTCTTTTTTAGGCCATGCAAACCTATTGTTCCTTAATAATAAAATTGACTCATGTGTGTATTTTTATTTAAATGTAAATAGTTGTTTCTCTTTTTAGTTGAAATAGCTGGAAAGACTATATCATGCGATACTTCGTCCCTTTCACAAAAGATCAACCTTCCAGATGAGTGTTTGAATGGAACAAGAGATAAATTCTGTCCTGATCCGAAGCTCAAGCTATACTACTACCCGTAAGTGCCTCAACCAGGTTTAATCATAACTTATGTACAGGGTGATTCAGTGAAAACTAGGACCGAAATTTAAAACTTTCTTAAAGCGAAGTAAAAAATAAAGTGTACACTCTTTTTAAAAATCAATTATTATTATTATTATTATGAATGTGAGTTTAATGATGTGACATTAAATGCTAAAACCTTGAATTTCATTAGTCCAATATCTTTAAAATTCAATCGGTTCCATTGCTACAGTTGGTCATAACAACTGCATAACAATGTAATGAATATGGCTGATATTTTCATGATATTGCACCTTCTTTTTGGTGAGTGTGATATGTTCCTGAAATATCCTATGGTATGAAAAAAGTTAATTGAAGTTATTGGCTAGGGCAAATCTATGGATATTTGGACATTTCTGTGCAGTTGAACATAGATGAACCATTTTTGTCATATTCAGCATATTTTTTTTATTTTTCAAGGTATAAAGTATTTACGAAGAGGATTTCGTTTCTTCTTCCATAATCACCAAAGTTGTTGACTTTCTTAGAAGTCTGTATTCTCAGCTCTGCGACCTCTTCCGGGGAAAGGGGAAAGTAGCAGTCCGTTTTTATTCGCGTCCATGTTTCTTCTTGTGGAGTAACAAATCGCACCCTGTCCCAGCATATGGTATTTTGTTTATAAATATGCAGAAACAATTGTGAATGTCATACTGTAGTTGCTTTTCTTTTCTTTATTCTTAAATAAATAATTCACCCTGATAAGAAAGTTGTACAAGAAATCACAATTTATTAATTAAATATTTATATTGTTACCAGGACATATATTTTAAAAAGTTTTGGGATATTTGTATGGAAAATATTAGATCATGGGTGCACTTTTATTTGGCATATTTTGGTGATTCTTTGAACGTAAGAATATTTGCACTAGTGCACTGAATAATTACTAATACAATAAGGCGTGTTGACCAGCTCTTCCGTAAAATATGCACAGTATATGCAAACTAAAATATGAAACAATAAGTGAGTGAGGTTTCATATATTTACTTTATATGTCAAAGTACATAACGAAGCAATTAATTTTGTAATTATACACATTTTTTAACAAAACATGCATTTACCTAGAAATTGTCATTCTAATAATATTTTCCCCATTGCTGTGGATAGTGCTACCTCCATTTGGTGCAAGGAGCATAAATCGTAATCTTAAACCTCATCTAGCTTATCTACAGGGTAGGGTTCTTTGTAGACAACGAAACCAGACAGGATGTCTTCCAATGGAGACGTTTAAACGAATATATTATTTAAACACAGGATACATGGAGTAAGAATATTTACATGATAAGCTACTTTCTTCTATAATTCTCGTTTACAGTAAATTTTCATCTCAATATGCTTTTTATTATTTCTTTTCTCTATTTGAATATTCTTCTATCTAGACTTCCTTCGTAATGGACAGATCTGGACTTCCTTCTTAACGGACAGTCTGGATCTGGATATCCTTCTCAATGGACAGTCTCGGGACCTCCCCCATGGCGCAGTGGTAGCGTCATTGCCTTGTAATCAAGGGGTCCCGGGTTCGATACCCGGTGGAGGCACAAGTGGTTCGGATCCCACTTTAAAACTGTAGGTCCAGTCCCGATTAGCCTTACTGTGCATAAAGTGGACTTAAAACAACAACAACTCAATGGACAGTCTGGATCTGGACTTGACTTCCTTCTCAATGGACAGTCTGGATCTAGACTTTCTTGTCAATATGGAGGATCTTGACTTCCTTCTTAATGGACGTTCGGGATCTGGACTTCCTTCTGGATTTCATTTTTTTGACGATTTAATGAATTTTTTTATCCTTCTCCAGCTTTTTCCTTTAAACTTTTGGAATAGTACTAATATCCTCTCTTGAGGCTGCGATTGGAACGCGCCAAAACTAACTGGGTACAACAGAGTGTATACTTGGTGCTAACGACTGACACGCGCATCCAAGTAGGTGCTACGATTGAAACGTGCAACCAAAAAGTGCTGTGGGACATCGATTGGAACGCGTCGCCACTGATGCAAACAAAATTTCCGCTATGGGAATGATAAATCAATCAGACAGATGTAATATATGTTCAAAGATACAAATTTGTATCATTGCTTTGACTTCTTTAGTTTTCTGATCAATTTACATATGATCACTGGTTTAATTTATCGCGTACATACATTAATTTATTTCCTTTATATTTATTCTTTATCTTCTTATAGTAGATTCTATTGTTTTTCATCTTTCCAATTTTCTTTGTTCTTATTTATAAGGTTATTCACATATATTATGCTAATTCTTAGTCTTGCACTCCTAGTGCTGCCATCTCTATTCCTCTTTGGCAAACTATTTACATTATTTGGTCCAATTGTGTATGTAACAACAGGTTTAATGGATTTGCTTCACGTTATCAAATTACCTTCTAGGACCAAAGACCGTACCCAGAAGGTATTGGTGGAAGAGTTCAACACGGCGAAAATAAAGCAGCATGGCTGGACTTGCAATAAGCCTAATGTAATCGCCATACACGGTTTGGGTCAGACAATGGACGAGCAGAGTATGAAGTATCTAGTAGATGGTAAGTTGATCTGCATACATCAAGTCGTTTTCATACTATCGAATTACATTTTACAGCTTACAAAGCCTACACAAATCGTTAAAAGGAAGAATATAAAGTCTATGATATTAAATTAAAATACTATAATAAAAATATCTGAAAATAAAACACACACATTAAAATTTAATCCACTCCAGATTGTACTTCGTTAGCGTTTTCTCAACTTCTGTGAAAATGTTTTTGCCTGCAGTTGTTCCACGCAAATTATTCATAGAAGCTAATTCTTCAGTCACTTCAAAGTCAACATTGGCTTCTCGAATAAACAGCAGCAACTGAGCAGTATCTGTAACGTCTGTCGACTCATCAAGAGCCAAGGAAATCCACTCGAAATCATTTGACTTGTCAATTAATTGGTTACTGATGTTGCTCCCAATATCCTCAACTCTTCTAGAAACTGTTCTCGTGGAAAGGCTGATAGTATTAAAGAAATCAATTTTCTCTGGACACATTTCTTCGGCAGCTATAATCAAACATGATTTAATTAACTCACCATCAGTAAACTGTTTTCCTTCCTTGGCTAACAAATGAGCTATTCGTAAATTTACTTTAGTTGCAGCCTCATTATTTTTCATTTTCGTGAAGAAACTGCGTTGTAATGAAATACTCCGTTTTAAAGTTTCTAATTCCTTTCCTGTTAGTTGGAAATATTGTGTCGAATGCTTAGTTTGGTAATGCCGACGTAATATTGTACTCTTTTAGTACAGCTATAGTGTCACTGCACAATAAACAAAATGCTTTGCCATCTAATTCAATAACAAATTAATTCTCACTCCACTCTGCTTTAAAAGAACGACATTCGAAGTCCACTTTTCTTTCGACAGCGACTTACTATCCATTTGGTTCGACGTGTTTTCATGTACTTGGGCATACGAAATATATATGCACTGGTATAAAAACGAGAACAAAATGTCGCAGAACAGCGATACAGGTGGCACTGGTAACTGGCGGGCGAGCGGGAAGCGTTGACCCTGTGCGGGTTTCCCTTTAAATTTTCACAGTTGCCCCCGCCCCACCCTCAGGGGGTGGGGGTGGGGAATCAAGTGTGATATCATTGAATAGCTTTCTTTCACTTATTCAACACGTATTTTTTCGTTTTCCGATTAGATGTGTATTTATCACGATATGTGTCCGTTCCTGGACTTTTGGACCACCCGGTATATAAAAATGGTTGTAAGGGTGTGTGTGGGTATATATGTTTGTTCTGGCATAACTCTCGAACGCCCGGAGCGATTTCAACCAAACTTGGTACGCGTATCACTTTCAACCTGGAAAGAAATACTGTGGGGGTAAGACACCCCTGGCACCCATAGCGGTGTGGGTGGGAAGGGGTGACATGTAAAAATAATCGAGAACCACCGATATTAAATTCCGCACAAACAGACATCCGTGACTCTATGTAATCCGCACAACAATAGTGTTTCTCGGGTTGTCTAACATTCAGGCTGTGTTGCGAATGGAATCCATAGTTTTCGTGACACTCCCAATGCGGTTCAACTCCAAGTCCATCACCTATCGACATGGGGGGGGGATAAAATGCCATAAATGACCTAGATTAGTATCGAATCCATAGTTTTCGGAGTCGCTAAGCTAATTGGTGACATTCACGATCACATTTAAAATTAGTTATATTTTACACTAGTATAGTTAGAATTCACAATTTTCCTGTCTACTGAAAGATTGGGATAAATAAACACCCGGGCAACGCCGGGTAATCAGCTAGTATACAATATAAATCAACATCCTCTTAATCCATGGAGATTCAATTAAAAGAAACATCCGTTTCAGTAGGTTAGGTGGCTGGAATCTAACCAACAAAATATGCATTTCTCTCTTGTTACTTCTAGGTTGTGCACGTTGGATAATTCTAATATGTTGCCTAAAACTTAAATTCGTTTTCATTCTTGATCACTTTCAGCTTTGTTCTTCTTTCATCAACTATTTCTTTCTTTATCCGTCCATTTAACACACTCCATTCTTCAGCATTTTTGAAGCTTCAAATGGTTAATTAGTGTGTATTTGTGTGCGTGTGTGTGTGTATGGAGCTCACTTTAAACTCTAGGGCCAGTTCCGTATAGTAGCCTATCTGTGCATAAAGTAGCCTCATAACAAAAATGTTATATAGCCTACTCATATATACTCTATTTGTAAAATTACTTCCATAACTTTTCCTTATTACTACATAAGATACATAATTTTGATCTCTATTTCTAAGTATTTATATTTTCTTTATTTAATCTTTTTCTGTATTATGTGTATTTATAATATGCTAATATAATTGTAAAGCATTACACATTTGTGTACATAGGAAAAGAAACAGTTTTATATAGTCAGAAGAGTAAGGAAGAAGAAATTTGTAAATTTAAATATGACCCAACTGCAAGCAATAATAATGTAAAATTCCCTATTGCTGTGCTCTTAAATAAATACCTTCACCCTTGGTCACTCACGAACTGTTTCTTGTTTATTGCAGCTCTCATTGACAACGGAACCAACACCTTTGGCTTGGACTGGTCCTACTACGCTCCCTTCCAATGCCCGCAAGGTGCCATGAGGAGCATGTACCCCGTCGGGAGATGTATCGCCAAATTTGTGGACGCCCTGTATGACGAGTGTAAGAAGAAAGTCCGCTGCGTCGGTCACAGCCTTGGAAGTCACGTGTGTGCGGGCGTCGGGGAGAGTGTGAAAACCAATTGTTCTGTGTGGTTGGTTGGTAGGTGTATGATTCCTGTTTTTCTGTTATTTTCCATCGCTTTTCTGCCCCAACTGGTAAGTAATGTTGATTTCGTTGATTTGGTTATTTCGCGTGGCTTTTCTGCCACTTTTGATCGCAACGACACGATGAAGGGACACTCACAGAGATCATCACTGCCCAGACCGGGATTCTACCCGGGATCCCTGGCGTCGTAGCGCGCTGTGCTAACCACTCTGCAACGGAGGTCAGCTGGTAACACATATAACTCCAAATGCATGAAATGAAGGACGAAGGACGATACACTTTTAGAGCATCCATTGATACAGTTAAACGTGTAATTTAGATTTACTTGATGTGATCGTTTCTGATCTGTACAATTGATTCATGTTTAGTGCATCACACGGACAGCAGTTGGTAAAAGTACCCTTTCATTAATTTCTGTCTATTTTGTGGTACCAGAAGTACATCATTGCAATTCATTAACTTGAAAGTGTTATTGGAGCCAAAAAATATACTAAATTGGCTTGGGTTTTGCCACACTCACACAAACACACCCCCAAAAGAACGCCGTCCTCCGTGTATGTGTGGTTAGCAAGACACGCCACGTAGCCAGAAGTCCAACGTTCGAACCTTGTGAAAAGCATAGCTATCATTGAATTTGCCTTACCATCTATTTCACTAGTTCATCATTGCCGGCTCTATAGTCCACTTTCGACCTTTCCACCGAAGTTCCCTGGATCGAGTCCCGGCTGGGCTTGAGTGTTCTTTGTGTGTGTTCCCTCATCCAATCATCTCTCATTGTCGTTGTCGAGATTACCCAAAAGTGGCAGAAATGAGACGCTATATAACAAATGTACAAATAGAAGTTCGCGATTAGTCTTCGTCGTCTCCATAATAGATCAAGTAAAAGAGCAGCATAAAATAACCAAAATGGAGAGAAAAACACCCAAAGGAACACTATATCATATTCAAAATTCGAACCCAGAACCCAAAGTTCCTTAGCCGTTAAATTAATAATCGTACCACCGAGCCAGAGGGTAACAACTACTATCGAGGCGCTGGCGAATTGATGAATTTCTCACGGCTTGGCAGATAGCATTTTTGAGCTGTTCACTGTATTCGTTGAACATTTTTCATTATTCATTATCTAAAGTTAGAATTGTAGTTTATAATTAACTCTAATTGAAAGAAAGACACTTTACTATAAATATTGTTTTCGTATAATTCGATAATGCGTCATGCGTTTTTTTACCATATTAGGAGTGCAAAATAACAATATCTCTTGTTATATTTGAGATACAAACACCAAACTTGGGGATTTGGATCCAATGAGTAATATCAACTTATTTTGATTTTCAGGTTTTCATGTTTCCCTAAATTTCAATATTAAAAGTATCAATTGAAGATTTGCATTTGATTTTCAAAGAGAGATTCATAAGCAATTCCAAATTTAAGTACACACAGTCTCAATATTTTTATCATATTTTATGTAAATCAGTTTATGCACTGTTCAGTGTTCAGTTGTTCGTTCTTGCAAAACCAAACAAAAAATCCATTTACAAAATAAGAAAGTAAACTAATTAAGAATAATTTCAGTGTAATGTTTATTAAGCTAATATTTTCAGTACGGTACATTTCTTCATGTTCTGTCCATCGAACAAGAAACTACAAATGCTTAGACACAGCACAATACTGAAGCATACCATCTTCATGCAGTGAGGTGTGTATTGAAAAGTTTCGAAAAACCGGATCAGTAAGAGATGGTCTGAGAAGCGGTAGGCTTTAGGCGCATATTTTCGAGGCAACGTATTGTGACAATAACCTATACTCGTCCAGCATATGTACATAACCGAGGAGGAAATTTTTAATATATACTTCGAGCAGGATTCCTCTACGTCCCATACATACGACTCATGTCTCCATGGCCTTGTTAACTGATGTGTTCAGAACAGGGTGGATAAAAATTATGATTTTTATTGAGAAAATCATTTTTTATTAATTTTTAATGGAATGTTCTTATTTAAATCGATTTTATTTTTTTAATTTTTTTTAACCACGCTTCAAATTGCTTGTGTGGTTTTTGGAACCATACATGTAGATACCTGGTTCTTACAGAAAGGTTTTTTGTAGTAAACGGCCCTGTAAAATATTTCAACAGTTTGATCAGTACATATACGTGGGTTGGGTATTTAATTGTGGCAACTATTACTTTACAAATGATACGAGAGAGTTATAGGGTCAAGTCCTGTAATACGGCCAGTCTTGTAAAATGGCCAGAAATTATATTTCTTACTGCTGTGCCTCGACGACTGAAGATACATCTGTTCAGGTACTACCGAACTGTTAGTGAGAGATACGGCGACCGTCTTGTGGCAGTGAATGTTGAAATCCGTGCTTTGTTCAGCCGTACGCGTGTTTTAATGAAACATCTGTGTCTGAAGGTGAGTAAAGAACAGCCATATTGTTTCTTTGGTGATTTATATTCTTACATAGCATTAGTGTTAGATGTGTGTTGGTAACATTTGCTCATTGTAGTATACCAAGGCACTGTGTGAAGGCAACAGGTGCTGCAATCTATGAGCCACAAACGGAACTGTGTAGCCCTATTCCTTCAATACTAAGGATGAGAGCTACAGCAAGATGCCAAAGAGCAGCAGTCCTGACGTCACCAGACCACATAAGGAAGATGTCAGAGAAGAAAGTGGATAAATTAAAGAGAAAGAGTAACAGAAAGCAGAAAGGGATCGAAAAAGTTACCCAACAAAAATCAAAAGATGATGATAACGATTCACAGTGCACTTACTCTAACAGGTTTTACAGCTATGATCATGGAGGTGAAATATGGGTTCCTTGTACTCTCTGTGGGAACTGGTGTGACGAGGAATGTTCACATGCTGAAAATATGGACATTTTCGTGTGTAAAGGCTGTAGTACTCATTGAGAACATCACATGTAATGCCTTGGCCATATTGAAGAACTGTTATGTAAAATGGCCAAGTTAGTGATTTTGTGAAAATATTAATATTAGTGTGTGTAGACAAAGTTCAACGTAAACCATTTTTCCTGATTTATTACTTACTGTATTGACTTTCATATTAAACCTAAATAAAAGGTATTTCCGATTATAGTTTACCATGAATTGTGGAAATAAAATGTACATGGCCGTATTACAGGACTTGACCCTATTTGTGAAACTTTTACAGCGCTGTGATATAGTCACCAGCATTGTGTACAACCGTTGCCAGCGATGTTTAATTCGTAGTATTTCTGTAGCAGTGCCTGTTCTGCTACATGCGCCCGAACATTGTCCTGCAAAATGATGGGAGGATTCAGTAGAAAGTGTCCACTCTTCTTTCGCAACGCAGGTCGCAGGTTATGTTAAAAAATAAACAATAATTCTGTGCATTGACGGTCTGTCCTGGAGGCACGGCGAGAATCACCAGAACTTTTCATATTAGTGTGGTTCTGACTACACAATTTTAGACCGCCAACCGCAACGATACTTTATTCCTCTCGTCACTAGTACACATGCGATTAGTGTTGGAAGAGGAGTCCATTTACTGGGGGTGTATCTTAGGTATCAAACTAACATGTGGTATAAGTGAGAATCACCGGTTCTGTTTCATGGCGTATATACAGCAGTGTTGCCAATATTAAATTTCCAACCCACGTATTTTGTTTCCTTTCTTTTTCTTTCTTAGAGCCTAATAAACACCATTAAATGATTACAAGATTAGTGTTCTTTCACAAAAAGTGATTCTGATATCTACAAAATCCTTATGATTTGAATCAATCCAGCTTGGTTCTGAAACAGGATCATCTTAAAAGGCATGTGGACGCCACGTGCGCTCGTTCTCATGCCTCTAGATTATTACCTGTAAGTTTTACTGATAAGCTTTGTGTAAAGGAACAGTCCCCCCATTCTCTGCGAGGAAATCATAACCCAATTTATTAGCAATATCTCCCCTTTGGAACTGTCACGTGTCTTTGAGAACATGCTCATACGTGTGCATGCATTTCTACACACAGGAGGGGGAATTTCCAGCATTTACTGTAGCAGGTATGCTTGTTATTGAACGTGTATTGTCTTGTCAGGTTCACAGGGACTTTAGACTAATGTGATGTATGAACGAGCGAACAACAAAGGATATTTGAATATTCTTGGAAGGTCGACTTGCAGCCTTGAATTGTTCATTGTGATTTAGCTTGATCACATATCACATGTCCAAATCTTTGTGAAGGAATCCTGTTTCATTCACGAACAGATCAGATCAGATCTTTATTTGACTATTTGTTTGGTGAAGTATCGCCTTTTCAGGCCTGGCTTCTATTTCTTCTGTGACGAATGAAATATTGACGTGTTGGTGGTAGTATCTCTGTATTCTTGTACACCTGCCACTGTCGCTTAGATCAAATTCACGAACAGAACTAACACATATTTATAAATACTAATAAAATAAATCAATACGGAAGAACTAAATCCTACCAAATTCTTACAAATACATTAGGAACTTCTGACGTATTATAAACTTGGTAGACTATGTATATTTTTGAACTGCGAATAATGCTGAAGATTTATAAATACATAAAGAGCCAGAACTATTTAATTTTAACTGTATTGGAAAATATGATCACACTGCCATCTCTTATCTTCTTAAAGGTTTAGATCCTGGACAGGTACCGTTCAATTTGGGAGAAACCGATACGAAATACTTCCACGTGATGGAGAGGTCTGATGCCTGCCACATCGAAGCTATTGTGACAAATTGCGGAGGACTTGGAAGACCTTGTTACATTCGAAGTGCGCATGCGCAGTTTTGCGCCAATCTGGCGTATTATCAGCCTAAGTGCACTGGTAAGTTCAACCATTTCATTATTGCTATAGATTTCTTATTGTGAACATTTGCAAGTCTGGCTTTATTAAAGCAAGGTGAGCTCTTTTTCTTCTGTATTTTTCGCCCTTCTTTCTATCTTTTCCTACTTCACTCTCTATATAACCCTCCCTTCGTTCTATCTTCGACGCTATTCTCAGGTTTTTCTCCCTTTTTCTTTCTATCCAACTGCCTCCTCATCTCTCTTTTTTCCTTTCCACTTCTCTTTCTTATTTCTTCTGTTTCTGTACATATACTTTTCATTTTCTTTCTTCCTCCTTTTCTCTATTTCTTTCTATCATTTGTCATCAATTTCTGTCTTCCATTATTTCTTCCTTTCTCTCTCTTGTCTCATTCTTGCTCTGCTATCAATAATTCCAGAGATTTATCTCTAGTCTATAAGGGTATGGGTATATCCAAACTTTCTTTTTTTTGGAGGGGGGAGGGAACGCGTTCCCATCTTCTAACAGACTCTACTCGAGAGTAAAGGCTGATTTACATTGGTCGAGTGAGCGGGAGAGTTACTGGAACGAGTTACTGGCCTATCTGCTCGACTCGACCCTTCCATGGCGAGTAACTGTTTACACACTTTCTATTCGACTCTAGCAAAGTGGGATAGTAGCTGCAGCTGTTTGGTGCTATTTTGACAGAATGAACTCATCGATGTTGTTCACGATTAATAAAAATGCTCTGAAACAGTTTACACACTTTTTTTACGAGAAATGAATACAATAATGCACGAGGACATGTCTAGAAAGAAAATTAATTTCCTTGACTTTTCTATTTTCAATTGTTCTTGGTTGTACCACAGACCAAGAAGTATACTTAATCTGTGGTTGTACGTATAACGTATTTTTTTTAAATATTCAATTTTACTTATCCTACGACAAATACACCAAGCCTCATCTTCACTTATGACCTCATACGCCTATAGTTTCTTTTGTTTGGACACTCTTGGATCACCTCTTATTTATGGTTGACTTTTTTTTTAATACAATTAAATCAATAATAAGCAAACCCACAACACTCTACTACAGCGCAGAGACTATACTCTCCTCAAGAAGCGTTTACATTGATCGAGTGTCTTTCGAGTTTACGCGCGAGTGAAAAAATCGATGGGGGAAGGAAGCAACTCAGTCGTCTGTCCTGACTACTAGAGCAAGTACTGGCTCCAGTGCTCTCCCCTTTTGTTTACACGAGGACAGTATCACGCTCTACCCTACTTGCTCCACCTACTCTCTCGTCTACTCGACCAATGTAAACCAGGCTTAAACGACGGTATGCCCTCTGTTACTCTTACTAATTACAGGGTTACCACACACCTGGAAAACCTGGAAATATCAGAGAATTTGAAGAAGGTAAAATCCTCAGAGAAGTCTCATGGAAAATCATCTTGTTCAATGAGTCCCAATGAAGTACATCTGAAGGACTAGAAAAATGCTCTTTCCTGTTGATCATAATATTAATAGACACCAATAATTACAACTTCAGCAATTTGCTTTACACAAGCTGCTTTGAAGATATGGGTCTTAGATTAATGATTATTTTCCATTATATATTTATTATAATACAATGTGTCCAATTGTAATCACCTGTTTCTCAAAAGTGTGAAAAATATTTGTTGTGTATACGATATGTATGAAACGTTATTTTATGCACTGTAATACAGTTTGAAAAGGTGTTTAACTCTCACAAATATCTGTAGTCCCTAATTATATGCACACATGGATGCCATTTTGTTCTTAAATTAATTTTGTTTGTGACTGAAAGTTAACTGATACGAAATTTTAACCAATATAGCTGAACTTATGCTAAAAGCTTTACTGATTGCGATAACTGAGAATCTACTGAACCAATACAAAATTGCAAATGATTCTTGTAGAACAAGAATAGTGAATTTACCTCATCAATTAGATGAGGCGATTCAATGGGTTTTACCTTTAATAAAGAACTTCATATTTAGACATTTACTTTACAATGTTGTAATTGGTTTTAATCATGACGTACGAATTGTATGTTTCTATTCATAAATAATAACAAAATGGCAGAATATTGCATTAATTTACAGACTAGTTATAAATATATCAGATTGGTAAAACTGCATTAACGTATACCTTTTTCTACAATGCATATGATTTACTTTATATTAAGGTAGATCAACCAAAGGTGGCTATAGTTAAGCTTCTAGGGCAATTTACAAACCTCAATAAGATATACATTTCTGAAATTTTAAAAAATAACTCCTATAACTAATTAACAATATATACCAAATGGATATTTTGTAAAATTGCTTGTAACTTTAAAAAAAATACAAAACCGTTACACATGGTCTACCTTGGGGACACTGCTAGTTGCTTAGAAAACGTTGTTTGTGATCATGTTTATTCATGTTTCTACAATTTATTAAAGAAAAACTAAAATGCTGACCAAGGTAGTAATTTATTTTATTAAAAACATAAACTAACGTAACGTTTCAACCTTCTAGCAAGGTCTTCTTCAGACTCTGTATCAAGTACAAAAGTAACCAGATACAACAAGAAGGGTAATATATATACACAAACATTACTCCCTCCAGACTATTTAGAAAGTTGTTTGGAACTTTCTAGCAGATGACTTTCACTTTCCAACTTTACTTTCACCTAAAAGGCTAAACACAATTACTTCCATATAGAATGTGGTTGGACTTTTTAATCTCACGCTCTTTTCCCTTCATTTTTCTTCCTTCTCCTCTCCTCTTTTTCTCTTGTCCTTTCCACTCTTTCCAACATCTTCTTCCATTCTTTGTTTAACTTCAGATGTTGGAAAGAGTGGAAAGGACAAGAGAAAAAGAGGAGAGGAGAAGGAAGAAAAATGAAGGGAAAAGAGCGTGAGATTAAAAAGTCCAACCACATTCTATATGGAAGTAATTGTGTTTAGCCTTTTAGGTGAAAGTAAAGTTGGAAAGTGAAAGTCATCTGCTAGAAAGTTCCAAACAACTTTCTAAATAGTCTGGAGGGAGTAATGTTTGTGTATATATATTACCCTTCTTGTTGTATCTGGTTACTTTTGTACTTGATACAGAGTCTGAAGAAGACCTTGCTAGAAGGTTGAAACGTTACGTTAGTTTATGTTTTTAATAAAATAAATTACTGCCTTGGTCAGCATTTTAGTTTTTCATAATCATGGAAACAAGGCTTAATGGAGTTATAATTTATTAAAAAAATTGTTGATCTCAACCTTTTGATTGTTGACATGTAGTAACGACGAATAGCCGACCACATGTCAGAGAGGTTAGTACAGCCCACTACGACGCAAGGGTCCCTGGTTCGAATACTGGACTGGGCATGAGTGTTCTTTGTGAGTGTCCGTTCATCGATTTCATCATATCATCACTCACTCTCATCTTCGCGATTAGCCGAAAGTAGCAGAAAAGCTAAGTAAAATAAACCAAATCAGCCATGGGCCACCTTAGGAACTCTCTTCTGGAGCCACGTTTTCAAACAAAACTAGATATCTTTGCTTTGACACAAAAAAATTTTACAATGTTACTATATGATCAAGAAGAAAATTATATGAGTTTTCAGATATGTATAATACATGAATATTCGACACACACTTCTTACTTCACTAAAAATAACATCGATGACTAATCTGCCTGCTCCCCAATGCAATGGGTTACATAAAATGAGTGCTAGCAGCCCGAGACAGTTGCTTTTCTGCATATTGCAACTGAGTGTGGCCAGGTACATTGATGTAGTGCCATTTGTTAGGTGTTTTAAACACTAATATGATTTTCGTAAAGTGGGCCACCTTGCGAACACGGCCTACCTACCTTATTTGGAAAGGGAATAATTTTCATTTTACTTTCCACGTGAAAAGACACAGTGAACAGAATGACAATTTTCACCAATTGTTTTCCAGGGGGGTGCAAGTGCCCCCTACTCACCCCTCCCTACTTTAATAGACCCATGTATAAGCGAAAGCCAGTGCTGGTTCATTTTCCATGGAGTGAGTGTCAGGAATGTTCTATATATTTTCAAAAGAAATGTTTCACTTCTGCAATATCTGAAGTACGCTGTTTCTGTTCTAGTTTTCTAAGTTTGTTTATTGTTTAGACCAGTTCATATTAGCGTTCCATAAGTTTGGGGTCACTGAAAATTTTCCATGTTCACAATCTGTCTTGATAGGGAGAGAAATTGCATGATCAAAAAAAAAAAAGAAAGAAAGTTATGTTATCTTATCAGACACTGCAAAACAATTTGACTTAACAGGCATAACGTACCAAAAAAGAAAAGAGAGAAAGATAAAATACTGAGGAGTGACTGAAGCTCTTGTTAGTCTGTTACAATTTTGTCTTGCCCAACTACACTATGGCGGAGTCTTCTTTGCCAATTTGCCGTCATGAAATAGACAGGCAAAACTAGCCCAATGTTCTGAAATATGTTAATAATTGTAAACACGTAATCGTGTTATGATATTTATCAGTTTGGAAAACTGTGCTTGAATATTGATGCAAATGGGCTGAAACTGCTTAAGATTCTAAATTATGTATATTTTTCGTTTTCACCATCCTGTAGAAAAGTAATGAAATCTTGCAGTGTGAATGCAGTGATGTAAATAAGTTGTAATTTCATGAATCAGTGGTTTAAAAATGTTTTACGGTCTTTGAAAAGTGTTTTTTTAATTTAATTAGAAGAACGTATTTCTCTGTTCTAAATATACAGTATTAACCATACAAGAATATTCTCTTTAGTTCTGCGTTAAGAATATGAGTGTGTTCTGACAGACGTCGAATAGAAATTACTGCGTGAGACTGAAATAGATCCTACGTGCCAAAAGACCGCTTTTCAATTTGCATCAACAAAAGACAATCAATTTCCTGCTTTGTCTGACTATAAATTATGAAGATCAACTGGACGTGAACATCGCGACGGGAAATGAGCCAGTCTGTCGACTCCCCATCTCGAAATTGTCATCTTCCGTTTATTATTCTTTTTTTTAAAAAAGCAAAAAGTTGAACTGATAGATCTCAATTAATTATTATTCTCGCTTAATAACCACTCAGTAAATTGAGTGCAAGACGCAGGAAGCAGATCAGAATTTTGTGTGTGATATTTACCATTGGCCTATTCCAAGAAAGGGATTTTTGACGAGTTTTCAATATATATACAGAGTGGGCACAAAAAGTCGCTTTCCCCAATAAATGAAGAAATCCAATATGTGGGGAAAGCTAATTTGTGCCCACCCTGTATATATATATATATATATATATATATATATATATATATATATATATATGTGTGTGTGTGTGTGTGTGTGTGTGTGTGTGTGTGTGTGTGAGAGAGAGAGAGAGAGAGAGAGAGAGAGATCACGCAACGTAAACTTCATGACTAAAATTACCATCTAACTTTCCAATTTTTTTTTCTTGAGTGAGGTGTGTACAAGTTTTTAAAAGAGAGTAAGTATTCTCTGCAGTATATTAATGCAGTATATTCTCCATGGAATAGTAGTTGTGCTAGATACTCATCTGATATATCAAGTAGAAGTCTCTTCCTAAGGATATCATAATAACAATGTCATTTGATACTTCGACTTTTCAATTTTTTTTGTCAATGGTCTGACTCCTCTTACAAAAAGTTTCTAGTGACGCCCATGTACCTGAAGAAATTTATCTGTAACAACAATTAAAACTTTGATTCCTTGTGAAAAGTCAACAATACTGTTTTTCTTGGGTGATTTTCAGGCCACAACTTTCAAGACCCTAGGTGCTCCCACGTATCCTCCGTGTGCTACTACGTCAAGGCTCTCCGCAAAACCACACAAGCGCCTTTAGTTGGTAGGAGGATAGCTCAGAACAACTGCGATAATATGGAAGGGAAAACCTTCGAGGAAGGGACGGCTGTGTTTGGAGGAAGCTCATCCAACAGGTAAATATGGTTGAAGGTTTCAGCCAAAACAAATTTAACAATTTACGGTTAACATACCGACCTTCACTGAATGTACTCAAATGTCAACTCTCTTCCACGTAGAAAACTCCTGCCAGCATTTTTACACGTTAACGAGGCTCTGGCGCCTGACTCCCCTACCAAAATTTACCATCACTTCTTCGCGGAGAACAACGAGACGTAACCAGCTTACTGTGAGGGCGCAAAGACTTAGGATGAACCTTATATTAAGACGATGGGTGAAATATAATAAGCATCCAGGCTACCTGTCAGTCAACACTAAATACAATTTCCACTGATTTAGTTCCATACATGTAATTTACACTTACAAGGAAAACACGAAATTGGAAAATAACAATGTTAAGCTTAAAGACTTTTGTTCAGTTACCCTACAGAAATCTTCTTCTTCTTTTCTCTGACCCTATCAACTGTTAGTCGATTTCAGTCATATTGTTTGTTAGATCGTCAAATTACATCTTCTTACATATCCATAAAGAATCCATATAATGGGAGGAATGGGATCCGTGAGCAGGACAATTAGAGATGTACGAATTGGATCTCCATGGCGACGCAAACCATTATATAATTTGTCTCGTTCTCTGTCGAAATTAGGACATTGTAAAAAAAGATGTGTGGTATCTTGATTAATTTCTCCACATGTGAAGGCTTGTTTTGTTGTAATATGTAATCGTGCTAAATGTTCATTAGTGCGAACATGACCTGTACGTAGACGTATTATAAAAATAATAACTGATCTTGGAAGATTATATGAGTAGTACCAAGGTTTAGTTTGTGAATGTTCTGCAATCCACTTATATGTATTGCCCGGGGATTGAAATTGTTCTATAAACCACTGTTTCCATTTATCTTGAAGTTTATATTAACTCTTTTGAGTAGGTCCGTGTATGGAAGCCTCGCAAGTGAGGTAATTTCCGATTATCAAGTTCATTTCCCGTATTTACTTGGCGAGCCTTTACGTAACTAAACTGAACGTTGATAGTTCTTCCATTAGCATACTGGGTTTGTTGGATTATAAGGATGATAAGTAATGGATGTTTACAAATCTGAGGATATGAGGAACTCAGCGCCATTAATACGCTTAAAGCATCTGTTATGATAAGAATTTTTGTGTAATTATTATGGATAGCGTATGTGAGAGCTTTATATATTGCGTAAATTTCTACAGTGAAAATAGAAGTATCAGGTGATAAACGGAATTGTATGTTTATATTTCGATCTGAAATGAATATGCACAACCCACACCTAGGCGATCTTTGGATCCATCTGTATATATGATTAGGTGTGTTGGCCATTTCTCTTTATACATGATATGCCTTCCGAGATCCCTGAAATGGATGTTGCATTGAGTATGTAAGGGTATGTCTAATTGATAAATTAAAGGATGTTGGAAGGTGAAAGACTTTGCACGGGTTTCCGGGTCTATGTATTGGCAATATGCAAAATAGAAGAAAACATGTTTAGGATCTATAACTTTGGCTTCTGTCCATTGTTTTTGTATTTCGAACACTTTATTGAATGGATGCGTATGATTTTCCCACGTTTTGAGCAGACATTTTATTGTTAATTGGATCCATCTATGTGTCAAACTATTTTCTTTTGTTTTCCATATATACACTGACATTAGGACATGACTGCATGAGACCTAAGCAGGTCCTCAAAGCTTTTCTCTGTAGTATGTCTATTTTGTCTAAAAGATTGACTTTTGCACCCTCATAACTAAAGGCTGCATGCTCAAAGTTTGGCCGAAAACAATTCCTGTAAAATAGAAGTAAGATTTTGGGGTGGCCACCCCCATTTAATTGTTGTCATTCTACGGAGTATATTTATTATTTTATGGCCATTATTGATTAAATTCGTAATGTGTGTATTCCATGTGAATCGCCTGCCAAAATTTATACCTAAATATTTATGTTTTTCTAATACCATACGAAATCATATTTGAATCAGCTTACGTCATCCTCTCCACATAAACAACTAGTATCTCCCAGCAACCGGAATGAAACTTAAAGGGTAGTCAATAACCATTCAACAGAATTAAGTCATAACAGAATTGATATCAGAATATGACAAAAGCATTACTTTTAAATTTAACAATTTAAAAGTCGAATTACTGAATTAGGTGGGGACGTAACAGAGATAGCTTTATCTTGTCCATTTGATCCTTCATGTCTTGATTAGCGAAAATTGGCAGAAAAACGACGCAAAATAAACTAGACAAAATCAGTTCAATCGTCCTTGGCACAGTACTGTCTCATCTCATCTCATCTCGGTCTCGTCCTCCTTTGGTTCTCGAACTGACAGAAAGAAATAACATTTGGTGAGTTCAAGTGGCATGGACGGATCAACAACGAAAATACAAAGTTGATTGCCTTGGTGCTATCTCCTCTATGGGGAATAATCCTTGTGAACGTCGAATCTGACTGTCGGTCTCCCCCCCCCCCACGTGTGTGTGTGTGTGTCTAAGTGTGAAAACAACTGAAGGCTTGGTATAGTCAAAAGATAATTGTTGTTGCCATGAAATCACTAAAACATGCTCCAATATTCCAATAGGGTATATTTTAAATTTCCTTACGGTACACAAGGCAGATAATGGTAAACATCAAGAGGCAATACACATTGAAATGCTGTTTTTCAGATTAAAATGTAAGTTTTTATTTCCCTGACAGTTTCAGTTTTGACTGACTCTTCAACATTATTATAACGATGCCCATCAGATTTGCTACAAAAAGTTCAGGAGTCCCTTGGTAGTAAATTACTATATGCTGATTTCAGACTATACAACACAGCAACGTTTGTGATCATTTGACTCTATCTTAACATGTAATTGTGATAACTATTCTTTGTAAGAACGAACTCAATGTAAACAAGTTCACGTTGGTTCTGAGAAATCCTATTGCTTGATTCAATGTCAGCTGCACAGGAATGTTGCGTGTAGGAATTTAGTGCATGTGATAAAGCTACACCACAGTATACCTACTGCTATATTGAAATTGTGGAACCTTATATTATGAGCCGTACAGGTACGACCAATATAATCTTGTGAAAATAGCACCAGTGGAGGGGAACTACTTCTCAGAAGTCACGTTGTTGTTGTTGTTTTTGTTTACATTAACTTCGTTCTTCCAATGTTCCATCTTCGTACAGCTCCACATAATCGATCTCTTACTGTCACAGAGAAGATAATTACATAGTTCATGCAACGGCGATCCGGATTTTTGTACTTTATTCAGCTAAGCACACATATTCAAACCACTAATAGACATAATTTTAAAATACTGATTTTTTTTTTCAGAAATGAAGGCGTGTTCTACTTGGACATCGCAGATTTCGACCAAGAGTGCCTCATGTGTTCCGCGCACGGACCTAGTCCACTACCTGGTACGACACCAATTCTAATCCAGTGATTGTCGAACGTCACATTACACTGCTGATTGTTACTAAGGGTTTTAAATATATATACACGACTAGAAATATAAACCAGTGCACAGTGGTTCAGATGCACTGAAAACCTGCTCAAAATTCCTTTTTCGGTCTTTGACCTCTCTATCATTTTAGGAAAATAATTAAATATTGAACAATATTATGATATTTATAATGGTGATTGCCATCACAATATTCTAAACCACGTCTTATGTTGTATTCAGCATATTACATTTTCAGCCTGAATCGGTTTCAATGTCAGCCAGTGACCGACAGGATGTTTGAGGAGGTCTGACATTCTTTTGAAGGGCTTTTCTCTGACTGCTCTCGGCCATTGGTTGCCGGAGTGCAGAGATGACTGGATCGAAGGTAACGTGGAGCTGAAGCATTGCGTCCATCATTGATTTTTCTTCTTCCGAGAGCTGGTCCGAGCATGGTGTTCCAGATATTGCTTTATATGCTTGTGCTGGGCCTCTTGAGCCTCTTCCGACATATTTCCTATCGACAGAAGAGCAGCCTAAATAATCGCTGGGCGGTGGACAAGTGTTTTGTGAACTGAAGCTGGCATGTAGAACCAAGGATAGACCGATAGGTTCAGCTGAGTTTTCTTCTTGGTTCACATCTCCAATTTCTCCACGTCTAGGTCAGGTCCATAGGACAGTGCCTATACTATCACGGTATAACGTTGATTTCCGTTATATGCACCACTTCCTCGGGGTTCTGGAGAAAACCTTCTCTCAACATTTCCGTCGTTGGACGTCCCGCTGCTAGAAAAGCCAGCGATCAGCTAGCGCGGGAAGCGGGACAGGTTGTAACAAACGAGGTATACATGATCAAAAGTTGAAGAAACAAGACCTAATCCTTCGTCAACCTGCGTAGACACGCTCGGCGCCACTCGGTGCGTCCTCCACTTCGAGCGTTGGCGCGATTTTCTTCTAAGAAAACCACTGGCAACTGGCCTGTTGACACAGGCCGACATCACGTATCCACTTGCTCGGCTTTTGCGCGCCGCCTTGCCAACTGGCATAATGGGGACGCGCCTTAAAAAGTTGCTCTTTGGCAAACTGACCTTCATCGACGAGAATTTGTCGGCCGATCAGGCTTCAATGTAAACTACGACCCTCACAGAGAAGAATTAAGTTACATAAAAAATCAATGTGGAAATATAAAAACCACAGTTGTTAAAGACAGATGTTCAAGTATTTTACAATTATTTCTCTTGCAGTTTACGGCTATTGCAATAATCAAAACACAATTTTTGGTTGTAACTTTTCTGAAGAACACACGCTCCCTTCATCAGACATTTACTTTTAAATCTATTAATGATAAGTTATAACAATGGGAATTTAACAAAAACCTAAGAGAAGTAGTTATCTAATTAATCTTGCCAATAATATTACAATGTTCGAACATAGCAACTTAACTGTGAAACAAACCATCTGCTCTTGCTATGTTATTATTATTTTAAATGAGGATATTATCAAATTTTAATTATGGATCCCAAATATCATCAGGTAATTCAAAATCATTCATCATCATCTTCTCCCGAAACGTTAGAACAACAATTGTGTTTAGATGCTTGTAACAGCCGTAAACTACAAGAGAAATAATTCTACAATGCAAGCGATACATACACAAGAAAAATATTTTACAGTTGACGATGATAGGCCGCTGCAGATCGCTTGAACTCCGTGCTGGGGAAAGCCAAAGCCATGCAGCAAATTAAAATACGCAACGTGGCAACAGCGTTTACGTAAGCGCCTCTCTTCTGGCTTCCATTCTCTCCTCGCTGTCCAGCAGACGACTTTTTCCTCGTTTCTCATTGGCTCCGAAACTGTCGAGCGATCGCTAGCGCGGGAAACGGGACAGGTTCTAACAAACGCCGTATACCTATTGGAGTGGGCGGACTCGCAATTTATAGCATTATAGAAATATAAAACATATATAACTTGTCTTTTCATTCAATCTGTGTCATTTTGTTTATTGCGCACAGAATTCTGTTCAGTGGCTGAAAATATTTATACAGTTATCAAAGAAACATATTGTAACGAGTACCCGTGGGGTTCGTTTAAAACACCTGGCTATGTTTTCTTTTCTTTTTACAAGTGTTTAAAAGATTTAGAAAATTGAATAGTATATGGATGAAACAGATTTGTTCCGCACTTGACACACTGCACATAGTTGTTAATGTCAATATTTTGTTGCATTGATGATGAAATGTACTCGTATTTCAATAAACAGAGTAGCTAGCACGTGGATAGTGTGGAGTACTTTATCCTTCTCGAACAGCTTACACGTGAGATTTGAGAGTAGCGTAAATAGATATGTTAAGAAGTTAATCAAGTGTTTACTTTGTAACTAGAAACACAGTCCTTCCTTGGATGATTAACAAATTCGTTATTAATCATTATTCTTAGAAAGAAATCTTTTTAGCATTGTTTTAAACGTTTAATTTGTTTGAAACATGTTTTTTGTTCTTCATTAAAACATGTTTAAAACAAAAAAAAAATTTCTTTTTAAAAAAACACATATTTCGTCAACCATTTTCACGGAGTATTTCACTTGTGCTGCCAACAAGCCGTTGAACCAGACTGATGCGTTTCCACATCGCAGCCGCAGTGCTGTGGGGACGTTCATCGATATCGGCAAAGCAGTTCTGCTTTTGCACGCGGCCTTGGCAGCTGGCATAGTGGGGATGCGCCTTTAGATTCTTATTATAGCTGAAGCGACACAAGAGACGTGAAGAGAATATCTGTGTCTTGAAATCGGTCTTTCTTATACTGAGATATCCAATTTGTTCCGTCACAACCCTACTTAACAAGAAGAACCAAGATATTTTAAAGGCACTCTCAAAATCACTCTTTCTTTCACTTGGAGAGTATGGTCTAGCACTGACTGAAGGGGAACTTCAGCGACTGATTCAGTCACATGAATTGCTTCAGGACAGCACTTCTTGGTTTCCAGAACCTGTTTATACGAAAGGTATACGCTTTGTTGCAAGTTTGATCGAGCTGATAAATGCAAATAAGCAATTTTTCGGAAAAAATATGTGTCACGTACCCAATATCATTTTGAAACTTTTTATGAAAAGATGCAAGAACGGGCAAAAACTATTTTTGGATCTTGAAACTATAAACATTATGCTAACATAATATGATTTTATCTTACCTCCAGTCTGTCTCAATTGTTTTGTTCCTCTACGAGAAGTATCTGAAAGGGAAAAATTTAACCGTTTAGCATTCATTAACTTTAGGACTTGATTAAACTAGATTACAAACATAACCCTTAAAAATTAAAGCTTAAAAGCAATAAAAACTAAGTTTCAAACAGCAATCTGATAAATGTTTGTAAAGACATAAAACTAACTACATGAACATTTCCTTATTACAACTAACAAAGATCACATCGTTCCCACACTTCTAAAGGGTGTTGAAAATTCAACGTTACTTTTAATTTGCTAAATAAAAGCACAGAAGAATGGAAAAGTGAAAACTTTAATATTGGAATGAAAAGAACATATGTTCCGGTTAACAATGGAAGATGATGTCAGACAAGTGACCCTTTGGAATTCCGGCAAGCAATCAGTCTTTTATAGAACTTTTCAATGACATTTGCACTTAAACGCACGTCTATTGCTGGCGCAGCAGCAATAATGTTGTCTTTAAGGTCCTGCATTGTTTGTGGGTTGTTGTCAAACACTTGTTCTTTCAAATAACCACACAGAAAAAAATCTAGGGGTGTCAGATCACATGATCTAGGCGGCCAGTTGTTGTTCCCTCCCCTGCGTGAAATTATACGCCCCCCCAAAATTTTCGCGCAAAAGATCAATTGTTGCGGTCGCACTGTGACAAGTGGCACCGTCTTGTTGGAACCATATGGTGAAGACATCCATGGCTTCCAATGCATTCCACAAAAAGTGTGTAATCATCGCTCGATATCGAGTTCCATTGACAGTAGCACTAATCAAAGAAATATGGACCAATCACACCCTCTGCCCACAACCCACACCACACTGTTACCTTTTCTGGATGCATTGGTTTCTGGAATACTCCTTGTGGATTTTCTGTACCCCATATCCGGCAGTTTTGTTTGTTAACATATCCACCCAGGTGGAAATGGGTCTCGTCAGTGAAGATGATTTTGTTGAAAAATTCACCATTGTCCTCTTTTTGCCCTAGGGGCCAATCCACGAATTCACGACGTAGTGTGTGATCATTTGGTTTCAACTCTTGAGTTAACTGTATTTTGTACGCCTTTAAATGCAAATCTTTGTGTAAAATGTTGAATAAGGTGGTTTTTTAATGTCCGTTTGCTGTGAACGGCGACGAATTGATGTGTTTGGGTCCTCTTGAACACTTGCACTCACGGCTGCGATATTTTCCAGGGAGCGACCACGACGACGGTGTACTGGACTAACTTCATCCCTCACTGAACCACTTTCTTCAAACTTGGCACAGATTCTCTTGATTTCCATGTTTGACTGACAACTTTGTCTTCCATATTTGGTACGGAATTTACGACCAACTTCTGCACAGCTTTCCCCACATTTGTAATACTGTTTCACTATGAAGACACGTTGTTCAATGGTGTAGCGTTGCATTTTCACTCACCACAAGATACCTCCTTCCCAACTCACACATCTTCTTGCTGCTTCTCCTACAAAAAAAGAGAAAAACAGGTACAATTAAAAGTAACATTGAAATTTGAACACCCTTTAGCTTCCCCAGCGGACTGAAGGAGACATTTATCTGGTAGTTTTCAACAGATTGATTAATTTAGTTTATTTTACTTCGCGTTTTGTGCTTCTTGGCTAACTTGCGAAGATGGGGATGAGTGATGAAATGATGAAATTGATGAATAGACATTCACAAACAACCAAGCCCGAGCGGAATTCGAACCCGGGACCCTTGGCATCGCAGCGAGTTTTCAATAGAATTAACCTTCTGTTCTAATTACAAGAGTGCCGAACCCTTTTTCAAAACATAAGTTTTTGGGGGTTTGACCAGGTTTTCCATTTACTTGGACCACTGTGCAGTGGTTTTGTGGTTGTTGAGCAATATACAGCATAAGCTGCCTAGAGGGGAGTTGTTCATAAGGCATACTGCGTCATTGGATTTCGGGGGGGGGGGTGAGGAAGAGGACAAAGAACAGAACTTTAATCATAGAGGTACAGTCGTACCAAGAAGAGAAACAGCGCTGCCAACGCGCGAACTAAAGTGAACAATAATTTGTTTTCCTTCTTGCAGTCACCGCAGACGATTATGTTCCCCTTCGATTGTGCCCGAGTGCCCTGCTGTTCCCTCCCTTGCTTCGTTGTTACAAAAAGTCAGCCACATTAATATTATGTCTCTACTTTCTCTGCGTACGATTATCATGCAAACATTTGTCATTGAATATAAGTAACAACAAGGTGTTGAAGAACGCTGAATATTTGGGCAACGCAGGTGCCGGATTACATAGGAAGCAGCTGATTGCATCACCTATGCTCCTTTGGTTCGCATAGATGTGAAAATTCGTCGACATCGGCAGAGTGTTTTCTCTTTTTGGTACATCAAAATAATACATAGTTTTATAGTTTATCTACCACTTCTGTTCACTTCGCACAAATATTTCTGTAGGGATTTATTTTTTTAATTAAATACTAAAAATCCTCATTTCTCTTCGAGAAAGTATTGACATCATATTAAAGTAGTATTATAGTCAGTTTGCAGAGAAATAGATCCAATTTTTTCACAATACTTAAAAATATGACAGTAAACTAAAAATGTACATTCCAGGGCGTCTGTGTTAATTACATTAATGCCTTCGTGATGATGTGGTGGCGGAGAGTACGACCGTGGCTTAAATTCCACGTAAAATAGCATAATTAGCGTAAGCAGAGCTTAATATTATCATTATCATGAATTTTGACCAAAGCATGAAGACCTTAGCTCAAGTTGGCATGTGCAACTTTTTATGGAGTGCGTTAAAACTGCAAAAACAAGTGATGTGAACGACACAGGGAATAGTCCCAGGAGGTTCATTGTCAATGTTTAACCTCGGTGTGTTAAAGTAGCACATATAAATATGTAATCAGCACCACATTAACACCACTTTGGTCAATCATTGTCCGAAATCTGGTGTGGACCTCCTGAGACAATTGCCAGTGTCGCTTTAACACCAGTGTTTTTCAATGTAGATTTCTGGGAGATGGTGTATGACAAAACATAACACGTTACTTCCAACCAGCGGCGTATCCAGGAGAGGTTATCAGGAGTTGAAGTCCCCCTCTGCTTTGGAATGAACGAATTAATTAATTAGAATTTTTTGTGCATCGGCGCATATGAGAATTTGCACCCTGCAAAAATTACGACGAAAATACTTTGATCTAAAAACCCTCCTTACTTGAAGTTAAAAAATGGATGCATCTTGAGAAAAGTTAAAAGTGCAAAGTTGTAAAGAGAACTGCACAGGGCGTACATTACGCGTAAAAAAAGGTAAGGAGGGGCTAAAAACTTCCTCAGAAACAGTGTAGCCTACTAGGTCCGCTTTTCTAAAAAAGCTAAAAAAGTATTAAAACGCTGTCCTCATCTCCTAACATAATGCATCATATTGATTGATGCACCAGAATGCATCGATTGATGCACTAAAGTGCGTTTTATGGCTTCTTCAAACCATCAGATTCACATTTGATGCATTTGGGTGCGTTCTTGTGTGTCGTGAAAGAAACACCAAAGTGCATCATTTGATTCAAGTGAGGATTTATTTCAGCCGAGATGCACCTTAATGCATCAGTTGATGTGCCTTGATGCACCTTCCTGCATCCTTTTGGATGATGCATTCTGGTGCATCAAAACGCATCAACTGATGCATTGAAGTGCCTATCGACTGAAATAAATCCTCACTTGAATCAATTGATGCACTTTGGTGTTTCTTTCACGACACACAAGAATGCACCCAAATGCATCAAATGTGAATCTGATGGTTTGAAGAGGCCATAAAACACACTTAGTGCATCAATCGATCCATTTTGGTGCATCAGTCGATATTATGCATTTAGTTCTCTGAGTGTTGGTGAGACGACTGAGTCCAATTCGAAGTAGTTAAAATGACTTCTCGACGGGAGGAATGGTACGAGGAAGGGCATGCACCTATGGTGGCCTTGATAGGGCGAAGCTTGTTAACCGTTACTACATCCCACTCTTCCTGCCAAGTAACAAGAGGGGAACAACGACACATATTCCGCACGCTCCTGGCTTCCTCAAATACACGTGGGTTGGAGGTCAGTAAAATCTAGCATAAATTGTACAGTCAGCGGCAATAAAAATGGGACACCTAGATCCTGAAATGCTCGATTCCCTGCAAGGCGTTGTGTGTGTTGCCTAACTCAACGGCGATAAGTGGATTTTAATAGCAAATTTTCAATGTAACTTCTGCCACCGCCGTAGAGTTATGCAACACGCATAACACTTTGCAGGAAAGCGAGCCTTTCAAGACGTAGGTGTCCCATTTTCATTGCCGGTTCCTGTGTATGCCCAGCATGGGGATATAGGAGGCTACATCTCCTCTTCAACCAACGGTTTCCTTTTTTAAAATTAGTGTAAATATGAGAACATAACCTTGACAATATAAAAGTAATATTACGGTTTCCGCATAACAAAAATAAATGTGCACAGAAAGAAATGAGTGCTAATTATTTCTCTTCATACAATTACAACATAAGAAGCTTACAATTTTCACTGAAACCATCTTCATTTTAATACCTGAATTTCAATGTAGCTGTACGAATATGTGTAAAATCTAGCAACCAAGACACTCCTCAAACATGTCATCTGTTTTCACGTAGTATACGCCTTCAAGGCTGTAAAAGATGAAAAGCAAGTTATCAACGTGTAGAAAAGCTCCTCTGTTATTAACTGTATTAAACATTGTACCATTGTGGTTGCATCAGAATTGCTATGTGCAAGCTTCAGTTGCCGAGTAATATGAGGATTGGACAGAGGAGCGTACTGGCTACCTGTGCTTACTCTGGGTTCCATCTAATGATAACATTTTGGGGCCCATTTTGCCTAGACAAGAAGTATGTCATTTTTTAAGTCCACTTATACATAAATATCTTAATCGGGACTGGACCTTCAGTTTAAAGTGGAATTCGAACCATTGTGCAATGGAACTTTGACGTTAGTGAAAGGAGCGAATCTTTCCAAAGATTGATTGATTGATTTGGTTTATTTTACTTCGCGTTTTGTGCCTCTTGGCTAATTTGCGAAGATGGGGATGAGTGATGAAATGATGAAATTGGACATGGACATTCACAAACAACCAAGCCCGAGTGGGATTCGAACCCGGGACCATTGGCGTCGCAGTGCGATGTGCTAACCACTCTTTCCAAAGAAGTTGTAACAAAAATCACTACATTATTCTTGATGCAAGAATAACATTCTGCCGTCTTTCCACCACTGTCGCTAAAAAAATGGTTAGCCTACAAGTGTTTAGTCAGACCGATTCAATCCACTCATTCGAGATGCAGTATACTGAAGTTTGGTTGAAAATGAACCAATTAATTTCAAGTTTATTCAATTTGTCACGCCGCTACGCTGTGAAATGTTAGATCTGATTGGTTCCTTATTCAAGGGGCATCTGTCGCACGTTTTATTTGGGTATGAAAGTTAACTAGGGATAGTAAGACAGACAAGTGTTTAATAATGAAAATATACAGGTGCGTATGAAACTTTATAACCACCTGCTCGATTTCTGAGAAGGTTCTCCTCATAATGACATTAAAATATTAGTCTTTTCATGTAAAATTGAATACGTGCTCCAAAAAAAAATGTTCATTTCTTTCATTGTTTTCTAACGTCAGACAATTATCTGGCACGAAATGTAGGACTAGGATTTGTCATTGAAGTAAGGGTTAACCTGGTTAATAATCGGGTTAATAACTTAAATTGGCAACAGATGAATAACAAATATGATAGTCTTAAGTATTTCAAAGAAGTAAATTAGACGTTCTTTTATGGTTCAACAGAAAATAAGTACAAAACATTAATAATGTACATTTTCTAAGTTGAGAAATTGATTTCACAGATATTACTATTTTACAATGAGGCTTTAGTTTCATAATTTTGTAATATTGCAGTGTTTTGCGATTCAGAAAATATTGATCATTTTAAATTTCGCTGTACTAATGATACAACATTTCCATAAACATATACAGAGCACATAATTATTTCTACCAATTTATACTAAAATATACATATAACATTAAGGATTCCATACTAAGGGAATCATGAATGTTTTATATTGTGCGATGTAATTAAAAAAGCAAAAATAATCAGAATCATCAAAGTGCAAGTAGGAGAAGGAAAATGTTTCCGCTAGCTGATTCGACAATGCAACTTTTAGATTACAAAGCAAAACCTTTACTAAATTTACAACAGGGAGTCGAAGTTACGATTCGTATGCATTATATTGTTTTTAGGTTTTAACTAAGATTGATAACATACTAATTTAACAACTTATAATTCCTTTTCAGTTCCTTCGCCTTCAGATACGAAACTCCCCTTTGCACGATCATTGCTCTAACGTGTGATACTAATTGTATAAAATAGATGCACAGAACATTAAATTTGCACATCTGTAATACTGAAGCGTTGTCTCGCACTACACATTAGAAAATTTGCATTTTTATCTGAAAATCAGCAATTGTAAACCTCTTTAAGTGAAAAACTGCAATGAATCTTAGTAATTATGAACCTTATATACACTAACATATCAAGATAAGCCTACCGGCACTAAGCATTTCTCGAGTTCAAATTTTTACTTCGTGTTCTTTTCCTCTTGATGATGGCATTAAGTTCACACGGTCCCACTTGACGTCATCAGATCGTACGCATTTTGAGTAAACGACGACTCAATCTTACATGTATTCTAATGACCTCGTTATTCACTTTTCTGGAATCATTGAAGTCTCACTTCTTCAGCGAGGGTGGTGAATTGTTTATTACTTAATTTGAGCACTAATTTATTGCAGGTCGTGTGTTGGAATTGAAAAAATAGTTCTTGCGTTACAAGATTAAAAATTTTTGTACCTTTCATGTTTAAAAAGTAAGACAGGAAGCGGAATGAGAAACGCTTGTCATTTTCTAACATGGGTCAGGATGTGATGATTGCTGATGGGACTATAATGGAAGCTAGACATAGTGAAATAAATGCTACCAGGAACGGAAATAAAAAAAAGTTAAAAGGCTAATAAAAGATCAGTTTCATTCAAAATAGGATTATCTAATGAAAAGTATACGGGGAATTATAGGGTGAAAAACCCAAACAATCCTAAAGTAAGTTTAAGTACAAAGGTTGGTGTCGTCAAACATAACAGTGATGCATACTACATGTCTTTAGGTAGGACATCAAGGCCCATGGACAAGTACATTTCCTAGAACACAAAACTTCAATGCAGTAAAATTAGACTATATCCTATGTAAGGAGAAAATAGATGTTCAATTCGTTTAACAAAGTCGTGTGAAGCTGGTAAAGTTGTCTTTTTCGGACAACATATAGTGCAATCAATTTTGTTAAAAAGAATTCATCAAGAAAAAACACCATTTAGCAGCAATAACCCCAAAAGGCGTGTTAGTCAGAGAAGGATAAGTCTATTGTGTACCAACTACCAGAGGATGAGATAATTGAATATATCATATCTAGAATACCAATAATAGCAGTAACAAGAATGAAGATTTTTCAGTGACGAGGGGGAAGTACATCAAGAATCAGCTATAAGTTCTAGTCATACTATAATTTATAACTTATCATTATTGATTTAAAATACATATTTTAAAATTTCCAAATTGCGACTGTGGTAATTCAATGGTTGGTGCTCATCACTTTATTTTGAAATGTCATATTCGTGCAGAGAAACGAATGATTTTATACAAAGCATTATCCAAAATTAATATATTTTTTCCCCAAAAAATGAACTTCATTTCTGTGAGCACCAGATATTTGCATTGGATAAGATACTTGTTTTTTTTTCATGCAAGTTAATATGAAATTGTAAATGAATGAGTGAATATATTTGTATGCAAAAACGTTATTTAAGAATGTATTTGAATTTTATGTATAGAATTTTACACCAAAAGTGTATCTTTATGTATTCAAATTGTATACAGAACCAAAACAATGTAAATAAAATTTTGTTGTTGATGAGGGAATTATTCAATCGAGTTCCTGATTTTGGATTATTAACTTAGGAAAGATAGAATTTCTACAGGTGGATGACCCCACATGGACGCCTATAGCTTTCTGAAGAATATTGGTATAATTTTAGCAGTATTCACTCGATAATTTTCCACAAAGGCGTAAGTTACGTTCAATTAAACTCGGAAAATATGAAATTAAATAATGATTCAGAACTGTCGCTTCAGACAAATTCGTAAGTGCTGCTAAGTAACATTGCGCGAATATTCTCAAACGCATAAACGTGTCCCACAGGCCAACCTATTGGTATATACCTTGGTTTTCAGGATCAATTGAGGAATGAATGATTATTTTATGATATTTCGATTAATGTTAACGTTTGCATATCTATGATCATAGAAATATCCCATGGCTGCTGTGTTGTTGGGATCGCTGGGTGGATTGGGATCTGTTCTTGTCCCAAAGCAGAGTTTGCAGGTAGAAGCAGACGGACTGTCTGTGCGAGCACAACATCGCTTCGTTCTCTGTAAAGAGAAAACCAAAAAGGCATTAGCTGCATATGAAAAAGATACTGCATTTCTCTACAGGACGCATACACACGAACACATGTAGTGTTACAAGTGATTCCGAAAGTGGGTATCACCGAAATTCTGGACACTCCTCAACAAATGATTGTTTTAGATCTACTCTGTGCTCGTATGTAGCTACTCGGGATCGGACCTACAGTTTAAACTGGAATCCAAACCACTATGTAATGTGCCTTCAGTGCGGTGAAAGGAAAGTCAGATACAGAGAAACATGAAGGAAACGTAAGATAAACGAAAAATAGAGAAGCAGAGGTAGAAACTGGGAGAAAAAGAAGAGCAAGCTAAAGAGATAAATTTGTTAATTAGAGTCGTTTATCTTTCAGTTTTGGATAATCGTAACGATGGGTGATGATATGATGAAATTAATGAAGGTACACTCACAAGGAACATCCTTGTCTAGGCCGGGATTCGAACCCGGGATCCCTAGCATCGTATCGCGTTGTGCTAACTACTCCGCCACGGGTGTCGGCTGTAAAGAGAGAATGTAAGCGATATAGGGTAAAAGGGGAAGAGAGGAAGGATCTTCGCACCATAACAACCGAAAGAGATCCAATTTGACAATTGTTCGTCCACCCCTGAGATCAACAACATTGACGACTCCACGGTGCCCCCTGGAATGGATAGTTCAAGTTTAATTCCACTTCAGTCTCCACGAGTTATACTTCTGGTCTACTTGCTTCAACATAGTCAAGCTTGAACTTGTGGACAATTTATACCTTCCGTAGTTGGATCAAAATCAGGGCCCCTTGATTACGAGTCAAAATCATAAGCCATTACAGTATCAGGGAGACCCATGGAACTTCTTCATATTTATTAACTCTGTGTTATTCTAATACATGCTTCCCAAGTTCGATTCCATCTGGAAGCACATTTCAGTGGTTTAGTAGGTTGAGTATCGCAAAAAAAATATAGATCCCAAATCAATTGGCCTCTCTGTAAAGCTTTCACCGTCAAAATTCGTATGCCGGTAAATATGGAAAGCACTTTTCAAAATCGCGAACTTAGGAAATGTAATCTCCTTATATATATTTCATATTGGTACATAGCCGACCTCTGTGGCGGAGTGGATAGCACTGCACGCTGCAACGCCAGGGGTCCTGCTTTCGAATCCCAGCCTGGGCATGGATGTTCTTCTCGAGTGTACTTTCGTCAGCCTCACATCATCACTCATGCTCATCTTCTCGATTAGTCAAAAGTGGCAGAAAACGAAGTAAAATAAACAAAATTAATCAAATATATACAAACGAGATGATGAATGATGAAATTCCAAATCTAAAAATTATCTATTCGAATATTGTCAATTGCTCCTGTGCCACCCCTATGGCGAGTGGTAGCGTCGTCGCCTTGTAATCAAGGGCTCCTGGGTTCAATTCCGCTGTCGGCACACAGTGGTTTGGATCCCACTTTAAAATGTAGGTTCAGTCCCGATTAGCCTTTCTGTGCATGAAAAGCCATTGGGAATTGGTGTCAGCAGTTCAAGGCCGGTCGCACCAGTGTCACGGACAAGGAGCGGTCCGGACGACCTGTGAACGTGTCAAAAAAATCGGTCGGTAAGGCTGAGAAATCAAGGAACATCCACCATACAGTCCAGATCTGGCGCCCTCTGATTATCACCTCTTCGGCCCTATGAAGAAGGCATTGTCTGGCGAGCACTTCTCGTCTCATCCTGAAGTGCAACATGCTGTGCGGCAGTGGTTGCAGCAGCAGCCGACGACGTTCTATGCCACTAGCACTTCCAAATTGGTGTCACGGTGGGGAAAATGCATTCCGTCGGTGGTGAATATGTAGAAAAATAAGTAACGAACTGCTACTCCTGCACACCTATTGTCGTCTTGTTTCACCAATAAATTGCTGTGAAAAAAAATCATGGAACCGACTTATTGATTTGCCCTCGTACAATAACTGATATAAAAAAGCAATCCATGTAATTTCCTGTAATGCTTTTGATGCAGTGATGATGAAACACATGTAATATCTATGTTAAAGACTTGACAGGGTTACTACAGGGTAGCACGGACCCGACTGACTCATTTCAAATTTGAAATCCGCGCCGGCGCGATATATTGCTCTGGTTGGCGGGAAGGGGAACGGTAGAAGAAGGGAGCCATTTCAGGTAGTCAGTTGCAAGGGAGCGTTGAAAAATGCAACAACGTGTTACCTGTGTTCGTAGTTATTTCGAAATGTAGCCTGTGACAGAAGTCCAGCGTGTCTTTAGACGACACATCAATATTGATCGACATTGACACATACCGTCTCGGAATAACATATTGACTTGGGTGAAGAAATTTGAAGAAACGTATCATAAACTAAAATAAGCCATTGCTGACCAAGTTGCGACTATTGATGAGGACCTAAGGAAGCGCGTGTGCGGCAACTTCCAAACACGCTTGCAACAGCATTGACGTAAGCGGAGGCCACATGCCTGTTGTAGCTCTTTTTTTAAAAAAATAATCTTATAATCTGTAAGTAATCAATAGCATACTTGGACGTGTTTATAGACGGTTTCGCTTATTTTTCCCTGTTTCCATATGACCATTTGAAGTGTGTCAGTTGGCTCCTTATCACTCTGTATTATGTAGTTGGTATGATTGCAAACAGCATAATTACATTCACCGGATTTGTGGATTATTTCTATAAGTAATAAAGATGTGGTTTACGCGGAAATTCAAGATTAGAGAAACATATCCACAGAATGTACCTATACAGTCTGCTTTTCGACAATATTATGAAAATATTCTAAAAATAATATTTATTTTATAAGGTTTAGAGTTTCCTTGCCGACATATTTGCGCAAGGTTCTAGGTTCACGTTTATTCTGCCATCTAGTTCATCAAATCACAATCTGCCGTGATTGACTTATCAAACACAATATTTCGATCATTGCAGATGAAATTCGTTGTACGGGGCGGTCAGAATGAAAGTTCCTCTATTCAGAGTCCTGTGGAGTAGTTCAAATTTTCACCACAAGATGGAAATTCGGCGCTTAAAATTAAAATTCCCCTAATTAGAACTCTGGAGCCCGTTCTTTGTAGGTAACGGATTGCGGTGAAACTTGGTATAGAGGCTAAGGAGACCATGGGCAAGCGCATGCTAATGAAAAAAAAAAATGTTCAAATTTCCATCACCAGGTGGAAATGTGGCGCTGAAATGACAACATCCAGAAATCGGACGTGCAACGCTTATTTTTAGTTTGTCAGTATAGAAGTGTGCAATATGCGCGCCGTCAATGTGAATGACCAAGACAGCGTGATCAATGATCCAACTGGAGGATGTTGTTCACTGTGCACCAATTTCAGCGCCACATTTCCACCTGGCGGTAAAAATTTGGACTGCTTTTTCTACCGTCAGCATTCGCTTCCTCATGGTCTCCATAATAACAAGTTTCGCCGCAACCAAATGCTTCGAACGGGCTCCTGAGGGCTCTGAGTTGGGGTACAATTTGTGCTAACTACGCAAGCAGCATATGACTTGCCCTTCTGCGCATGCGACTGAACAGCAAATGAGCTGTGTTATCTTCAACATGACAATCCAGACTCTCTCATCTGCGCGTAAGATATGAGCAGGATGATCCGAATATAAAACAGTTCTAGAAACTTATCTTTGCATTTCTTCTGTGCATGCCCACCGTTGACACAGAACTGGAGCTTCCCCGTCCTCATTGAGCAGAAGATTCCTAGCTCGTCGCACATGGGGACGACGGTTTGCACGGAGCAAGCGTCTTTTGGATCCAACACGTAACTGTCGTTTATATAACTGCCGGCTTGGATACACTCTCCGCTTTCATTCCTGAATCCAGATCTGTAGCAAATAAACAAAACATTTAGGAGCGCTATATTCTGAAGAGAAAGATTCACAATTCTTTAAGTTTCGAAGAGTCACTACTTTCTGGAACACGAAATAAGGCGGCTGGCAGATCTGCGCTCTTGCCACATCGACACCACAGCTGTTTCATACATGATGCAAGAATAGCATATGAGCCTCCCCGATGACGTAGAAGTAACGCCTTCGCCTTGAAATCAACAAGCCCCGGGTGTGATACCCGGTGGAGGCACATAGTGGTTCGGATCTCACTTTAATATGTAGGTCCAGT
The DNA here is from genome assembly GCF_977018435.1 of Lepisma saccharinum. Lineage (NCBI taxonomy): Eukaryota > Metazoa > Arthropoda > Insecta > Zygentoma > Lepismatidae > Lepisma > Lepisma saccharinum. Next base: position 37,526,592 of record NC_139233.1, read on the forward strand.
CCCGATTAGACTTTCTGTGAATAAGTTGACTTAAAAACTTAAAATAAAGAATTCATACGCATTTGATGGAAAGATCATGGATTTCAACAGCCTTTTCCCCTTTAGTATAAATGAATTACAGTACAGGAAATCCCCAAAATAGATTCACGCGAGGCAGAAAAATCGTGATGGTAATAGAATGAGAAAATTACTTTGGTTTATTACATGCTTCTCTGGTGTTAAGATGTGTCCTTCTGGGAAAACACCTAAATGTTACCCTTTCTTTCCCAAATATTCTTTCTTCCCTGGAAACTGCACTTGCAGAAACACGAAACTTGGCGTCTGAACACAGAACCAGGGCTCAATCTATCATATCTCATGGCCATTCCTCCATTATTACGATTAGCCCAAAATGATTGATAACCAACGTAAAGTAAATCAATCCAATCATATTATATAGTGTTGATCAGGCAGACTTTTTACATTTGTAAAAGAGTTAATGTACGTAGACAAAACAAGGGCATTTTCAAGAACGTATATTCATTTCTTTCCATCTTTATTTACCTTTATTGTACTCTGTAATGAACATACTTTAAAGATAACAAAGTATCGATTATTGCGACTTTGAGCTCTAATTGCACCTTTGACTTATTTGTAAACACCACATGAAGCTTTTCCCTTGACTAGCATTAGCTAGGACGGAAGTTTATACACTAAGCTATTCGGAAGTGCTTCAAGTTGACGCTTGGACCACGTAAAGCTGTATTGTGAACGCTGCTAAATTGTGTGCGAGAACCGATTGTTGTTCCTCGCTCGATGTGTCAGTCACCAGCGTACTCCCGCCCAGACGCCTATTTACGTGACTTGTAGCATACAGTGTTTAAATATTGACTTATTTGTGCAGAAAATAAAAATAAACTACGATATTATCTTCGATATTTAGACACTTACTCAGGTTTCCAAAAAGTTACTTTATCTGAACAGTCATAAGAATTCCAAAATACCCGTCTGTCCAACTGGGAGCAATCAACACTCACGTTGCACGTTGCACGTTGCATTTTCTTGACTTTTTCTTTGTGAAGTGCCGTTTCCTTGACTTCTATTTCCATTTTTCCCCAGTTTCTTTCATGTTTGTGCGATCTTATTTTGATTTCCTCTGCAACTGTCGCTCGAGGTTTTTATCTTCTTCTTCTTTTTACTTGAAGTTCACTCTGGCCGTGGGGTGCGGTGAGTGCGGCGTCCTAATTCCGCAGTTCCGATCTGGTTTACTGCGGGATTGTGGTGTCCTCTTAGTTCGTTCCAGAACTTTGCAGTTAGCCTTTTGATGACATCTTCTATCTTATCAATTTCGAGATCTTCATGTATTTGCTGATTAGTTGTGTATCTATCGTGGCCGCTGATTATTCTTGTGGCTTTGTTTTGAATTATCTGTAGTTTTGCCATGTAGGATTTCGCAGCATGATGCCATGCTGGTATTGCATAAAGTAATGCAGTCCTAATCATAGTTTTGTAGAGGCTTATCCTTGTGTCTAATGACAGCTGGAGATTTCTGAAGATTGCATAAAGTCCTCCTATTCTCTGATTTCCTTTGTGGTGTATTTCTTCTATGTGGTTTTTAAACGTAAGTCCACTGTCTAGCGTTAATCCTAAATATTTAGCCTTCCTGGCGTTTGTGATGTCTTGTCCAAAGAGCTTCAATGTTTCTTGCTCTTGTCTTCTCCTCCTGGCAAAGATAACTGCTATGCTTTTGGTTGGATTGGTTTTGATTCTCCATTTCGTTGTCCAGTGTTCGAATTCAGCTAGCTGTCTTCTTAGTGTTGTGTAGCAGAACTTTAGTTGTCTTCTGGATGCGAAGAAGGCCGAGTCGTCCGCGAAGAGTGCTGGGAAGCATCCTGGAACTATCGGGTCAACACTCGGCTAGCACCTGGCAATATGTAGCTAATAATTCGTAATCACGACGATTAACTTATCCTTTGCAAAATAGATTTGTAGGTAGGCCCATTAACAGCAACAAATCAGAAATGTCTTTTTTCTGAAATTAATTAAATGTAAGTTAACACCTGAAATATATTAGTTACGGAAATTAATTCCACATCATTAGTTCTTAGAAACCAAATAATGACATATGTCGCCATCTAGCATGTTTCTAATTAACCTCGGTGGACACATGTGCAAATCCTTTTTGCATAAATCTAACATGTAGAAAATCGTGTTGCTTACTATACAGAGTGTACAAGAAGTACTCGTACCCCTACATTATGTTACTTTGTACATATTACCTCCATATACATATATGTGACATATTTATTTATCATAACATACTTACTTATGTATCTATTTATTTACATTATAACATACTTGGGAACTCTATATTACAATACATCGATTGCCCCGTGCGTTGTCGTTCTTGCACCCACACACACGTCACTAGCAGTTCCTCAGCACTAGAGCTATTCCCGCTCACATCAGCCATGACGTGACTTGTGACACGAATTGGAGCGAACGTTGCCTGTGACCTTCAGAGCATGGATGAGAACCACGAATGCGAAATCATTCCCAAGCAACCCAACACTGATATCACTTATCACACGCCGCATTAAACACCGTCAGCGCGGAGAGCCTTCGTTGTTAGGTTAGGTCTGATAGGTTTAGTTCTCTTAGCATAAATGCACTGCACTTTCTCGAGGTTTGACCGAAAAGGCATTATTTATGCTTAGATCTCTAAACCTAGCATGTCTAAAATATTAACGACAACATTCATCGTGACGTCAGTTCACGACGGTGTTCAATAAGGTGTCCGATAAGTGAGACACACCGAATACCGGCCAATTTTCAACACAATCGCAACAGGACACATGCAAGTAGGGGTATGGGGACATGATTGATTGAGTTGGTGTTTTAAGTCCACTTTATGCACTGTAAGGCTAATCGGGACTGGACCTACAGTTTAAAGTGGGATCCGAACCACTATGTGCCTCCACCGGGTATCGAACCCGGGATCCCTTGAGGGTATGAGGACTTCTCGGACACTGTAGGCTACATTGAGTAGAGTGAAGTACATATGTATTACCAGGCTAATTGTTCATCACTATGTTTTTCTATTTGTTTTACCAAATGGGAGATTCAAGAATTGGCACAAATTGCCAAACAAGCTGCTGACAACTTCAAGAGAAAAAATATGGAAATGCTTTTGTTCAATTTGCCTAGAAATACAATAGAGTGTGATGCATAAATATTACCAAGCAAATTGTCCATCACCATTTTTATTCTCATTATTTTACCCAATGAGTGTTTCAAGAATTGAAACGAAACATTCTTTTCATGAAACAAAACGCGATAGAAGCTGCTTACGACTTCTGCACCTGCATACATAAAAATCCATTCCTTGATCGCCAGAAAAAAAGTGAATGAAAAGTAGCGAACCGAAACATAATTGTGCATCGCACTGTACTTACCAATTATCGATACACTGCAGTTGCCTCCAGTTACGCATGAACCAATTGCACCAGCAACATGAGCACCAAGGCTTAAACAAAGCAGTTGGCTTTTTGTTCCTGGGCAGAACTTGTGCAATATGTCCACGAACTTTGCAACACATTTCCTGTTGGGGTAAACATTAAACTTTGAAAGCGGAAGCCATGCTAGGTACGTAAATTTGTTTTCACTCACCGAAAGTAACTAGATACTTATAATGGCACTTAAAGTAATAGATTATTTTTACTTCACCGTTAATAATTATTTACAGCGTGTCCATAAATATACTGTCATACTTTAAAGTGGTATTACGTCGCTCGTATTTAAATGAAATTGGTGACATTTGAAAGAAAAACTGAAATATTTTATTTTACAACTCATGGACATTGAATGTGGCCCCCACGAGTGGCCCTGCAGACATCAAGGCGATATTCCCATTCATGCCACACACGCTCCAACATATCCACAGAGATGGACTGGATTGCAGAAGTGATGCGAATTTGCAGTTCTTGCAGGTTTTGAGGCAATGGGGGTACATAGACACACCAACTACGTTCTTGTGGGGTCGCTATAACCACTTCAATCGCACGCTGAACCTTCAACAAACTCTGCGTCGAATGATAAAACACACCAACACGTTCACCAAACTCTGCGTGTAATGATATTCTAAAACACACCAACTACGTTCTTAAATCTTCTGTAATAACAACACAATTTTAAAGGAAAACATTCACATGTAATCTGCCTGCCTGCTAAATATCCAACATTGAACCAGCATCGTCCATTGTTGTCAGGAGTGAATTTATTTCAGTTTCTATGTTTGATCTCATTCATTGCTGATATTGGTGTCCATTGTCGACATGCACAAAAATATTTAAGTTTTTCTTTCAAATGTCACCAATTTCATTTAAATACGATTATCCAAAGCGACGTAATTCCACTTTAAAGTATGACAGTATATTTATGGACACGGTGTACTTTGACGAAAAATAAGGCCGTTTTAAGTCGAGTTCCTGTTTTTTCGACTTTCTGTATGGATCTGTTTTATACAGTTGACACAGAATTTCACCCACACACAACAGCTGTTGTGTTGACATTGCATTAATAGGTACATTCTTTGCATAAGGTCTGCCTTTTCCTATTTTACGCTCCACCTCTCTTCCTTTCCACTCTCCATCTCCTCCAATTCTTTCAATCCCTTCTTTTCCACTTCCTTCTCTCTCAAACTCTTCCCTCCTTTTTTTCTCTCGCTCCACTCATTTTCCTTATCACTCTCTGTTTCTTCCCTTTGCAAGGTTCCCCTTAACCTGGAAAACCTGGAAAAACCAGGGAATATTGAAAATATATTGGTAAACCTGAAAAAATTATGGAATGACAATTATTTTCCGTACTTGTCAGAGCGTTGAAACTATTTTCCCCCTTTGAACCAGTGTCTTGTTGGTAGGATTGCATCAAACGTTTCTATACTTTATTTTTGCTGATTTATTTTGAACAGACTTCATTAAATTTTATTTTCTTGAATACCAAGTGCAACCTACATAACACTTAAATCTTGGTTATTGGACTGGTAAAGTATCACATAATGGTCCGAATTTTTAAAATTAACAGAAAAATTTGGAATTCGTTCTGAAAAAAATGAATTGGTACCGCACCTTTCCATCTAAATTCTACCATTCTCATTCCCTCATTTCTTTTGCAGCTTCTCTTTTATTTTCACTCTTTTCACTTCTCTTAATCTCTCCTCTCCCTTTTCGCTTGGTTTTCTCCCTCCTATACCAGTTCCTATGCTAGTTTTATTTCCCCTCTCATTCTCTGTCTCTTCTTACCTCTTTTCTTTCTCTCTCTTAATCTTCTTACCTTTCAATCTCTCTGTGTCCCTTCTTCACTATTTTTCTGCAATTCGCTCTTTGTTATTTACCTCCAACGAGAAACTTGTGTGTCCCCTCTTTGTTCATCCCCAACCCATGGATGAGAAACGTGAGATTCTTTGAGCAGTTGAAGCCTTTGTTTACGAGGGTGTCGAAGTTATACCACTCAGCCAATACGTCAGTATTGTTATTTCTGGAAATAGAGAACACTGTTTTATTTTTCCACTGCAACAGTACACTCCACTGCTCCAACTTTAACTCAAATTAACTCACTAATATGACACCGTGAGTACGTAAATATTGTAATAACACATTGAACGCAGAAATTTTAATAACTCATTGTAGACAAATCACGCACAGTCTCTGTATCAGCCTTTGTACAGTGTCTCTCAAAAGTTTTAGGACAACGACATTTTAAACTAGGCAACCCAATTTACGCAAGGCGTTGGTGGGTTGCGTGTACAGTTAGGCTCAATTTCAGGGTTGCCACATGCACAATAGATATTTATAAAATACGCGAAAGAAATAAAAACAAGTATTATCGTATGAAATTATTAAAAATATCACTATTATATCGCAAGTGACAAAATTCTTTCTCAAAGAAAAAAATAGGTTTTCTAGTATTTCATTGCTCATGAGTATACAGAAAGGAAAAAAAGGTGATAGAAAACGAAAGGTGACAAAGAAGAGGAGAACGAGAAAGCGAAAGGAGAAGAGGAAAAGTTGAGGAGAGAAGAAAGAAAGGATAGACGAGGAGAGGAAATGTCGTAAGGAGAACGGAAGAAGATTCTAGGAGAGATGAGGAAAATGGAGCAAAGAAGAGAAAAGAGAAGGAAAACGAGATGAGAGAAGAGGAGACGAGAAGAGTGGAGTGAAGAGTAGAGTAAAGGAGAGAAAAGAGAAGAAGGAAAAGACGATAGCAGTGGAGTCGGAAATCTAAGACAGGAAAGGAGATACTAGGAGTGGAGATGAGTGGGATAGAGATAAGATGCGAGTAAAGTAGGGAAGGCGATATGAGATAAAAGCAGAGCAGAAGGAGGGAAGAAGAAGGAGAAGGAGAAGAGAAGGACAGAAGAGACTGAAGAGAAGAGGTAGTTGCAGAAAATAACGTCTCAGCGTCAAGAATTGATGCATTGGTCAAATTATCGACATGAAACATTCAATAACATTTTGAAATGTATTGGAGAATTTATTAAATCGGTGCGAAATGCCTTTTGACTTAGTTCAGAGCAAGGTAAAATCTTCCATGTAAGATCTTTGATTTTACCTGCGATTATACCACTAAAAACATGAATGTAATTTTAATAAGAATTATCCCACTTTTGTCCACTTCTCGGTTCGTTGAAATGGAGATTTTGTAATTTAATATTTCCCCTCCCCCCATCATTAATTCCAAATTGAATCATTCCGTTTCACATGGCGTGGACAATGAACACAATGTGATAGGTCTAAAACTTACGAAAATTTTCTGCCACCGGAAGGGTTTGAACCTACGACCATCAGATTGACAGTCCTGAACGGTAAACACTACCCTACAAGCTTTCGCTCCTGAAAGTAAGTAGAAGGAGCTGACCAATGTGAAATGTAGATGCAACTCTCCTCCTACATATAATGTGCAAACAATACTTGTTTGTAACAAAGAAATCGAAGGTATTACGACTCGGCGAAAACATTTAATGGAGAATTGCACATTCATTCTATATTTGCGGAGGTTTCCTTGCATTGAACTCGAGTGGGAAAAGGGGTAAAATTAGTATGTCCTGAATTTCCACAAATATAAATAGTTATTTCATTAATATTTGTCAATGTCTTTGAAGCAGTACACAATTATCGTTAGAGTATCATAATTCACGATCGTATACATGAAAATATCCCTTTGAACGTGTGTCAATTCATTTATTTCTTTCTCTTTTTTTATAAATTCCATATGCAGAACAATGTAGCCACTATACACTGCTATTACAAATAATGTTACCATACTCTTGTTTAATAGAATTGAAATAAAAATAGAAAAAAAGAACACCTAGTATGGAGGATCGAACCTGAGACCGCAATCAATGCTTTCAAGAACTCTAACCAATACACTACGCCCTTTGTTTTCCTTGGATCAACAGTTCGTAATTCTTCTGTCGCGTCAATATTGTAAACGTTATCCTGCAAAAAGAAGTTCAATACTCTGATATAGCTCTGTACTTCTAGAATTACTCTATACACATGCATTTGTAATTTAACTCTGAATTTATTTCTTCGTTGTTAGTATATCTAACCTTGTGAATATATATTTTATTTGTAATTTTATAACGCTTACATGAACACCTACGAAATAGTTCCTTATAATTACCTCCGGTTGACCAAGTTGCCAATATAAACAAATGGAATACAGATTGTCTTTGAGCTTACATTGTTAAGAAGGAGCGGATATACGTATTATTATCGCAATACTTATTCAATAAGGTTTCTTGTTTGTCAGAAATTATCACTTAAAATATTGCATGTTGAGCTAGTGCCCACCTAGCCGCCTCTGATGAAATATATCATTCTTCAGATTTTCTTTCAAATTCGACTCTGGTCACTTGTAACTTGCTGGGTGCAGACACTGTGCATGGACGCACACTGTTTTGCGATAAGAAGCGGCCTTGAATAGCGTGAGTGAGTCACTTTGAACGCGAACAAGCTGCCCTACCAAGCTTGTCTGCCTTTGAAAACCAAGTCACTTTTTTTCACCGTTTCCGAACGCGATTGCTATTGTAGAAGTATATATTCTCTCAAAAGAGCAAGAAAGGAAATTAGACCAATGTTCTCCCGTCGTTTACAACCAAATATTATCTATTAAACGAAAAGTTCACGATTGTCAATAAACCTATCTGAGCATAAGGTGGATGTAAATAATAAATTTAATAGAAAGATTCTCAAAATTTCTCTCCCACTGTCTACGTCAAGCCAGTACCCAGGGGGGGGGGCATGGGTGCCATGCCCCCTCGAACCTTGAAATATTTGAATGTGAACCTATCAATAACTACGTAAATAACATCGTCGATTTTAGAAATGTGTAAACATTTCAATTTTGTTTTTACATTAATTATTCTGTTTCTTGCGCAAAAGTCTTCAGGCTGCAATATTGCATGTTTTTAGTTTCATAATGCAAGGCTAGCAGACGTCCGATTCACCGATTTAGTCAGGACAGTGCGTTACTTTCAATCCCTGTATCGACTTTTTCGAACTGCAATCGTGATTTGAGAATGTCTCTTTATTATTTTTTTTTCCTTAACTCACAATTAGACATGTTCTTTATTGTAATAATAATTCCTAGTACGCAACATTTAATTTATATATATATATTTTTTTCTAAACATAGAATTATCATGACTTTTCAATGGCGCTCGCACTATTTGAACTATTTTGTAATATCTGTGTCTCTCTCTCTCTCATATATATATATATAATATATAATAAAATATATATATAAATTTGTGTACGTCAATGTCAGAAATGCAAGCAATATTTTTATTTATTTTTAACCCAATTAAAGGAATGTGGAAGAATTTAAAAGAAATAAGAAAGAGCGGAACGACTGTTGCTCTACTCTAAAAATTGTTGTTCTTCGAGGAAGAAAAATAAGAAGGATTTACTCCAGCACCTTAACACAGTGTCCCACAATTCTCTCTTGACTAATACTGTCAAATGTGAAGTGATTTTATGAATAAAATTTTCCGCCTGTTTAAGTCTAACGTTGCGCAGATTTGGTAGTTCGCAAACGGTGTAATTGTTTCATGTTACCTTACGCAACAGCAAATACATTTCTGAACACGAGACTTGCGTCAGGAAACAAGCATTTAGTCTGTTCCAGTATCGCAGGAAAAGAATATCGTCCTGCAATGTTCAAGCCTCTAGATATTTTCCATTAATAATGTCTAATCTCGCTGCGGGACGGCGTAGGTTCGAATCCGGCTCTGGTCGGAATTTATTCGGCCTACGTACAGGGCTGGTGGCAACCCACCATCGTGAGGAAATTGGGGAGCTCCGAGTGAGAGAGCTGGTCAAGAAGACCTACAATAACGGCTGGGGGTTCGTCGGGCTGATCACCCGTCACCCCAATACTAGTCTGAGACCTCCACGCTATAACAGGTGACGGAGGAATAGTGTGGGAGGGAGACCAGCAGTCGGTAGGTAAGCCAAGGGCCGTCAAGGTGCTGTAGAGCTGTGGGTTATATATGTCTAATCACAATAATAAGTTAGAAGAAATAACTCGCATTTTCACAACTACTAATATTCTCGTATTTCTTCATCACTTAGAAAATTATATCTCAAAGATATCTGCTATACTACAAGAAAGCAATTCAAAATTAAAGTAAAAGTTCAACTACATGTATACCCTACGACATTTACAATATTGGAGGGACAGAATACTTGAAAATTGTTTCTTCAATCGAAGGTAAGGGCGTGGTGTAGTGGTGAACAATATGAAAAAATTCCTCTCCAAGCAAGGAAGAAATGGTATGCAAATTTCTTATTAGTGCTTTATACTTAATTTAGGTCAAACAAAAATGTAAAGGTTAACCAGATAGAAATAAAAATTGTAATAGCAGTAAAAAAAAATAAAAAAAATAGTGATTACAGTACTCGGTTGGACAGCTAACGGTCCCAGGTTAGATCCTCCATACTAGGTGTTCTTTTTTTTCTTTTTTCTAAATCCCCTTCTATTAAATAAGAGCATGGTAACATTATTTGTAATAGCAGTGTATAGTGGCTACATTGTTCTGCATATGGAATTTATAAAAAAAGATAAAGAAATAAATGAATTGACACACGTTCAAAGGGATATTTTCATGTATACGATCGTGAATTATGATACTCTAACGATAATTGTGTACTGCTTCAAAGACATTGACAAATATTAATGAAATAACTATTTATATTTGTGGAAATTCAGGACATACTAATTTTACCCCTTTTCCCACTCGAGTTCAATGCAAGGAAACCTCCGCAAATATAGAATGAATGTGCAATTCTCCATTAAATGTTTTCGCCGAGTCGTACTACCTTCGTTTTCTTTGTTACAAACAAGTATTGTTTGCACATTACATGTAGGAGGAGAGTTGCATCTACATTTCACATTGGTCAGCTCCTTCTACTTACTTTCAGGAGCGAAAGCTTGTAGGGTAGTGTTTACCGTTCAGGACTGTCAATCTGATGGTCGTAGGTTCAAACCCTTCCGGTAGCAGAAAATTTTCGTAAGTTTTAGATCACATTGTGTTCATTGTCCACGCCATGTGAAACGGAATGATTCAGTTAGGAATTAACGATGGGGGAGGGGAAAATATTAAATTACAAAATCTCCATTTCAACGAACCGAGAAGTGGACAAAAGTGGGATAATTCTTATTAAAATTACATTCATGTTTTTAGTGGTATAATCGCAGGTAAAATCAAAGATCTTACATGGAAGATTTTACCTTGCTCTGAACTAAGTCAAAAGGCATTTCGCACCGATTTAATAAATTCTCCAATACATTTCAAAATGTTATCGAATGTTTCATGTCGATAATTTGACCAATGCATCAATTCTTGACGCTGAGACGTTATTTTCTGCAACTACCTCTTCTCTTCAGTCTCTTCTGTCCTTCTCTTCTCCTTCTTCTTCCCTCCTTCTGCTTTGCTTTTATCTCATATCGCCTTCCCTACTTTACTCGCATCTTATCTCTATCCCACTCATCTCCACTCCTAGTATCTCCTTTCCTGTCTTAGATTTCCGACTCCACTGCTATCGTCTTTTCCTTCTTCTCTTTTCTCTCCTTTACTCTACTCTTCACTCCACTCTTCTCGTCTCCTCTTCTCTCATCTCGTTTTCCTTCTCTTTTCTCTTCTTTGCTCCATTTTCCTCATCTCTCCTAGAATCTTCTTCCGTTCTCCTTACGACATTTCCTCTCCTCGTCTATCCTTTCTTTCTTCTCTCCTCTACTTTTCCTCTTCTCTTTTCGCTTTCTCTTTCTCCTCTTCTTTGTCACCTTTCGTTTTCTATCACCTTTTTTCCTTTCTGTATACTCATCAGCAATGAAATACTAGAAAACCTATTTTTTTTCTTTGAGAAAGAATTTTGTCACTTGCGATATAATAGTGATATTTTTAATAATTTCATACGATAATACTTGTTTTTATTTCTTTCGCGTATTTTATAAATATCTATTGTGCATGTGGCAACCCTGAAATTGAGCCTAACTGTACACGCAACCCACCAACGCCTTGCATAAATTGGGTTGCCTAGTTTAAAATGTCGTTGTCCTAAAACTTTTGAGAGACACTGTACATACAATACGTGTAAGATAATTTCCAAGTTAGAATCGATGATTCTTTTCACCTCAGTATCTTCACGTTACTGCCTTAATTATTTTGGCTCCAAAATACTTTTTTGGGTCATTTACTGCCGTGAAATCAATACAAATTTTATCATAGATATTAGATAATCTAATGTAGTATTTTAAAATTACATTCTTACGAAGAGATCATACTTACCCGTCACAAAAGGGAAGAATGAAATTTTGAGTGAACATGGTACACTTTGACGTATGTAATTCATAAATCTCGAATTGAGATTGTGTTTTATAATTTGCAGTATAGCAGCTATATTTGTAAATAGGTTTCCTCAGATAGGGATAGCACAGAGATCAAAACGCGAACGAGACTAAACCTTTCGAGATTTATCGAGGCGAGGCCGAGAACTAGACACTTCTGCAAAATCCAGACGAAACCAAGCGGAGATTCTTGGTCTCGTCCGAAATTTGAATCCATACTTGAAATATTTATCTAAACCAAATTCTGAGCCTGTACTTCATGATTGTACATGTAATCATGATAAATTTCCAGTTTTCGAGGGCTCGTAGCAGTGATGTGCTTCTAGGCGTAAACAACGATAGCCTACATTCTACACGTAAACTATTTTATACACGTAGATTAAGTAATCTATGTAAACAACATGGCGAAAGGTGGTAACTTAGCAAAGGGGCCGTGGAATTAAAAGAAAATTATACTGCGTATCAGTTGCTGATGTGTAAGGAAAACTTTTCATACTCTTTCTTCCAGATTCGAACAATTTATCACCTAGGAAGAAACCTAATATAGGAAAAATTCTAGTGTTTTATGGGAAATAGACTACTCTTGCCTCACGACTGCCATCTGTTGTTGTTTTTTGCATACTATTTATCTTCCTCCATAGTTGATAACACTGTCCAACAAAATTGAAGTTTTTGTCTGTTAAATGAGAAGTTGGGGGGTGATTCTCATTGAATTTGATGTGCTGATTTCAAATCTAATTACAGAATTTTTCCATCACCCATGAAATTTGAGTAACAGGGTACATACAAATCTTATAGGCTATAGCCTTATAGTGATATGATGCAATGTTATTTACAATGGCATATCTAGAATGTCTTTGAACTTGATTTTCGGCTGTACTTTGCCTGAGGAACATCTCTTTTTAGTGTCCAGCAATGATCTGCCAACATATTTGGAGTCCATTTTTCATGGTAGCGCCTTTCCATTTCACCAATTTCCTGGTGGAAACGTTCTCCATGTTCGTCGCTCATTGTCCCATGGATTTGCGGGAAGAAATCGAGGTGGGAGTCTAAACAATGTATCTTCAGAAACATATTACACCCCAGAGCATGATAGTTCAGAATCAAATTACTGACAAGTTCTCTGTAATTTTCTGACTTGTAGTTTCCGAGGAAATTTATGCAAACTTCCTTGAAAGATTGCCAAGCAGCCAATTCCAGCTCATTTAGGCTCTTTTCAAAATCATTATCTTTCATTAGTTTCCTGATTTGAGTGCAAAACAAATATTCCCTCTTTTAGTTTCGCCTCAGTAATTCGCGGAAACTTCTCTTTGAGGAACATAAATCCACTTCCCTCACGGTCCATTCCTTTTACAAAATTCTTCATCAGACCAAGCTTTATGTGGAGAGGAGGCAGTAAGATTTTGTCTGAACTTACAAGTTGTGGATGAACAACATTCTCCTGTCCTGCGATGAGTGACTCTCTTCGGCCAGTTCTTTTTAACATAATGATTTTTTCTATCTCTGCTGTCCCATTTACACAGAAAACAGCAAAATTTGGTGTAACCTAGTTGCAATCCTAAGAGGATAGCAATAACTTTTAAATCTCCACATATCTGCCAAGAGTATTTACAGTACTGGATATTTGTTAACAGTTTCATGTTTTCATAACTTTCCTTCATGCCCCAGGAATATGCTACGGGGATGCTTGCATATTTATTTCCATTGTGCAGTAGAACTACTCAAACTTGTTTTCGAAGAGTCTAAAAACAATCGCAATTCTTCACTTTTATGGGCAATACCTAGTGACTCTAATAGACCATCGATCTTACAACAGAAAACAAGGTCCTTATCTTCAGCATACATATCTACAAAGTCTTTTTGGCGTTGCCGGAAAAAAAGTAACTAGTGTCACTCTCCAACAGATGCATCCTTTTAATCGCAATGCAAGCAGTTCTGCTTTACCCTTACTTAACTCTAGATCTCGAGCTAAATCGTTAAGTTTCCTCTTGAGTTATTAAGTGAGGTTCAGCTGTTGAAACACTCCCAACAAAATTAGGATCATTATGCAATTCACTACATTTGTTAGGAACACTTTCACTTTCTTCCGTTACACTTATGTCATCTCGTGGAGCAGGTATGGGAACTCCAGGTCCATGAAGCACCGGTCGAGTTGCTGATTCTACTAGTGATGGATATTTAACTGTATGCCTTGATTTAGAATTTATTCCAGATATATTTGTCAAGCAAAAATAGCAGTCTGTTATATGATCCTTAGGTTGCCGCCATATCATAGGAACTCCAAAAAGCATATGACTAGAACCTTTCAGCCAACCACTCAAAAGTGTTAGACAGTTCTTACACGAGGAGTAAATGTTCTCCTACTTGCTTTTAAGGTCAACTCACCACAGATATAACAGAAATTGTTTCTGTCGTTTATGCAACTTCTTGACATGATTCTTTCTTTGCTTCAAAACACTCACTGAAACTAAAGAACACTCAGGAAAAGTTTCTTTCCTCCAGACAACTTGCTACTGAAATGAGAAGTAGACCTAACAGTCAAATCACAGCATTGTGTTGAAAAGTTAAATTTTTCAGTTGGATTGTTTAACAAGTTTAATTGTTGTCATTCATGCAGAATCAATGGCCTAGAGTTACTAGTGTATTGTTGGAGCAAAGACATAAAATATTTTAAATGTTGCCTACCAATCAGCTTATTATGGACTGCATGCTGCAATAATAATGCAGAAGTATATTTTTATTGTGACAAAAGAATGGTGGGTGATTGACAATTTCTGACTTCCTTTTCGGAATCAGCAGGTGGCAAAACATTGATGTTGAAACCGTTGAAATTTTACTTTTAACAAAACCATTGTTGGACAGTGTAATAGAAGAGAAGAGAAATTTTGTTGTAAATATGATTCTTTTCATTTCGTTAGGAACCAATACAGTTGAAAATGTCACTTTCCTTTCATGAAACCCTTGAAAATTAATTTTAATGCACTTTAGATTGTCTACGTAGTTTATGTAAACTACAACCAATGTAATCTACGCGTAAATTACGTGTAGACAACGCATGTGGACGTAAACTTATACTCTACGGCACATCACTGGCTCGTAGCGTCGAAACAAGATGTCAGAAAATATGTTAGATGTGAAATGTGAGAAGCTTAGATAAAGAAATTATCAGAGCGAGAGAGGGGGAGCATATTGAAAGAGAAAAATAAATCAAGGATTCAAAATCATTAACTTTCTTTTTTAAAAAATGAGATCTTTAACAAATGATATTTCTTTTTATAGTTAATTTGGTGCTTGCAGTACTTATAGGATGGAAGCAGAAGTCAATTGAGTTTCTTGCCTGAATATAATTTTTCGGAAGCATGTCGACTGTTAAAACTACATATAAATTCAAGCATGAAGCAATTTGTTATACTAATATATGTATTAAGATAATTCTACAACTGCAAGTTAGTTGAAAAAAATGTATCTTACATCTAAACTATATACCTAAAAGAATGAAGATTCCAAAAACGAATAACACCAACCTCGTCAACATGTTGTACCTTAGCTACAAATGACAAAAAAAGTAAAGTAAAGTGTTCCCCTGTGCATAGCACCACGCCATGAAGGCGTATAGGTAGTGCGGGGGTAACGCCCCACACTTTCTTGATCCGGTCGTGAGTGGGGGTGATGTGATCAGCATCACGCCCCTGACCGCCTTTACCCCCCAGGTACCCATGTTATTCGACGCTGGGTGGGCGCCGGGGCCGCTTCCACCGTTAGAAAAGTTCCCGGATTTGAACCGGCCGGGGATCGAACCCGGGACCTTTAGCATGGTAGTCAGACGCGTTACCGACTGAGCCACCGCGGCCACCTTACAAATGACAAAGCAAATCTGAAATCAGTGGTGAAAGTGAGTCGACTTAAATAACATTTTTTATGGAAGTAAACTAAAAAAAATTACCATAATAATAATAATTACTATTATTGTGTCATTTGTACTTTCACCCGACGAAATATTAATGCATCATGCTGAGTATCTTGTTTCGTGACGGTTCGTTGACCTATACCTGTTATCAGCGGCGTGCATTCAGGATACGCAAGGTACGCACTGCGTACTTACAACACAGTAAGAAAAAATAAACATTTTTTCGTCTTCCCCGCACATGACAATTCAACAATTATCGCTCCGAAAGCAGTTCCACTGCAAGAAATTCCGATTTCCGCACGAACACGCTGCTGCCTTCCTGAAGGCAGTCCCGAATGATCCCGATTGTGACTTCGGGACCCACCCGGTCCGCGTTCCTGCCGATTTCCGCAGAAGGACGCTGTTTCTTCTGCTTGGTACCCTAGAAATTCGGAAGGTAACCCCATTGGCTCATATCAGCCCCGACCACGTGTTTGGGTCTGCCCGCGCTTACCCTCTCTCTCAATTCTTTCCCGGTTCTAAGAATCGAGGGTACCCAAGATTTTGAAAGCGTATGCAGTGTTGACAGTAGTCAACATATTTTTTTCTGGAATGCTTAGCTTACTAGCATTTAGCAGCCACGCGTAGATAGATCACTGTTGGGTTGCAATAAAAATACATTATAAAAAGTGATACAGGAATCAGAGAGGAGGGCAAGAATATGTAGTGGTGGAAGATCATATTTACTATACGCGTAAACTATCACATATAAAATATTTATGTGAGGTTAAAGTTACGCTAGCAAGTTTTTTTTTTCGTATAGGGAGGTGAGGACCAGAATGGACTGTCACTGTGTCGAGGGGAAAATATGTGAACAATTTGCAAGTTTCGCACAATTCTCAGAGTATGAAAGTATCTGTCTATCTCCTTTCGGGATCAACATTTCCTTTGAGTTCCATAGCATGGGTGTTGATTGTTGACCCGACGATATGAATGAATGATAAAAGAAAAACGTAATAAAACACAATGCTTACAATGGGATTCGAATGAGCCCCCCTTCCTCCCGCCAGACATTGCAAAGTGATGTACGGTAGTTTAGCTTTTGAAGTGTTCTGGGATGTATGCTGACGTATTTTCTACTTGTCCTTAATTATCTTCCTTCTACAAAATACTTTGTCGACTGGCAACTTCGATTCATTCGTCCAAAAGAACGCGTGGTTTTCGGGCATAGCGGACCGGACATAACGTACCGTGCGAGGTTGACTTTTGCTTTCTTCTGTCGTGTGAAATTTGCAGCGAGTGTTTCGTTCATATTATTTACATTACAGGATCTCTATTGTTTGTCGGTGCTGTGAAGTGATAAAATAGGGGGACCGGGAGTTATTGATGACATACTGGAGAAGGGATTTTCGGAATTTACGAAAAACGTGTAAACAATCCGAAATGGAAGGTCTGTTCCTGATTTATAAAATTGTTTCAGGCAGGAGTTGTGAAGGATGGTAAGCAGTATTAGGCATTTTGATTTTTGAGAAGAAGAAAAAATATCTCTACAGAGTGATTGACTGAGTAGAAAAACAGTGAAACTTTATTGTTGGCCTTATTCGTTGGTTTCCTCTGCGAAAGATGTGAAATAGTAGAGGATACTGAGATTTATCAAATTTATTACATGAAATTTGAAAGGACGGAAAATGATTGTGCCATTTCCTTCCCGTTCAATGTTCATCGCACTGCATGAAGGAAATAACTAAAGTTGAATTGTTTGACTCTACGTAGCTACTATCAGAATATATTTGCGAATATAAAATATCATACATATATTTTACCTCGTTACATTTGGATATTGATACAAGGATGAGAAATTTCCTATTATAAAATTGTAGAAAAAAGTTATTTTCTGAATAACATGATGGCCGGGGGGGGGGGGGGTTCTGGCCCCCATAATTCATTTCGGTTGGCCCATGTTGCGTACCCTAGTTTAAATGTCACCTCACGCCACTGCCTGTTATTTACTCACCTTTGTAGAAGTGCAACACACATATCTTTGCCGTTGCGCACATACCAATTTTCGTTTCGTCTCCCTCTCTCTTAGCATCACGTGTTCTACGCTGCTCGCCAATCTTCGCCATTGTTGCCATATATTCATTCCATTCCTGGACACACTCGCGCAAACATCATTGAAAACAATTGAATAGCGCTAAGCTCGCGGTTCACACCGTTCGGCAGGGACGGTAATGTGGCAATATAGAATGACGAAGTAGTTGCTTCTTTTATGCAGTGCATGGTCATTGGCTAGCTAGTAACTAGTGTTGTCAACTGTAATAATGAAGCACTATTTCTGTCACGGAAGGAGAAAGGCAGTTAAAGTGACGGTGAGTTTTGTTGGTTTGGAAGCACCATACTTTTATTTTATACTAAGTATTTGACCGGTTTCACGTTGTGTGCATGTATTCCGTGTGTGTGTATGTGAAAATATGCGTTTGTTAATGAACGTTAAATTCCATAATGCCTCCAGTTCTGTCAAAGTTAAAATCAAAAACCTTGCATAACCAAGCTCGGGAAATTCATAAATTGTTCATATTTCATAATTTTGGAATTGTTCAAAAGAAATAAATTATGTGGCTCCAACAGCATTTCAACTCTTGGCTCCGGCACGTGTTATTGTAGAAATTGCATAGAGGAGGCTGTCATTTTTGCTGCTTAATGCGATGTATATTGTTTTCTGTGTTAAAATTGCCATGGTTTGACGAGTGACAAGTTCATAGGAAAAAAAATGAAAAAAAAGAAAAGAAAAAAACCGCGCAGGTTATGGTCTAGTGGCATTATATGTATTTGTTATGGTTGTGGAAGCCGGCATCGTTTGTAAATGTAAAACAAATGCAACCGACTGTCGCCGATCACAGAGAGGCAATAATACTGCTTGAGGAGGAGTGTTCCAATTGTCGCGGTTTTACACTTTCGCACGTTATTAGTTCTCAAAGCAGTGGTAGTGTCGGTCGTGTATTATCTGTCGATGCAGTTCCGTACCAGTGTAGACGGGTTTTGGGAGTGAACTGTTAGAACGCCACCAGTGCATTAATGCAATGGAAAATAAT
This sequence comes from Lepisma saccharinum, assembly GCF_977018435.1. NCBI lineage: Eukaryota > Metazoa > Arthropoda > Insecta > Zygentoma > Lepismatidae > Lepisma > Lepisma saccharinum. The sequence goes on from NC_139233.1 coordinate 37,545,459, forward strand.
AAAGTGTTTATTTTTTAAATGACTCAAATAAGGAATCACTATGAAGAAGTCTTCCTTGGAGTTTTTTTGGTAATTTTACGTATGTGTTAGTCCATATTTTGCGAATTTTTAGTTCATATGTATGTAGCTACATACAAAGCCACTTGTTAGTACATATTAATCTTAGTCCTGGTATAATGCATGACGTTTAAAACTCAACGTTAGATAGACCTGAATTCTCTAATGTAAAACGATAGATATTAGTGTGGATTCCATAGTTTTCGGGGTAGCTAAGATGAATAGTGACACTCCCAATGCCGTTCAACTCCAATACACCTCAGGTACCCCTAGGGGTGGGAAAGGGGTGACATGTAAAAATTATCGAAAACGTCCGATATTAGTGTGGAATCCATATTTTTCTGGGTCGCTAAGATGAATAGTGACACTCCCAATGCCGTTCAACTCCAAGTTCATTTTACACTATAGTTATTTAAATAGAATTCATTATTTTCCTGTCTAATAGAAGATTGGGATAAATAAATACCCGGGCAACGCCGGATAATCAGATAGTTACTTATAAAAATTGCTTCAATTGATAGTTTGATTATCCCTACACAATTTTGAAAAATGTATATTTAATTTGTATTGCATAATTTGTGAATATACGAATAAATGTTGCATTTTGATATTTTATTTTTGTCATTGACATTACTTATCAGACTGTTACTAAAATTACGTTAATACACTACCATATTTTATTGTGAGTATGAAAGAATAACTTTTCCCTACAATGGGTGGCAATTAGGAAGCAAAAGATGACCATCATTAAACCTTGGGCTCCCCTTTCTTCAATTCATCAAATGCGGTGTAAAACAATGAGATAGATTCTTCATTATAATATTATAATAACTAATATATACATATATATATATATATATATATATATATATATATATATATATATATACATACATACGTCAAAAGGTTGTCCTCAGGGTTCCATTCTGGGACCTGAGCTTTGGAATATTATCTTGGAGCCTGCGCTTATGAAACTACAAGACCATCCAGACATAGACCAGATCATAGCTTATGCGGATGACATTATCATGCTCACTTCCGGTAACTCAAGAAGGGAAATCGAAGATAAAGCATCTACTGCAATCAATATGCTATCCAATTGGTGTGATCATGCTAAACTCAAAATAGCTTCGGAAAAGACGCATTATATTATTCTTAAGGGGGAGTTACAAAGAAACCCTCAATTCAAACTCAGAGAAAAAAACTTAAAAAGAGTAAGAGAAGCCATATACCTTGGTGTTACTCTTCAAGAGAAGATGTTTTAAACAGACACATAGCCCTGGCAACAACCCAGGCCAAATGTTTGATTTGGTGTTTTAAGTCCACTTTATGCGCAGTAAGGCTAATCGGGACTGGACCTACAGTTTAAAGTGGGATCCGAACCACTTGTGCCTCCACCGGGTATCGAACCCGGGTATCGAACCCCTTGATTACAAGGCAATGACGCTACCACTGCGCCATGGGGGAGGCCCTCAACCCAGGCCAAAACAACTATAAACAGTCTAGCCACATTGAGTTCCGCAAACTACAACCTTCCATTATCACAATAAAAACATATCTCATTACCATATATAATGCTATTTTTTCCTACGGCTCGCCCCTGTGGGCCATGGAAACCAGCAAACAGTACATTTAAAACAGATTGAGATCTTCACAACGCAAAGTGATACTTCGCCTCACGGGTGCATTCAGAACAATCTCAACCCTGGCTCTTCTGTTAATTGCGGGCCTACAGCCTATTGAAACTGTCATTAAAACTAGAGCATCAAAATATTACTTTAGAAATGAACAAGAGGATGAAATCTATAACCTAATTGGAATACGCCCTGCCACGGTACCAGAAATTTACCACCACTTGTTTAGAGTCTGGCAACAGGAATGGGCACAAACTACGCAAGGAAGGAGACTTCACAGCTTCCTTCCAAACATAAAAGAGCGACTATCGATGGACCATTTCCATCCCACGAGAGGTCTCATACATTTCCTAACGGGACACGGTCCCTACGGTCAACACCTAAATAAGCACAACCTCAGACAGACTGATAAATGCCTGAAATGTAAAACCGAGACGGACACACCGGAACATAAAGCCTTCTTTTGCCACACATCGAACAAGCAAATCGAAGATTTAAGACAAAAGCTACCAAACTTCAACACGTACCAGTTAATAAGAAATCCCGAGCACTTTACATTACTAAAGGACTGTACATTTACATTACTAACAAACCCGTTGTCGAAAGAGGAACTTTCCCTCTTCAAATCCGGCATCACTCACCTCCCCATTCAACCCCTACCTCCGGAATGTAATATACTGTTACCCTGCCCCCGTGTCAGGGCAACAGTGTTTTTTTCTCTTATTTAAATATTTTATTAATATGTTAACTAATTAGGTAATTACGTGTATAAACATATATATGTGTTATTAGTGTAAATCAATTTATTATGCATTTTTAGGTTCATATTATTCCATGTATAAATACCATGTAGCTCTCTGTTCTTGCTTCGTGTTTCGAACGTTCAAAAGAAAGGCGGGCAGTTTAGCTGTTATAGATTAAAAATTTTGAAAGAAGGGCGGTTGGCAACAGACGCCAACCAAACGTATATAAACTCGCAGATGAGAGTAGGGGAGGTCGGCTGTTGGAACTGAGACTTGGAAGGGAGAGGCTGTTTTTGCTTCGGTTAGCTAGGACCGGAGGACAGGTCTCCCGAAACGGATGCTGTAAGAGATTGGATTGCCGGGCAAGCTAGTGCCTTGGTATCCGATTTACAGGTAAAAAGGTAGTTTGTACTGGATGTTATTTTGAAAGTAATTACGGTGCGCCGGGCAGCCTAGTGCCTTGTCACCGTAGAGGTTGAGAAATGTACACGTCGGGCGGCCTCGCGCCTGTTAAGACGTTTCTTGGAGTAACGCGAGTCTACCTTGTGACAAGCGTACTCCTGATGTAATTCATGAAATGTAAAGCATCCAGGTACAAACAATAGAGATTCCAACATCAAAATTAGAGTTTTGGCCCGATAATTAGAGAAATGAACGTTCGGATAAGACATGTATATACTTCAAATTTTACGTTAATTAAACTTATAGAAAATAACCAAAATTTCCGTTTATAATTTCACAAATGCTGGACAAGGTAATTTATCCCCCTATAGCAATAAAGGTTTCGCAAAAGGTTTTCCGTTGTCTCTTGTAGTTAATTATATAATTATGTTGACTTGTAGCAACCCACGTGCATTGTCGTACAAAGAAAGATACCCCTAGACAAATCTGAGCCGAGTACGAAGTGCACCGAACCTCGAGTGCGGAGGTAAAGTGTGGGGGGGAGGCGAGTAACAATACCCCCCAGAAGATCACAAAGAATCCACCTTCGACAAACTCAACAACAACAACAGGACATCCTTCCTCCGGACTAAAACCACCAAGAGGATAATGAAGCAGAACCTATCACAGGAACATCAAGAAGGAGACACTAATACACATGACAGTGATACGGCAGAATGAAAAAAAGGTTACGCCTCCCCGGAGAAAGGCAAAGGATAACACTGCAAGGACTCGACCCAGGAACCAACTGAATTTAACCCAGATTTTTGTTTTTCGTTTCTTTTTTAAACTGTAATCTTACACCCCCTCTTTATTCTCGTTACTAAACACTCTGCAAACTTCTCTCACTGATTTTTCACAATTCTCCATATTTCCACTACCGAACGTACTAAAGTACCCTATACTTCCCAGGAAATCCCTCCCTACTTCTTTCTTTCCTGATGATGTACCGGGTACCAACCGTCGAACCGATGTTCATCCCAGTCCGACCAACTCTTGCTGGTCTCCCGCAAGTCTCCTTGCATCAAGAACCACTCGTTCTTGCATATCCCTTCCTAGTATTAATACTTACATCTTAAAGCCAATAATACTCTCACTATCTCAAAAATAACATACTAGAACATAGACCCTGCTTAACATTAATAGAATCGTGTTAATGTCTACCCCTCATCTCATTCATCAACATCAATGCACACGACACACAATAAAACTTATCCTAAGAAAACATTACCCGCCCTATTACACTAACTAACTAACTCTCTAGCCTTCTTAAACCCGAAGGTTCATGGCTGCAGCAACACAGGCCTTCCATCTGTCCCTATCTTGAGCAAGATCTATATACTCTCTTCCATCCCTACCGATTTCCTTTAGGTCCATCTCGACGTTGTCCCTCCATCTTCGTCTTGGCCTTCCTACAGGTCTCTTACCATCAGGTTTCCCAACAAGAATCCTGTAAACTCCTCTTTCCTCTCCCATTCGTGCCACATGGCCTACTTATGTAATTTCGTATCTGTGTTCATAAATAATATTAATGTTAAACACTAACACATATTTGCTTCCTACTATTACTAACCTTTATCTTAATCTTCTTACCTTGTAGAATGATGTAAAACCAACTTTGTTCAGGAAAACCAAACGAATTTGGTTCTTCACAGTGGGGCATTCATGCCAATGTCACAGTATATTATTGTAATCAAAAAATGGAAAATAAAGGATGAATCAAAGAAAAGCGGGGGAATCCGTAAAAATTCGCGGAACTGACGCCCTGGGTCAATTTTCAGGTACCAGGGCATAAGCGCATACCTAGGAAAGTAGTTTGACTACTTTTTTTTTTATCCATCCGTATACATAAAAATAATAATCTTTCTATGTAACCATATCTTGTATACTGTTTAGGAAAAATAAATTCTTTTGATCTTAAATATATATATATTGTAGAGATATGGAGACCATTAAACCGAGAAAACCTCGTCATGTTAACATTCACCCTTGTTCATTTCCTGAACTTGTCCGACCAGCGAGCGATCTCAAGAATGCGCTAACTTGTAACTTCCGTAAAACAAGGAACTGGAAAGGCAAACGCGTGGATCTAAACAGGATCTACCGCGTTTGAAAGGTTTAACAACCTTTCGACGCCTAGAATGATAAAAGCAAGCTCCTACCCGGAGCTCGCTCTCTTTTGGATTCTGACACTCATCGACGCTACATGGATACTAGTCCGATTACTTAAACAACACGTTACACTGCTAACTACGACGATGGAACACGGAGTTACCGCTGCCTAGCATGCTACAAGGCGCAAGGGATCGCTTGGCTTGGTGAACTGAGGGTCGCTGGATAGAACCTTGGAACTGTCACGATTCGGTCTGCGAGAAGCATCAGGACAAGACATCACACACATCTACCAGGTATGAACATGCGTGAATAACCTTACACCAACTTTCCATATCTCTACCCTCCTAACGGAGCAGGTTCAGCCATCAAATATTATTAAGCTCTACCTAAATGTTTAAATGAAACTTCCCTGTGACCTCTCAGAGCCCAGGAAAACGGGCTTACAACATGGTGGAGGTGCTTCAGGCCCTTTTTTGCAATTAAGTACCCTCCTGTACGAATTGCTTTACATTAAATTATTCTCTCTCCCCCCTCCCTCCCACTTTGGAAGCATTTTTAAAGAAAATTTTTAGTAATTCCAATTCATACTCCCACAGTACGCTTAAGATGCGTCAGACCCAGTGACAATTTTGTGTATTACCCTATGGAAAACAACCCCTCTTTTTCTTTTATGCCGAGCCCCCCCTTTTTTTTTCAACAAAATCTAGTTCTTCTGCATAACATGTATTCAAGCATCATTCACACAGGAATGAGAACACTTGCTTATACTTATTTGACCAGCGATATATTAATGACATAAATAACTGTATACCCATACTTTCATTTGTTCTTTGGTCAGCACGACGAACCTTCGTTTATGAATAAGTCACAGATAGCGTTGCACGAACACCTAGATTCCTCCCTCGACCAAATCATAGAGTTAGCAACTGCAATCACGGCAAATCCAATAAATTCACGACCTTTATCCCCAATTCCCTCCCCTCCACTAACACGGTTAAGGTCTGCTAATAGAAATTACCCTCAATTTGTCCTTGGACTAGCAACACCCGACAGAAACCGACCCCAACCCTTAGCAAGTACCCCAGCTCCCGTTTCAACTTCCTCTAACACTGTTAATAGTTCTGGTAACGTAGCTGTACAAATTTCCACCACTAACATGGCCACCCCAATCCCCACTGCATTATACCCGGCACCATTTAGCGGAAATGACCCTAAGGACATTGACTCATTTTTCCTCAAGTTTCAAAATGTAGCACATGCCGCAGGATGGTCGGAAGCTAAGCGAAAAGAGATGTTACCTTTATTTTTGACTGACATCGCTTTAACTTATTTTCATGACATACAGAAACGACCCAATTTTGTAGACTTGACATACACCCATATCAAAGACGAGCTAAATACGCTATTTAAGGGATCATACTTGTCAGCAGATCCTGTACAGATAATTCTCCAGAGAAAACAGGTGGTAACCGAACCCATTCACACCTACGTTATTGCTAAAAAAGCATTAGTCCAGCAATACTTCCCGAACGCCACTGAAGAACAAACTCTCTCTTACATCATCACGGGACTGCGAGCCAAATACATTGGCTGTTTAACCAACAAGCATTTTGCTAGAACAGAAGAATTAATTGCCCACCTACAGAATTTCGAACGCCAGCAGTCATTAATTAATTCCCGTATGTTGGAAGAGAAATTGGAAATTGATCAGGCCATCGCTCAGGCGAGCTTGCCCCAGACATTCACCCCGTCACCACTTCACAGCTGTTCGCATGCACAGGTCTATTCCCCCCTCCCCAGTAATTCTCACACCTTGACTCAGCACTTTGTACCATACAACCAATGTCCATCTCCTTCTCTCCCACCATTGACACATCAAGTCCAAAGTCTACAGTCCAATCCGGCTCTCGTAAATAGTTCCCACACAGTGTATCAAGGAATGTATCATATACCGAGTTCTGATAGTGCCCGCTGCGCGGCGATACCAGCCGTACCCAGAGTAGAACACGCTCCAAGTGCTACCTCTGGTGACGAAATAAACAAACTCTCGTCACAAATGTCGAGCATGTCTCTCTTTTCGAACGAACAGATGAACGCTAGTTCTCTTTTCAATCTTTGCTCAAATGTACTGGAATTTGCGAAGACAGCTAATCAAAACGCACAGAACAGAGATTTCAACAAGGGGAATAATAAGTCCTCTTCCTACAGAGGTAATTCTAGAGCTAATCACAGAGGTAACTTTCGATCGAACTCAAGAGGCCAGTTCAGAGGTAATAGTAACAAGAGGTTTCAACGTCGAGATCAGGCTAATCGCGACGATGCAAATACCTCAGCCTGCAGGTTTTGCGGTCGTTATAATCACGAGAGCGACAATTGCTTTTACAAGCCACAACGAGAGAGCAGTTTAAACTAAAATCGTCTTCGACTTGCAGGAACGAAATCGAAGATAATAGCAGATTAGATAAAGTTCCTATAATTGAGAGAAATGGCCTATACTTTATTAATAGTAGCATACAAGGAAAACAGGTAGATTTACTTATTGACGTGGGTTCCCAAATCTCAATTTATCCTTCCCACCTTCTACCTACTGAAAGAAAAACATACAAGGTACAATCCACAATCCAAGGTGTGTCCGGATCGAAACTGAGTGTGTCTGAAATTGTAGTTCTTCCAATCATAATTGGAAAGCGTAAATATTCGCACCCATTTAGAATAGTAGATTCAACTAATGTCCCTCCCCTTTTAGGAAATGACTTTTTGAGAACGCAAAGGTGCGAAATGTCGCTAAAAGACAATACAATAACTATTTATCATTTAGGACGTACTCCTAATTATAGTATTTTAAGATCAAAGTACAAGACTCACCAGCTGTCGCATGACATATTTACCCAAATTGAAAATGTAAATGTGTATGAGGGAAAAGCTACCCTTTCAAACACAGTTCAGTTAAGTCCACGATCCAAGACTTATATCAATTTGAACATTACCACTACGACACCTAATACCCATAAGCCTGTACTTTTTACACCATCTGCTTCCCTTATGAGCCAGCATCCAGTTGTCCTTCCCAATGATACAGTAAATACTCAGTCACCTGTCATTCCCAAAGACAACCCTATAGAAAAGACTAATCCAGACAAGAAAGATGATGATGATGATGATGATCTATTCTTTCATCAAGTATTTCATGCACAAGCAGCAGATTTTGATATTAGTTCAGAACAACGTAAAGACCCCTATTTTAGAGACATTATTAATGTTTTAGAAAACAAAGACAAACCTAGTAATCCTAAACTAGAAAAGCTTTCGTATTCTTATGTACTCAAAAATGGAGTCTTATACAGGACTAATAAAATCAAAACTGGTAATCGGGATAGACTTTGTATCCCCCATGCATTAAGAAATCAAGTTTTCGACCTTATTCATGCACACAAAATGAATGGAAGTCACCAAGGTGCTCAAAAGACATATAATTTAATGCTTATGCGCTACTTTTTCCCTAATATGAAGAAATTTGTGTACGATAAGGTTAGACATTGCATCCCTTGTCAGATTTCAAAGAAACCACAAGGTTCTAAACCGCATACGCTGCAAACATTTCAACCAGCCCAAATTCCTTTCCAACGAATTCATATTGACGTATGTGGTCCTTTAGTCTCTTCAAAAACGCACAAATACAAATATTTCCTATCGGTAGTTGATAGTTGTACAAGGTACGTAATAACAGCTCCTTTGGCTAATCACGACGCACAAAACATAGCAACAGCTTTAGTTGAGAAAGTCTTTTTAGTCCATGGCATCCCGGAAACGATCTATTTAGATCGTTCAACACCCAATTCAAGTTTACTCTTACGAGAGTTAGCTAATATTACAGGCGTACAACTAAAATATGTAGATACTTGTGCCCATTTCACGAATGGATTAGTTGAAAGTTCATTTAGTTACTTGAAGAAAGCTATGAGAGTTTTTGTGTTGGAAAAGAAGGATTCATGGTGTGACTATTTAGCTAGCGCAGCGTTCAGCCACAACGTTACAATCCATTCTGGATCCCTCCAGAGCCCGTATTTTACTTTATTTGGCTACAACCCAAGGATCTTAGCAGACGCAGTCCTTCCTTCGAACCCCGACAATGTTTCCCAGACGAACGCACAGAGACTTGAACTCCTGACTTCCATACGTAAGACAGCACATGACAACCTGCATAAGCGTTACGAACAGCAGAAAAAGTACGTAGACCGCACTTCTAGGAAAATGCAGTACTCACCAGGACAACATGTATGGATTCTAGATGCCACTCCAACTCCAGGCGTGTCAAAAGCTTTTGCGTCCTCTTATAAGTACAAAGGAACTATTCTTCGCAAAGTTAATGAGAATTCCTACGAAGTAACTTTCATCGACGGCAGGAGTAAACAAAAGACTGACACTATTACTATTTCCAGACTCAAAGCCCGCTACGACTAGTGCCATGATAACCCCACTAACATTCATTAACACGCCACTACGTTAATCTCCTCTTTAGCCTCCTCGCTCCGTACATTGCACATGCTAGCATACCATGATCCAGCATTTTCTCACGCTCATCGACTCCCCCCCCTCTTTCCACTTCCAGTGCTCGCATTGCATTTCTGCGTTAGAACGAACTCATTTTTATTTTTTTAATACAACATGGTCATTTTTATTTTTTTAACAAGATCAGTATTACAGAATGCTATCTCAATCGTCGGAACATTTATAATACATCTCTTGCCTAATAATTATTTTTTTTTTACAGATATTTTAATGTTATTTTATAATATGCGATTAAACGCATAGTAATAGTCAGAACATATCACTTAGCTGATTTGACTAATAAGTACTTAGTGTGTTTATGGTTCTCACTAGCAAATATTTTTTTTCCCCATTTGCTGGTACATATACGCTCAAATGAAGAAAAAAGTACAAAGAAATAAAGAACGAATGAACTAAGATAGAACAAGATCAATGATTTAAAGAACAAATGAACTGCGTAGAACTTGCTTGAACTTTTGGCTTTTTGGCCATAGCAATTTTTTTTATTTACGCTTAGGTGTAACGCGAACTGCTTCTTTGAAAGCTGCAATGCACTAAATATGTTAACAAAGCATATAATAAATATAGGCAAATGTTCCCACTCTCTCCTTTAATTTTATAGTTCAAATATTGATAGCATACAACATGGTATAGCTCATATCCCATGAAATTACAATCTACTGTATTTTTCAACGAACTATTACACAAATCTATTACTTACTCTTTTTCACTTCTTTTTCATTTTTTTTTATTAGCAGCGAATCGAAGGCGCTTAAACCTTTGTCCACAAGACACGTAAAATTCTTGCAATTGCTTTTATAAACGACATTTACACATATTACAGAAGGAAATGTCTCGTAATCACTTAGTTCGTTCTATTATCGCTGAATTCTCCTTTCTTTTCTCATTTCATTCCCGGCTAAGCCGACTATTCTAACTTACCCCCCCCCCCCGTTGCGCCCCGGCGAACTTTCCTTACAACATGGAATTATTCCACCTACTCCCCCCTCACCGTTGCCCCGGCGAACTTTTCTTCAGGTAAACCTGTTAATCATAAACAGGCCCCCTTAAAACCACTACATCATATAAGTAACAACGCCCCTTCGCCGTCATTCAAATTAGATATGACCTCCCCTCCCCCCAAAATAATTCACCAGCTTTAACTGAAAGTCCCTTTTCAATTGATTTCATAACCCGTCATCATTTATTGTAACCCTGCTCCACTACCTTTTGCTTTTTCCTAATTTTTCCCTTTTTTGCGCTTGTTTCATTCTCATCGCCACGGATGCTGCCGGACTCATGACGACCACCGGCCTGTACCATCGACCGAGAGACCTAGGCTCATCGCAGAGACCGACGACGATTTTGTGGAATTCCAGCACCAACAAGGACCCGTTCCCGTCTGGACCCCATGGCTGCTTTTTCCATCTCCCGCGCCGCGACCCAGATGTGGAGCGCTTTACCCAGGACGTTTGTTGACCCAAAGCGCCATCGCAAAGTTGACTTCCAGACTGCCTTCCCATGACGATCTACATCGACAAGGCCCCGCCCACTGAGTGCATTGTGCTCTTGTTTCCTGACGTCATATGATGCATATGTTATTTTTCATCGGCTAAAAGTGTTCCGGTGCTCAGCTACTTCAACTACCGTAAGGCACACTCTATTAGTACGCACGCATGTCCATTACAGTGCCAAAGTTTGTGCCCATGGGTACTGCCCATACTGGATTAGAGATACGTCTCTTTCTTTTGTGTTTTTTTTTATCGTCAGCTGCACAGAACGTCCAGCCTATGGCGGCATGCAGTTTACAGAGTTGCCATAGGTAACATACCTCAAGGCTCCGCCCAGCATCGTGTATGTTCCGCCGAGTGTACTTTGAACTCAGCAAACAGTAAATACAACCGCTTGCGGTTCCCGGCGTTTCTTCACACTGTGCTGACATGTGTTTTTTTTTTATTATTATTGTGCTGTCATCACTCAATCAAAACTAGTTCAGTGTCACACTTATGTAATTATTTTTATCCGCGCCTCAAGACTTAGTTAATTGTGCTCGTACTTTTTGAGTTCATAAGAGGCTATAACCTACAATTTAATTTTTTTTTTCTCTACGTGTTTTTATATTTTTCTCAACGGTGTTTGGTGCTACGTTATTTTTGATGATATGACTATTCTGGTGATTTCAATTTTTTTTACGGTGATGTGATTCTTCTACTGATTGGTTTACTGTATTGGTTTTCTACGAGTTTGATATGTTAATAAATCATAATTTTTAAATATAACCTACTCCGGACGAGGTAGTCGACCATCACAGAGTGGTTCGATTATTTCAACAAGGGGAATGTAGAGATATGGAGACCATTAAACCGAGAAAACCTCGTCATGTTAACATTCACCCTTGTTCATTTCCTGAACTTGTCCGACCAGCGAGCGATCTCAAGAATGCGCTAACTTGTAACTTCCGTAAAACAAGGAACTGGAAAGGCAAACGCGTGGATCTAAACAGGATCTACCGCGTTTGAAAGGTTTAACAACCTTTCGACGCCTAGAATGATAAAAGCAAGCTCCTACCCGGAGCTCGCTCTCTTTTGGATTCTGACACTCATCGACGCTACATGGATACTAGTCCGATTACTTAAACAACACGTTACACTGCTAACTACGACGATGGAACACGGAGTTACCGCTGCCTAGCATGCTACAAGGCGCAAGGGATCGCTTGGCTTGGTGAACTGAGGGTCGCTGGATAGAACCTTGGAACTGTCACGATTCGGTCTGCGAGAAGCATCAGGACAAGACATCACACACATCTACCAGGTATGAACAAGCGTGAATAACCTTACACCAACTTTCCATATCTCTACCCTCCTAACGGAGCAGGTTCAGCCATCAAATATTATTAAGCTCTACCTAAATGTTTAAATGAAACTTCCCTGTGACCTCTCAGAGCCCAGGAAAACGGGCTTACAACAATATATACACACACACACATATATGTGTGTGGGGTTATTCAGTGAAATGGCAATCACAACGCTATTTAGAACATCTAAATTATTTCATATTACGGGACTCTAGACGCTGTAAGATATTCATATAATTACAAATTAAACTTGTTTACGCATTTGCATACCTATTTATTTAATTCGATTAATTTCGGTGACAACTGTCACCTTCCACGTCAGAACTTGTAGTCTTATTTCGTAGTTTTATTCCATCATGGATAATTATTTTTAATGGGCAGCAGTCTTTTAAAAAATTTCACTGATAAACTTATGTGAACTTTTCATAAAATGAAATAACATGAAGTAATATTTGGGTAGGATATACTATATAGTGTCTGTAACACTGGCATTCTGAATCGAGATCGCGGAACAACTTTCATCAATGATGAACGTCAACTTATTGTTGGAGCTCAAAATAGCATTGTGCACCTTGCCAGTAATCACTTCCTGCCACAAAAAACGAGGCCAACCAGGACATTAACAATTGTGAGGAAGCTAACATCCATCACTTATCAGCTGCCATGACTTGTAAATTGAGTTTGTCATTTGTGACTTTGGTCCTATTTTATTCTATTTCTGTTATGTTCCTGATCTGAAGATTGTATATATATACCAGAAACGTTAAGATATAAAGTAATATAGGCATAAGTATGGTGGCAGAACTCATATTGGCTCTAGTGGCCACTGCTACATTCACAGGTATGTTGTAAAGCATTTAAATTCTGCGAGAAAGAAGGTTCCTGTCCTCTTGCAGGACCCTATAGAACCCATTAGAATTTATGAGTTAAGAAGCCTGCATATATTTTTGTACACAAATTGTACAAAATTAGTTTACGGTCTTCTAGCATTGTAATGTAAGTTGCGTCAGCTTTCCACCTTGTTTAAGATCCTCTTCATTTGTAACACCCAGTTAGAAACGTGCATGAATGTACAGTGTCTCTCAAAAGTTTTAGGACAACGACATTTTAAACTAGGCAACCCAATTTACACAAGGCGTTGGTGGGTTGCGTGTAGAGTTAGGCTCAATTTCAGGGTTGCCACATGCACAATAGATATTTATAAAATGTGCGAAAGGAATAGAAACAAGTAATATTGTATAAAATTATGAAAAAATATCACTATTATATCGCAAGTGACAAAATTCTTTCTGAAAGAAAATAAAAAGGTTTCTTAGTATTTCATCGCTGATGAGTCTACAGAAAGGAAAAGAGGTGAGAGAAAACGAAAGGTGACAAAGGAGAGGAGAAAGAGAAAGCGAAAGGAGAAGAGGAAAAGTAGAGGAGAGAAGAAAGAGAGGATAAACGAGGAGAGGAGATGTAGTGAGGAGAATGGAAAAAGATTCTAGGAGAGATGAGGAAAATGGAGCGAGAGGAGGGGAGTGGAGAGTAAAGTAAAGGAGAGAAAAAGAGAAGAACGAAAAGAAGAGGAGAAGAGTGTAGTGGAGTCGGAAATCTAAGACAGGAGAGGAGATACGAGGAGTGAAGATGAGTGGGATGGAGATAAGATGAGAGAAAAGTAGGGAAGGCGATATGAGATAAAAGCAGATCGAGCAGAAGGAGGGGAGAGGAGAAGGAGAAGAGAAGAACAGAAGGGACTGAAGAGAAGAGGTAGTTGCAGAAAATATCGTCTCAGCGTCAAGAATTGATGCATTGGTCAAATTATCGACATGAAACATTCAATAACATTTTGAAATGTATTGGAGAATGTATTTGATCGGTTCGAAATGCATTTTGGCTTAGTTCAGAGCAAGGTAAAATCTTCCATGTAAGATCTTTGATTTTGCCTGCGATTATACCACTAAAAACATGAATCTAATTTGAATATTTATAAGAATTATCCAATTTTTGTCCACTTCTCGGTTCGTTGAAATGGAGATTTTGTAATTTAATATTTCCCCTCTCCCCATCGTTAATTCCAAACTGAATCATTCCGTTTCACACGGCGTGGACAATGAACACAATGGGATAGGTCTAAAACTTACGAAAATTTTCTGCCACCGGAAGGGTTTGAACCTACGACCATCAGATTGACAGTCCTGAACGGTAAACACTACCCTACAAGCTTTCGCTCCTGAAAGTAAGTAGAAGGAGCTGACCAATGTGAAATGTAGATGCAACTCTCCTCCTACATGTAATGTGCAAGCAATACTTGTTTGTAACAAAGAAAACGAAAGTAGTACGACTCGGCGAAAACATTTAATTTAGAATTGCACATGATGAAAACTTTTCATTCGATATTTGCGGAGGTATCCTTGCATTGAAAAGGGGTAAAATTAGTATGTCCTGAATTGACACAAATATAAATAGTTATTTCATTAATATTTGTCAATGTCTTTGAAGGGGTACACAATTATCGTTAGAGTATCATAATTCACGATCTTATACATGAAAATATCCCTTTGAATGTGTGTCAATTCATTTATTTGTTTATTTTTTTATAAATTCCATATGCAGAACAATGTAGGCACTATACACTGCTATTACAAATAATGTTACCATGCTCTTGTTTATAATAAAAAGAGAATTAAGAAAAAAGAACACCTAGTATGGAGGATCGAATGCTTTCAAGAACTCTAACCAATACACTACGCCCTTTGTTTCCCTTGGAGCAACAGTTCTTAATTATTCTTCCGCGTCAATATTGTAAACGTTATCCTGCAAAAAGAAGTTCAATACTCTGATATAGCTCTGCACTTCTAGAATTACTCTATACACATGCATTTGAAATTTAACTCTGAATTGATTTCTTCGTTGTTAGTATATCTAAGCTTGTGAATATACTTTATTTTATTATTATTATATTACATGAACATCTACGAAGTAGTTCCTTATAATAACCTCCGGTTGACCAAGTTGCCAATATAAACAAATGAAGTACAGATTGTCTTCGAGCTAACATTGTTAAAAAGGAGCGGATACATGTATTACTATCCCAATACTTATTCAATAAGATTTCTTGTTTGTCAGAAATTATGACTTAAACTATTGCATGTTGAGCTAGTGCCCACCTAGCCGCCTCTGACGAAATCTATCATTCTTCAGATTCTCTTTCAAATTCGACTCTGGTCACTTGTAACATGCTGGGTGCAGACACTGTGCATCGACGCACCGTGTTTCGCGATAAGAAGCGGCCTTGAATAGCGTGAGTGAGTCACTTTGAATGCGAGCAAGCTACGCTACTAAGCTTGTCTGCCTTTGAAAACCAAGTCATTTTTTTTCACCGCTTCCGAACGCGATTGCTATTGTAGAAGTATATATTCTCTCAAAAGAGCACGAAAGGAAATTTGACCAATATTCTCCGGTCGTTTAAAACCAAATATTATCTATTAAACGAAAAGTTCACGATTGTCAATAAACGGTTTAACCTATCTCAGCATAGGTTCGATCCCGTGTTCAGTCTCCGGGTATATTCGGCCTGTGTATAGGGCCGGTGGCAACCCACCATCGTGAGGAAATTGGGGAGCTCCGAATGAGTGAGCGTAATCCGGTCGCGAAGTCCTACAACGGCTGGGGGTCTGTAGGGCCGACCACCCGTCCCCCTAGTCTGGCTGCAGATCTACACGCCCCCCTGGTTGCCCCTCGTGGGAGGGAGGCCAGCAGTCGGTAGGTAAGCCTTGGCCCAATATTGGGCTGTAACCCAATAGGATTAGTATTATTTAAATAATAAAATTTAATAGAAAGATTCTCCGAAATTTCTCTCCCACTGTCTACGTCAACGTCAGGCCAGTACCCAGGGAGGGGGGGGGCATGCCCCCTCGAACCCTGAAAAAATATTTAAATGTGAACCTATCAATAACTACGAAAACAACATCGTCGATTTTAGAAATGTGTAAAAATTTCAATTTTTTTCTTACATAAATGAATCCTTTTCTTGCGCAAAAGTCTTCACGATGCAATATTGGATGGTTTTAGTTTTATAATCATTGATGCAAGGCTACCAGACGTCCGATTCAGCGATTTTGTCAGGACAGTGCGTTACCTTCAATCCCTGTCCCGACTTTTTCGAACTGCAATCGTGATGCGAGAATGTCTCTTTATTATTGCTTTTTCTTAACTCACAATTAGACATGTTCTTTATTGCAATAATAATTCCTAGTACGCAACATTTAATTTATAAATATATTATTTTCTAAACATAGAATTATCATGATTTTTCAATGGCGCTCGGACTATTTGAACTATTTTGTAATACCTGTCTCTCTTTCTCTCTCTCTCTCACTCTCTCTCTCTCTATATATATAAATTATAAATATGGGTCTGGCCCCTCCCTCAAAGAAATCCTGCGTATGGGCCTGGTCTATGTCAATGACAGAAATACAAGCAATATTTGTATTTATTTTTAACCCAATTAAAGGAATTTGGAAGAATTTAAAAGAAATAAGAAAGAGCAGAACGACTGTTACTCTACTTTAAAAATTGTTGTTCTTCGAGGAAGAAAAATAAGAAGTATTTACTCCAGCACCTTAACACAGTGTCCCACGAGTCTCTCTTGACTAATACTGTCAAATGTGAAGTGATTTTATGAATACAATTTTCCGCCTGTTTACGTCTAACGTTGCGCAGATTTGGTAGTTCGCAAACGGTGTAATTATTTCGTGTTACCTTACGCAACAGCAAATACATTTCAGAAGACTGTTCTGAACACGACACTTGCGTCAGTAAACAATCATTTCGTCTGTTGCAGTATCACAGGAAAAGAATATCGTCCTGCAATGTTCAAGCCTCTAGATATTCTCCATTAATAATGTCTAATCACAATAATAAGTTACAAGAAATAACTCGCATTCGCAACTACCAATATTCTCGTTTTTTTTCATCACTTCGAAAATTATTTCTCGAAGATATCTGTTATACTACAAGAAAGCAATTCAAAATTAAAGTAAAACTTCAACTACGTGTATACCCAACAATATTGGAGGGACAGAATACTTAAAAATTGTTGTTTCAATCGAAGGTAAGGGCGTGGTGTAGTGGTTAGAGTTCTCGATTGAGCTGCTAGCGGTCCCAGGTTCGATCCTCCATACTAGGTGTGGAGAGCATGGTAACATTATTTGTCATAGTAGTGTATAGTGGCTACATTGTTCTGCATATGGAATTTATAAAAAAATAAACAAATAAATGAATTGACACACATTCAAAGGGATATTTTCATGTATAAGATCGTGAATTATGATACTCTAACGATAATTGTGTACCCCTTCAAAGACATTGACAAATATTAATGAAATAACTATTTATATTTGTGTCAATTCAGGACATACTAATTTTACCCCTTTTCAATGCAAGGATACCTCCGCAAATATCGAATGAAAAGTTTTCATCATGTGCAATTCTAAATTAAATGTTTTCGCCGAGTCGTACTACCTTCGTTTTCTTTGTTACAAACAAGTATTGCTTGCACATTACATGTAGGAGGAGAGTTGCATCTACATTTCACATTGGTCAGCTCCTTCTACTTACATCAATTCTTGACGCTGAGACGATATTTTCTGCAACTACCTCTTCTCTTCAGTCCCTTCTGTTCTTCTCTTCTCCTTCTCCTCTCCCCTCCTTCTGCTCGATCTGCTTTTATCTCATATCGCCTTCCCTACTTTTCTCTCATCTTATCTCCATCCCACTCATCTCCACTCCTCGTATCTCCTCTCCTGTCTTAGATTTCCGACTCCACTACACTCTTCTCCTCTTCTTTTCGTTCTTCTCTTTTTCTCTCCTTTACTTTACTCTCCACTCCCCTCCTCTCCCTCCATTTTCCTCATCTCTCCTAGAATCTTTTTCCATTCTCCTCACTACATCTCCTCTCCTCGTTTATCCTCTCTTTCTTCTCTCCTCTACTTTTCCTCTTCTCCTTCGCTTTCTCTTTCTCCTCTCCTTTGTCACCTTTCGTTTTCTCTCACCTCTTTTCCTTTCTGTAGACTCATCAGCGATGAAATACTAAGAAACCTTTTTATTTTCTTTCAGAAAGAATTTTGTCACTTGCGATATAATAGTGATATTTTTCATAATTTTATACAATATTACTTGTTTTTATTCCTTTCGCGCATTTTATAAATATCTATTGTGCATGTGGCAACCCTGAAATTGAGCCTAACTCTACTCGCAACCCACCAACGCCTTGTGTAAATTGGGTTGCCTAGTTTAAAATGTCGTTGTCCTAAAACTTTTGAGAGACACTGTACAATGAATAAATGCTGTTCACTGTCTATTCATTATCTACATTTTACCAGTAATTTTACTTCTTTGTTTCTAGTCGCGGACGCACAGTGCGGTGGTGGAGAAGGCGTCAGCATACAAGACTTGATAACAAAGGCCGCCGCTTCTTCTGGAGTCTGCCTTCTTGGAAAGTCAGCCGACACATGCCCAGATTCAAATTTGAAGATTTACTTCTATCCGTAAGTTTGCTACCGATTATGCCTTTCTTCATTATATAAAAGTAATTTGCCTTGGGCAAAGGTGAAAATAAATGCGGTGTGTATACAGAATTGCGATAGTCCAGTCAGTAGGGAGTCTCACTGCGACGCGGGAAACTCCTATGGTAGATGGTGTCGGACTCTGAGGTTCACTAATAAATGGGGAGTGATGTCATGCTTACGTGTTATCGAAACAAATAAACATTTTCCAGTTTTGCGTTATGGACACACAAGAAAAACGTTTTCAGAGGGAAAATAAGGAATATGAAAGAAACGATTGAACTGGAGAAAGAGAGAGAGGGGAATGGAGAAACATAAGGGACAAAGGGAGATAAATAACTAAGCGAGAGACAGAGTGAAACAGCCACATGAAAAAAGTTAGACAGAGAGGGAGAGATGGAAAGAAAGGGGAAGAAATGTAAGAGCAAGACATACATAGACACACACATACATACATACATACATACATACATACATACATACGTACATATATACATTATATATATAGGGTGTTTCAAAAATACTTTTACAAACTTTGAGGCCTGGTTCCTCAAACCGAAACAAGAAAAAAAAGTTTATATAAACATATGTCCGAAAATCCTTAGTTTCTCAGTTGTTAATGAAAGTTTACGTTCAACGCATTTCAAGGTACAATCCACCATTTGCCTTTGCAAATAAGAAGAAACATGTGGTTTATGCATGATGGGCTCCAGCATATATCAGTCGCATTGTCCGAGATGTACTGGCTGATATGTACCACGACAGTTGTATGGGTAGGGGTTCCATGGCCTGCATATTCACCCGACCTCAATCCTCTAGATTTCTATCTGTGGGGCCATCTAAAAAAATTGGTTTATGCAGTTGACATTCCTAATGCAGACACACTTCATCAACGTGTCATGGAAGCCTGCGAAACCGTTCGACACCGTGTGGGAGTATGTGAAAGGGTGCGCCGTTCATGACCCGACGCGTGCATGCGTGTGTGGAAGCAAGAGGAGGATATTTTGAACATTTATTATGAGTTTCTGAGTTGATGACAGTTTCATTTGCTAATAAGCTATCAATGTCTAACAGATGTGTCATTATGTTCTTTCATTAATGACTGAGAAACTAAGGATTTTCGGACATATGTTTATATGAACTTTTTTTCTTGTTTTGGTTTCAGGAACCAGCCCTCAAAGTTTGTAAAAGTATTTCTGAAACACCCTGTATGTAGGAGAGAGAGAGAGAGAGAGAGAGAGAGAGAGGCTAAACTTTAAAAAAAATCATCAAGAACAGCAAGTAACCACAATGAAATAGGAACAATAGCAAAGGATAAAAAGACCGAAAGCGAGAAAGATGACAAACGAGAAGAAAAGAGAAAATAAATTATCTCTTGGAATATTTCGAAAAAACAGTTTGGGAAAAGTTGAGGAATACTTTCAGGTATTAACATGGAGAAACTGCAGTGGGTAAGGGATACATCAGAGCCCTGCATTTTGAGAAAAAAATCATATGATTTCAAATCAATAGGTGATTCTGGAAGTATTTTGAATGCTGATCACGCACATGACATCCATCCCCCCCCATCACGTCAGGATGTTTCACAATTAAAATTATCATATTCGCCATTCCATTACACTTATTACAGAAAGCAACAAAATAAATTTAAACAAGAGAAATTTCGTTTGTTTACAACCAATAGATGATTATGGAAGAATTTTGAATGCTGATGACGGATATTTCTTCCCATCGCGCCAGGATTTTCCCCTAGACCAGGATTTTTCTCCACGTCATTGTTACTATTAGGTTAGTCAAAAAGTAAATGCAATGTTTTTATTTTCTTCCGTAGGTTGGCTGTACAGCTTTCTGCGCTCGCAAGCCGATAGATAGTACCGTTGTCTTCGCCTGTGGCAGGTTAAAGCGTCATCACTTCAGTTCGCTCTGCAGTGTTGCCAAGTAAACATGGCTGCGACACTGTCCGTGTGCACCACAGGAGAACAGCGTTCTGTAATCCGTTTTTTGTGGTCTGAAGGTGTACCAGGAGCTGAAATCCATAGAAGACTTTCAGCACAATACGGTGACAATGTTTTACCGCTGCGAAGTGTTTACCAGTAGATTGAAAAGTTCAAAAGAGGTCGAACAAGTGTGAAGGACGAGGAAAGAGCAGGTCATCCAGCCACATCCACTACTGATGACAACATTGAGCAAGTCCGTGAGCTGGTTCTGAATAACCGACGAGACTGTTCATGAAGTTGAAAACCATATGCACGTTAGTCATGGTTCTGCATATGAAATTATCCATAACAGGCTCAACTTTCATAAAGTCTGTGCGAGACGGGTCCCTGAAGAACTCACTGACGAGAACAAGCGAAATCGTGTGAGAATCTGTCAGCAATTATTGGACAGACATGCTAACGAAGGTGAAGCCTTTTTGAAACGAATCATCACTGGAGATGAGACATGAATCCATCACTTCGAACCTGAAAGCAAACGTCAGAGCATGGAATGGAAACACCGTGAATCTCCAGTGAAAAAAAAAGTCAAGCGTCAACGCTCTGCAGGAAAAGTGATGCTCACACTTTTTTGGGACTTAGAATGGGTAATTATGGAACATTATGTGGAAAAGGGGACAACAATAAACAGTGAACGATACAGTGATATGCTTTCGAACAAGTTGAAGCCTGCAATTCGAAACAAACGACGAGGTCGATTGTCGGAAGGCATTATTTTGTTGCATGACAACGCGCGTCCCCATGCCGCCGCCAACACCGCTCAAACTCTTCAGAATCTGGGCTTCGAGGTGTTAGAGCATCCTGCATACAGTCCCGATCTCGCCCGTCGGATTACCATCTGTTCGGTCCACTTAAAGATGCTTTAAGAGGCCGTCGATTCGACACAGATCAACAGGTGAAGGAAGCGGTGCATACGTGGCTTGCTGCTCAACCGAAAACCTTTTTTTCTCAGGGTATCGGAAAGCTTGTGGAACGTTGGACCAAGTGCATTGAAGTGCAGGGGGACTATGTTTGAAAATGATATCATTGTAAGTTTTCTATTGTTGCTGTGACAAATAAAAAAAAAAGATTTCATTTACTTTTTGACTGACCTAATATATTATAACATTGAGTTTTGAACATTTTATAAAGAAAATTTTATGAGGGAAATTGAAACGGTACTTACGTAATCAAAGTTTGCAATTTTTAAGACAATGCGTCTTGGGAAGATAGAAGGAGAATTAAATGCTTAGCATTCTATGTGCATTTATGTTCAAAATTGGAGAATTTGTATTATAGAAAACTAATATTTTACCACTATCTAAGCAGAGCCATCTATTGAGGAAATGATGGAACTACACATTTTATTGTGATATTAAGGCAGTTAATATATTGCTATTTTTTTTTAAAAAAAACTAGACGTGATGGGTAAAAATGGATTTAATTTTTGGAAACAGCATGCTGAAATTATTCCGTGATAACGGGCCTCATCCAGTCATCCAAACCCATGAAGACTGGTGTCTAGTTGGAAGCAGAGGCGCAACCACGAATTTTTAATTGGGGGGGCAAATACCAGGATAAATGTACGAATAATAATAATAATAATGTTAATAATAATAATGTTACTGATAATTAGGGACACAAATTTATGGTAAATAAAAACTGAGGAGAGCGGTAAATAAAATGTTAGATCAGCGGTATATACCAGCGGTGAAAAAAAAATGCACGCACTTTTTCATTATGAGAGGAAACAACATACAAAAGACGTATAAATTGATAAACTACTTCATTTTTATATACTGTACACATGCACAAGTACTTAGTTGTCCAACCAAAAAGAAAACATCAACACAAAATCACTTCATTTCTAAATTGCATATCTCAAATGATTTATTCATTGTATGTATTTAAAGGATATCCTTGCTGTCCAACAAATAAAATAATCACTTCTGCACATACACAAACACATGTTAAAAATCACATGATGATAAACAAAATTCATTCATGACTGAACACCAATGACACCATTGTTTCCCTTGATGTGCGGCAACAGACTAATCTTATCGCTGCTACAGCTAGCAAGTTCAATGAAACTGGAAGTTGAGTAGACATTCGGGGGAAGAAAGGAATGCAGCTCGACAGGGAGCGAAGTTTTCGAACTGAGATTATGTGCATGGGAAATCCCAATTTGCAGCGTCTTCCTGATGTGATCGAAGATAAAACGTTCTTCAGCTGCTAGTGGTAGGAATCTTTAGGCAAACGTTTCGTTACAAATCGACAGTTTGCGCGCGCAACCTCGATTGCCGGTTTTTGCGTGTTTTCTACTTAATTTGATGATATTTCACGGTTATTTCGCGAAAAAGCGTTCATTTCGAGGAAAAGCACACATTTCGCATTACTTCGCGAATAAAACTCATGCATATTTCATCATTGGGGGTGTAGTTACGTGCAGAATGTTCAAAATTGAATTTTTTTTTTACATTTCGCGATTTCGCGCATCGCGAAAATTCAATGTCCCTACTGATAATGTTATTATAACATTATTATTGTTGTTATTGATTTGCTTTATTTTACTTCGCTTCTTGTGCCACTTTTGGCTAAGATGGGAATGAGTGATGGCATGATGAAAATGATGAATGGATACTCGCAAACATCCATGCCCAAGCCGGGATTCGAACCCAGGACCATTATTATTACTATTAGTAGTGGTAATACCAAAGACGTTATTATCCTCGTAAATTACGCAAAAAAGGGGTAGAAGTTTGTGCTAAAACATTTGTGTTCGAACAAACGATTTGAATTATTTTTTGATGCGTTCAATTTCACATTAATAACTGAAAAGAAACACACAAACTGTTTTTGAAAGACAGAAAATGTTTGATAAATGCATTCCAAATATAATTCTTTCTTACATTAACATAACTTTCATGCACGATATATGATTTACATATATGAAACGTGGAGTGACGTGGGCACTAAATTGTGTGCGTAGTCAGTTTCTTCAATAAATATTATATACAGCATATACATTACACAACCAATTCATCCATCAAACAATAAACCAACAGCAAAAATTACGTAAATTGTTTCTCAAATGTGCACGCTCCCTTTCCTCAAGACAATTCTTCATGCATTTAATTTCTTTGCAGGCTGAAATCAATATTAATTAAATAGGGCGCAAATAATTTCACGGAACGCCATGGCATTATATCACTTACAACTTTTGTGCCTCACCTTGTGATCAAGGCCTCGCGGGTTCGATACCCGGTGGAGGCACATAGTGGTTCGGAACCCACTTTAAGCTATAGGCCCAGTCTCATTTTCTGTGCATAAAGTAGACTTTAAAAAAAAATCAATCAATCAATTTTACAGCATTCTTCAATGTAGATCGTTCGGCGCCCTGGGCCGTCTCCCGCCTAAGACTAAGAAAAGGAGGTATTGCGAACGAAGCGAGCAAGAAAATTTTACGAAAAGTATTTTTGTTTGCATAAAATTTTGAAGTTCTTGGCGGTAATTGCCCCCTGCAGGTACACTTGGCGGTCAATGTTTGGCCCTCTTGACCCCCCCTAGAACTCATTTCCGATCAAGGTGGGGGAAATGCCCCCCTGCCCCCCTGTGGTTGCGCCACTGGTTGGAAGATATTTTATGAAAATGTTCTTAACTGCGGGAAACATCACCCCCACATTCCTCCAAATGTAACCCCTGCTCCCCACCCCCAGAAGAAATTCTACGGCGATCTTGATATATTTTCTTTTTCTGATGGGATGAAGCGATCCCCCTTGACCCTCCATGGGCGTCCTCGTCCCTGAAACCATGACACCGGAAGAATACTCAATGTACATTATGTTGGGAAGGCCACAGTCATTATTTGATGTGGCACAATATCAACTACTGGATATCCGTTCGGGCTACCTATGGCTACAAAAATTGTCTTCATTTCCTTCTGTGTGAACTTGCTCACCTTGTGATTTATAACATGTACATAACTAACGCTTGACGTGGACAGCTGAAATGAAATGTAATACTCAAGGTGTCACGATCGTAATGGCGATTTTTTGCGCCATCTATCCGAGCGTGGGGAAGCCGTTACGCTAGGTAAAACTACACGTTGTATTTGTATTACAAATGGTACGGCCATTCAAAATTGTGGAGTCCTTCAAGTGCCAAAGCTGGAATGTAAATGACATGGGGGAATTGGTTCAGTGATTGATTTGGCTTATTTTACTTCGCTTTTCTGCCACTTTTGGCTAATTGCGAAGATGCAACGGAATTGATGAAGGGATACTCACAAATAACACACATGCCCGAGTCGGGATTCAATCCCGGGATTCCTGCCGTCGTGGCGCTGTACGACAACCACTCCCCACGACGGTCAACGGGAATCGATTGTCAAATACCATATTGTATAATGTAATACTCCACTTCTAACTCTGTAGCATTCCTAAACCAAAAGGTTTATTTTCCCAACAATGAATGTCTTCCATTTGTCCATATCTTGGGTAAGGTTAATCATGACCATCCATACCATCTTCCTACTGGTCTCTTACCGTTAGGTTTTCCAAGAAGAACCCTGTAGACTTTTCTATACTCTTCCATGCGTGCTTCGTGACCTGCCCACCGACATCTGCTTGATTTAATTGTTCTAATAATATCAGGGGCTGACTATAGATTATACAGTTCAGTATTACGTAACCTTCCCCACTCCCCTGTTGTTCCATTCCTTTTTAGGTTCAAATAGCTTCATTAAGATTTTATTTTCAAAATATCTCAACTTTGTATTCCTCTTTTAGTGTAATGGACGACGTTTCACATCGATGCAAAGCATGGCTAAACGTTTATGAATAGATCGTCAAGATGAATCTTTTTCATAAAGTGATTTATTCACTGGGTGAAGGAAATCAAGAATATGTATCAATGTTCAGTGCGTATATGTAATATGTAGTACAGTATCATTTAATCTCTATTAAGTGGTCGACTTTGATCTCAGCAGCAAAGTCTCCGGGTTCGAGTCGCTACCTTGGAATGGGTGCTCTTTGTGAATATCCTTTCATCAATTTCATCTAATCATCACTCATCGTCACTGTCGCTATTAGGCAAAAGTGGCAGAAAAGAGACGCTAAATAACGGAGGTAGAAATGCATCTTCCTCCTCCTTTCTCTTTATCGTTTCTATGTCTCTTTCACTCTCTTGCTTCTTAATTTCTCTTCCGTCACTTTCTCTCTCTCTCTCTCTGTGATTTTGATGTTTTTCTCTCTCACTTCATTCAACTTTCTTTATTTCATCTTCTCCTTCCTTTCTTGCTTCCTTTATCTTACTTCTTCTCTTCCTATCTCTGTCTCTTTTCTTTGTCTCTTCCACTCTCCTGCATCTTTACTTCTGTTATTTTACTTTCCCTCTCTATCTGTTATCATGTCTTATCTTTCTTTATTTCTCTTCTCTTTCCTTTTTCGCTTCTTTTATTCCTCTTACTTCTCCTCTTCCTTCCGCTGTCTCGTTTCTTTGTCTCTTTCACTCTCTTGCTTCTTTTTTCCTGTTCTTTCTCTCTGTATCTCTTATTTCTTTCTCACTTCTTGATTCGCCTTTATTTTTTCCTTATTTCTCTTCTCCTTCCTTTCTCTCTATTTCTCGCTTATTTTATTCCTCTTACTTTTTCTTATTCTCTGTCATTTCTTGAACTTCATTTCTCTCACCTTTAAAACTTTTTTACTTCTGATGGCATGCATCATTGACGCCAGTATATTTCCCTACTTCTCAGAACACACCTCTCCTATTCTATAATTTTCCGCGGGCGACAATATTTTACGGTGTCACCACCGGAGAATATGGTTGGGCACTAACCCATCAAAATAGCCCAAAGATTTATAATTATTTTTGTACCTAAATAATTTGATTAAATGTTCACAGTATAAATAACTACATCGGAACAAAATGAGCAGCAATAATCATTGCAACAGAAGTAACTGATTATTACAGTTTCTTGCTGGGTAGGCGATCTCTTTTATAATATATTTTCTGAAGTGGACCTTCTTCCTGTATTTCAGAACGGCTACTTCTCGTGTTTTGGTGAAGGTAAACAACATTAGTTCGCTAGAAGACCACGGCTGGAGCTGCTCCAAAAACAGCACACTCATCATACACGGATTTGGACAGGATGAGAACGAGAAGATCATGAAGCTTCTTATTGAAGGTAAAGCGGTGATTAAGGAGGGCGTGGGGGCGACAGTCCCCGACTTTTTACCACATTTGTCATCACATCATGCTAAACCTTATTTCACAAGAGAAAGTAAACTGTCCTTGTCTCCTCCCGTTTTGGAACCCAATCGCCGCCACTGTGTGTGACCATACGTTATGATTAGAGTTCTGACATTTAAGCACTGTAATGTTAAGAAAAATATGATGTTAGCATACTTAACAATTACATTTTTTTTTATTTAGCTATATGTTAAACAGCAACTGTTAATTTGTACTTGTCGATCTCGCTACCGAAGTTCATGGGTGTTCTTTGTGAATGTCCTTTTATCAAGTTCATGTAATCATCACTGGTTCTCATGGTCTCGTTTACAAAAAATGGCAGAAAGTAGTGTTAAAATAACAAGAAATACACATTCTTCCTTCCCATATTTCTTTCTAACTCTCCATCTCTCAATTCCTCTCATTTTTCTTGTCCACCTTTTCGCATTCACGATAGCTTATTTACAAACCCTATAGTGCTGCAGAACCTCCAGAAATATGTGGCGTCTGATTGGCTGTCATTCTGGAAGTTAATGCGTTTCATTATCTAGTATTTCTTGCAAGCAAATAGTGTTGCAGAAAACACTAGAGGGCAGGGTTCAAATATACAGTGTACATTTCAGAGATCCATCTCAACCAGATAAGAAACCCCTTTAAATTAAGGTTCATTTTTTTAGCACATTTTTTAAATTGGTAAATGTCTGTTATATCGGAGACACATTTCTATCGGATATTTTCAGTTTTAAATGGTTTATACTTACCAATTGTGTATTGCGGAACATAGTTGAAGGTGCCATTATGCTTTTTACATGAAAATAGCTTTGATTTTTCACATTACGAGTAATTCTTTTGGGTCCTTTCTTCAGTTGCGGAACATACAATATGGCGCGCACAGCTGTGGATCATCGCGCGCCGTGCTTGTGTTTTGTCGATTTGGAGTGGGTATGCAGTGTTTCAACCTTCTTAACCGAAAAATACCTACTTTCGTGTTCATTATGTCATCACAAACCATTGACGGATAGCCCCAAAAACCATTCGCGATAGCCCCGAAAAACCATTCACGATAGCCCCAAAAACCATTGACGGATAGCACCAAAAACCATTCACGATAGCCCCAAAAACCATTCACGATAGTCCCACGAACCATTTCCGGCAAGGTTAGGTTAGGTAAGCATAGTTAAAAAAATAAAAATAATAAAATTCTGGTTTAAAAAAGGCACGTTTGGAAACACTGGCGAGACCGCGTGACTTTCGACGTTCGCGCCATCTGCATGTACATAATGGAAACAACGGCATAATGTTGTCGCTTTGCACAAAATGCAAGTTTATTATATCGAAAGTGCTTATTTTTTGTTGTGCAGCATTCTACGGTGAGAAAATACCTCCACGAACTTTCAAAATACTACAGAAACTCATTTCCGTAAGTAGTTTCTTCTGTAAAAATGAAGAAATGTCTCCGATATAACAGACATTTACCTTTAAATTAATATTTTGAGAGAGAAAAAATAAAAAGTCGTCTTGGGAGTAAGTTATTTTGATTTTCCTTATGTAAAATCTCACCAGTGCAAATATTGTAACATAACATGAAAGTTAATTATGTATACTAGAAATATTTTAATAATTACAACAATAACATCAGTACCAATTATAACCGTATATCTGCTTTAAAATATTTACATACATCTAGTAAATATTCTAGAGGATACAATATTGTTTTTCTTCGGTTAGTCCATACGTTTAGAATGTCAATATCTATGACGTAGGTCGGGCATATGATGACGTGGTTTCTTTCTCCTTTGATCCTTCCTTTCCTTCAGTTCTTAAATGTGCAAGGGTGTCACAAGGATTAAAACTGCAAGCTAAGGCAATTTTGTAAAACTAACAGTTGCTTTTGTCCTCCTCCGTGGCCGTACTGTCTAAGGCGCTGTTCTTTGGACTTCGACTGCGGGACGGCATGGGTTCTCATCCATAGTAGGTAAAAATAGGTTAGAGCTAAATATAAAATTATCGTTATTAAGGTATGGATCCCATAAGTACACCATAAAGAATAATTGAAATATGATCTCCTGTTGTCAAAAGGTATTAATTATTATAATTTCGGTATATCTCCTACATAGTGTTCTGCTCTTTTCCGAGTTTGTCAGACGCTGAAGTTGAGGAGTGCCAGAAGTATTCAAGAACCAGTCTTCTTGGAAACAACTTTATTCTTCACCAGCAGTTCATAAAACTCCCAACATCTGACACACACAACGCGAGATTTGTCTTTTCAGTTTGTGTCAAGATGCAGGAATTAAAATTCTTCTTGCAGGTTTCTATTGAAACTACTCTACAAAGATCTCCAAACACACAAAGCAGTTCAACTGTCTGCTCTAACATTCTCGACAACTGAACATTTTGATTGTTATGAAGTGCTTGAAACAGTCTAGCTGTTTGGTCACGGTGTAGCCATGCCGCTAGTTTAATAATTCTATGAACATATTTTTTACACATGAAATGTCTCTCAAATTTAGATTTCATTTTCAAGCTAACTCCTACACTTTTATAAAACGGGACAAATAGTGTTTTTTAATAATATCGAAACGGGACAGAACGGCTCTGAAACGGGACAGCACAGTCAAAACGGGACGTATGGTCACCCTAATCCATAGGCGTGCGCACGGGGGGCAAGTGGGGCAATTATCCCCCCTGATCACGGACGTTCGCAGATTTTTTCCACGAAGGGACAAACAAGGTATTTTCCATGGGACATATTCAGGGCTCGAAAAATCTCTGTCGCCAGGTCTCCATGGCGCCCAAAAATCTCAGCCTGGCGACTGTGATCTTTTGCTGTAATATGTATGAAATTTTGATGATTCTAAGTTCAAATTGCAGTACATCGTACGTTAGGAAATTAATTATATATTTTTTTATCAACAATATTTATTATTGTGAACATTCCATAGAGTCAGTAACAATTTCTTACCCTTTGTCCCCCAACACACCATTTCCTGCTTTCTAAAATAATTTAACGATGTTTTGAATACCGTGATGCTCAGCATCTTATACACGGTGTTTCAAAAGTCGCACAACCCAAACTTTGGAAATGTATATCATGCAAACTGTAAGAGATATTTACACCGGGTTTTCTGCATTATAAAGCCTCATCCATTGAGATAGTTTTCAACGCTTAAAATTATCACTTCACGCCGTACAGAAAATTATATAAATTAATAACTGACGGAAAGAAACATTCAAGTTTTTCCAGAAATGAACTTCTGAGTAAGAAAAATATGTAAGAACTGATCGAAGGGTCATAGTTAGACATTTGATGACTGATACCATGACAGTCTGTCATTTGCGACCAACATTGGTCATGTGCAACATTTGATGAATTTTTGACTGACGATTTTATGGGTAAGTGAAAAGTGCCATTTTGGGGACATATCTCCGTATATGGCAACACTAGCAGGTCTAAATACTGCCAACAGTCGCATGCAACATGTGTCTAAGTATTGGCTATACATTTACGTGAAAAATCGTAAATCAAGGTTTTGTGCCGAAATTGAACTCTTTGAGAGAATCCTTGGCTGCCCCTGGTTACATTGAATTCTCTTAGCTCACTTTCGCTTTTACTGTGCCTGTTTTTTAATTGATTCAGCATGGCGTATTCATTGGAGCAGTGCGTGTGCATTGCTGAAGAATATTTTACTACTCATTGTTACACTCATATGCAAGAGGTTTTCCAATAAAAATGCCCTGCTTCTGCTGTACCTCACAAATCAACTGTTTTAAAACCAGTCAAACACCAACATATGATCCCATAAATTGTTTAAGAGTTGGTATTTATTGTTGAAAATTAGTTCTCAGATGTTTTCAGCAAATTAACAATGTTTAAAATAATGTAATTGCTTTTATTTAGATAAATGCTAACATAAATTTATGAACCC
The DNA here is from genome assembly GCF_977018435.1 of Lepisma saccharinum. Lineage (NCBI taxonomy): Eukaryota > Metazoa > Arthropoda > Insecta > Zygentoma > Lepismatidae > Lepisma > Lepisma saccharinum. The sequence goes on from NC_139233.1 coordinate 37,576,532, forward strand.
AGTGATAGCCTACAGGATTAGTTTACTGCAGAAAACCCGGTGTAAATAGCTATCTCTTACGATTTTCATGATATACATTTTCGAAGTTCGTATTGCGCGACTTTTGAAACATACTGTAGTATGCACAATTGCTAATAGGTGGTTTGCTGTCGCCTGATTTTCAGAGATGGCGCCTAGCTTTGAAGAAAAATTTTCGAGCACTGGGCATATTAACCCGATAATACGTAGTGTCGCCCCCTCAAAAAACACCACGTCAATTTGAAATTATCGCATTCCTGCGTCCCCATTACATAATAATTAATGTAAATTGCTTTGACTAAAATCAAATTATGCGTGTGTAATATATAATTTTAGGTTGACATTCGTTTTCGAAGGGGAGGTGGTCCCGGGTTCGATACCCGATTCAGGCACATGGCATAGTCGTTCGGATCCCACTTTAAAATGTAGGTCCAGTCCCGATTAGCCTTTATGTGCATAAAGTGGACTTAAAACAACAAATCAATCAATCAATCGAAGGGGGGTGAGGCCATCCTTGCCTCCCTTTCCATACGTTCCATGCCCTTATATTATACTTTCACACCTAGAAATTTAGTGCAGAGGAATCTTATCGCTGTTATTAAACGATATTATACTCTTGAAGAAAATGAAGTATTTTCAAGACGATGAAAATGCAAAGCAACGTGGAAGGGTGTGCAGTGGCGCAACGGCAGGGGATCATTCCCCCTTCCCAACCTAGGGCGGAAATCAATTCTAAGAGGGCAAACATTTAAATAAAAGAAATCAAGACTAGCAGAATCTAGGAGTAGTAGGACAAAAGGATATTCAAGATGGAATTAGTTTTCATGTCTTTCTTGCATTATTTCTTCCAGACGGCCAACAGGACCTGCAGGGGGTACAGAAAGGCAATTGTCCCCTCGACTTTAACTGTTATATAAATAGAAATACATCTCGTAAAATTTTCTTGCTCTTTCGCTCGCAATATCTGCTTTTCTTGAAGTCTGTCTTGTCAAGTTCAGAGCGGCGAGAGTTGTATCTGGGAGCCGAACAATCTGATTGAGTAAATTGTAAAAGAGAATGCCATGGCGTCTTGTATCGACGTGTGCCAGATAAGCAGTTGTGCAAGCGGCGGCAACGACCCTAAAGAACAAGCGAGAAGGAAATCAATATTCAAATCCAAATCTCACACTCCAAATTTTATTTTCTCTTCTTCTTTACTGAATGATTGGCAATCAGTGTGGGCGTAGGATGCGGCCTTTTGGGGGCACCCTGCTCTGGTATGCCAGACTGGGGTTCAGGACTTGAGTTGGGTTCTGTGAGTTTGATGAAAATAATTTTGTATATCAAACCTCTCTGGAATGCCGGAACGGAATCCACTGCGACTCCGAGATTATGCATGCCTGTCTCACTGCCCGGGAAACGTTATTGAGAATGTTATTAAAAATATTATTAATACTTTCCTACCATGTAAACATAAGAGTCGAAATCAGAAACAGTGCAATAATGGAAAATGTTATATTCACACTATTCACAATTGGTTTAAAAAAAAATGTGTACATGTAATGTAATGTCATTCACGAAGTTCATGTCCTCTGTTCTGGATCCCAGAACAGAAATAATATCACATAAAGTATTGTATACATCAATTATTTCATGTATATATTCCTTTGTATAGAATTACAATTTTTTACTATACCTATTTTAAAATGCAATCAAATAGTAATAAATAGAGAAAATAAAGTCAGGGGAACCATCAAATTCGGAGCAACTGACTTCCTGGTATATTTTTAGGAACCAGGACAATAAAAGCATACCCTCGAATGTAGTATGCAGGAGGAGGCGGGCTTATTTCGGGGGTTCCCCCCTTATTACATGTATTGAATAGTTGTAATACGTGCTTATTGGTTGCTTATGGTTGATAATTGTCTATAATTATATGATAATGCAAATTCAATATGTAATGTAATAATGGGAATTATTATTATTAAATCAATGCTTTTTTCAATTTGCAAAAATTTAGATCGAAAAAATGTCTTGCTTGTTTCGCTCGCAATTTCATTGTTTTCTGTAATGCATTGTAAATGACCAGAGAGAGAAGTAAGAAGAAGTAAGTACTTCAGACAGTTGCTTCTACAAACAGTTTGGTTTGGAGGAAAAGGAGCGCGAACATTTCAGAAACAATTTATATCATTTTTGCTGTTGGTTTGTTATGGGGCGGATGAATAGATTGTGTAATGTATTTGAATAATATGTTACATTATACAAACACACACATACACACACACACACATATGCCCATGAATGCAATAGAACTAAAACAGTGAGATAAAATGAGGATTTTCTTTCTCGCCTGAGCTTTCATTAAGACTTTGCTCTCAACCCCCCTTCCTCTAATCAGAGGGTCTGCGCACGCCTATGTTCGAGCCCGCCTGGGTTCAATCAATCTCTGGGTTCTCGGCCTGTATATAGGACCGGTGGCAACGCATCATCGTGAGAAAATTGGGGAGCTACGAGTGAGTAGCGTAACTCGGTCTGGGAAATTTCCTATAAGGGCTGAGAGTTCGACGTGGTTACCCCACGTCATCCCATCACTAGTTGAAGATCTCCTTACCTCTAGGTAGGATTGTGGAGGGATACTGGCAGTCGGTAGATCGGTCAAGGCCCTTCAAGGGCTGTGGAGACACGGGTAATTAATTATATTATTAACAGTTGTCTTTAAAATTAACTTGCAGTAATGATAAAGATTTTCAAAGAAGCTTTCGTTACTGTCTTCCATGTGGTTTCTACTTTCAGCTCACATCGACAATGGAACATTCAATGTGTTTGCACTGGACTGGTCTCACTACGCTCTGGCACCGGCTTGTTACTTTGGAGCCATCAGAAGCATTTACCCAATAGGACAGTGTGTGGCCAAATTCGTGGACGCATTGTACGATTACTGTGGACAAAACGTACGCCTTGTCGGTTTCAGCTTGGGAGCGCACGTGGCAGGGGCTATAGGCGCTAGCGTCAGTGTAAAATGTTCCGTTTGGATTGTTGGTGAGTAATGTTTTAGTATCATTCCCCAAGCGGAATATATACGAGATATTATCAAAAAGTTGTAGCGTTGGTGCGTTCATACAAGAGATGTGATAACCGTGCTTCACCGGATGGTACGTGGCAACTTGCTCTCCTGTACAGAGAGACTGCTGTTCCGAGGGAACAGTTCCAGCAGTATTACATGAAGTTCCTGGAAGAGAGAGACAGCCCACTGGTGCGAGAGTCGCCTTACTTGCCTGATCTGTCAGCGCAGACTGTTGTTTCATACTATCAAGTTGGGTCTTGGCAGTGAATGTATCCCAGAAAGGTCATCAAAATAAACACGCTCAGCACCAAAGGCGGCATTTCAGAAGGCCCTCCTGCAATTAAGATATAGTTTTAGCAAGTGTGTCTGTGTAGAGAGGCGGCATTGCTGGGTTAGTACACTTCTTGTAGGACTAGGGCTGAGCCGATACCACCATTTGCCGATACCGATACCGGTACTTGTATAATTCCAGTAAAATAACAAGGGCTAGTTACTGAGTCACAAAACTCACCACATCACATTAGTATTAATGATACCAAATACTCCAAATTATTCTCATATGACATTATATCACTTGAAATGTCCTGTGACATTTTATGTGAACTTCTTTCTACCCCCAAGGGATGCAAGAAAAGAATAAGTTTTTAAAATGCTGCAAACATTGTTAAGTATTGCAGATACACCGAAAAAAATCGGTGTATTATAATAAGTGTCCCTGCCAGAGAAAGTTATAGTGTGTAAAATAAGATGTATGAAGTGCATATAGCGTACAGCTTGCACAAGAAATGCAAAATAAATACAAATGTAAACAACATTTTCTTTATCGTTTGGATTAACCTGTGGAGGAAGGAAAACGACGTAAAAATATACACAAATACAGAAATATACTTAATGCTCATTTGGTAGCTCTTTATATACTCACCATGCTGTCCATTATTATCTGTCATTTGCAATAAAAACAAGTCACTGCAGTTTCGGCATCGGGCAGGAGTCACACAGAAGGGTAAAGCACAAGAAGAAAAATTCACAACCCTCCCTCCCACAGCGACATTTCTCCCCTTCCCAGGAACTCCGGAATGAGCTTAGCGTCATAAAAATGCTGGTTTTGAAAATGTCACGTTCACGAGCAAGAATTGGCAATCGATGGTTTCTTTTATTTCTACATATCGTTGACCACCAGGCAGTTACATGCCCCCAATATCATGTTTGGGTGGAGCTCTTTCACTTTAGCCCTGCATTAATCTTGTCATATGCTTCCCAGGAGGGTGAATCATTTTCAAAAATGTACATGGAATTCTTGTACGGCACCCCAACCTGTCACAAGGAAGTGTGAACGAACTTTTGAAAAGGACAAATCTTGACAAATGAGTTGTTTCTCTTGGCCACTCAAGCCACTCAAAATCTTTGGTATCATCGCTGGTCCCCGTGAAGGAGTGGTTAGTACATCGCGCCACGACGCCAGAGGTCCCTGGTTAGAATCCTGGTCTGTGCATGGATAATTGTGAGTGTACGTTCTTCAATTTCATCATATCATCACTCATTTCCATATTCGCAAATTAGCCACAAGTGGCACAAAAGGCGAAGTAAAATAAAGCAAATTAATCAGTCAACCTTTGGTATCGGATGGTATCGGCGAAAAAAATTAAACCGATACATCGGTATTGCTATCGGCTCATCCCTAGTAGAAACACTTCAGTTGGATATGTTTTGTGGATAAATTATGGGAACCTTTTGATAATGTCTTGTATACAGGTGGGCCTGTTAGATTATCATGCAATTCGTGTTGGTTCGGAAACGTTCGGAAGTATTCGTGTTTGACCCTGAATTGTTTGTGTACTGGACAAGTAGAGACATGGCAAAATGAATTCTTCTTCCGTCAATCTCAGCAAACCACAAGGGCACCGTAAAAATATTACTGGCGTATTAAAATGCAACTCAAAATACTAAAGTACAATTTTGAAAATAGGTAACTACGCAGAATAAAAGATGGCGTAGCAAAAATACAAGAGATAAAAAATCAGTTCACCTGTTTGACTACAATATATTGCTTTTTACATCCGAGTTCAATAAATTTCATATTCAATGAAGATAAAGACATGTGCTATCATCAATTTTCTTCATTATATTTGAAAACACGAAATGATAATTATCTATGTCATGAACAATTGTTGATATTTAGGTAATGGATATATTTTTGATCTAGAATTAAATGTGGTTGTTACGTTATGAGGGGAATGAAATGATCCTTACATGGACAAAAATTTACCTTTGTTGACAGGAACATCCCCTGCTTAATTTGCATTCAGAACGTAACTCTTCTCCTCTAAGACATGGTGAAACTATTGTCCATTTCTTCTTTTAATACAGGCCTCGATCCGGGAAATGTCCTGCAAAACCTCCCTAAGTGGGAGCTGAACAAATACGGGATGAACTTCATACTGTATGACGACAACTACGTGCTAGACGAATCCGACGCCTGCTACATAGAGACCGTCGTGACCAACTGCGACTTGATGGGAAGGTACTGCATGGCCAGAAGTGGCCATCTTCAGTTTTGCGTCAACGGTGGCCGGTTCCAGGCCGCTTGTAAAAGTAAGTTGGCACGTCATCTCTACCCTTTTCTGATTAGTATAGACGTTAACGGTAATTGTAACTTTTATCTGTTTGTGATGGCGTCACATTGGTTAATTTACATGTATCTCGGAGCTTTCTTTTTCCTCTAAAACCTGTTCAAATTGAAGGGTGACAGCCAGGAAATTTCCCCCTCCCTACATTGTCATTTCCAACCTCACATCTTTAATTGAATTCCTAACTAGAAAAATAATTCATTTATATTTTCTATCAATTTTACGCTAATAAACCATTATTAAATGTATATATAAATTGTAAACAATTAATATGTTTGGGTTTAAAGGCTGTGACGGAAAAAGTTTGAAGATGCAAAGTGGTACAATTTATGAGCATGTTCTATAAATTGTACATACCACCAGTCTTATAAATCGCACCTTAAAAACATGCAGGACCGTTAAGTGTGATTCAGTAATGGGACTTTATTTACGACATAGATAGCAATAAATGCTTGTTACATATTAATATATTGTAAAAAGAAAATAAGTAAACTCTCATAACATTACTTGACAAAAACAAATATTGATAAGTTTATGTAACCATCGGTCCAGGTTATTTTGGTCCACATTTATCACAGTAAAATACTTTCTTCTTTGCACTTACTCTCGCACACCTTGTATGAAACCAGACACTACACTTCAAACATTTGATCATATCTTCTTCCTTGTGTGCGTCACAGATTTTGCAATACCAGCTAGTCGAGTTTTCAGCTTCTGGCAATATTAGTGATTTCATTGTTCTACCCCGTGAAGGTTTTCAGTTGTCAGAGAGATGTTTTTTGTAAGGATTATCGGTAAGCACCACAGTTGAAGAATTAGCTCGGCTTCTCTTTCTATTCTGAAGAACTGGAACTGGTGATATTTGCTCTGGGGTAACTTTCGGCATTTGGTTAGGAGATTCCTGGCTGCGACGTTCTGGTGTAGCTGGCGCTGCTTCCGGAATTTGTTGCTCAGTTTGTGCTTCATCCCTACAATCTGGCTCCAAGTGAGAAGCTGTGGGCACAAAGTCTGAATCCTAGAAAACATTAGGATCCAAAAGCCAAATTCCCGTATGTGAAAAACTACTTATGACATTCTTCACAGTTGATGCTTTACCATATGATTCTCCCAGGAGCGTTGCAACTCGTGCCGGAGTAATGTTACTATCTCTGCTTGTGCGAAGCAATTTGTCAGCGGCTTGGTTATAATATGTGTTCAGTGGTTTAAAGAATGACACATCTAACGGCTGGAGCTTGTGAGTGGTATGTGGTGGAAGGCAGATCATTATTACACCATTATCCCTGGGTAGATTTATGGCTTGGAGATTTTTGGTGCGTGTAGCATGTTCATCTAGAATCAACAGCACTTTCCTATCGACAGAGGGCCTTACGGTTTTGATGAAGTGATGCATCCACTGGACAAACAACTCACTTGTGATCCATCCACTATCAGAAATTGCAAATAGTGTTCCAGGTGCAGCACCAGACTTAAGATCATCACAGAACCTCTTCCTCTTAAAAATAAGCGTTGGGGGCGCATACATGCCGGCAGCACTGAAACGGCAAACGCAGGTGGTATTTGTTCCTCGTTCCCCGCTGGTTACAGCGCCCACTTGGTGCTTCCCTTTCCGACCAAGGACTCTTTGCGGTTTTTGAACAGTTGAGAGACTAGTCTCATCTACATTGAATATCTCACTATCCTCAAAACGGATTTCGTGAATGATCTTTGTCAGAATATTAAAAAAAAACTTCATTACATCATCTTTATTGAACCCGAAAGCCCATGCTGCTGAAGTAGCCTCTGGTTGACGGAGGGACAGACTCGGGTGGCGAGACATGAAACTGTAGTACCACTGTTTTCCAGCTTTCCCGTTTTGGAACCTATGTTTGATACCATTGGCTTCAGCTAAATTATATGCTAATTTCTGAAGATCTTGTCGAGAGCATCCAAACATATGGGATTCCATCTGAAGAACGTAGCTTACCAGCTCATCCTCCAGTTCACTAATGAGGTCGGTGACACGTCCAAAACTCTTTATATCTTCGCAGGCTTTCTGGTCTTTGTTCTCCAACCTCCTCTTCAATGTGGGTTTCGGAACGCCGTAAGTTCTGCATGTTTCATTAATACCAGCATCACAATTTCGGAAGGCATCTAGTGCTCTCAGCATATCATGTTGCGACCACAAACCATATTTATTCGGTTTCGCCATCTACAACAGTAAATAATAATAATAATAGTATTAATCATACTAATAATAATTAGAATAATACAAATAATAATAATAATAATAATAAAAAGAAGAAGAATACGAAGAAGAATACTAATAATCAGTATTATTATTATGAAAAATAATTATTCTTGTTAATAATTAAAATTACGGAATTCCTTCTTTACTATTCTGCTGATTAAACTTGTATAAATGTCCCTCTCTAATTATTTTTAAAAAGTTCCTTTAAAATGTACCGGTACAAATTAGAAGAAAACCAGTGGTACAATTTAAACGACACGGCCATTTTCTGTCCAGCACAGGCGCATTTTACAACGTAGTAAAGCCATTTCAAATATCCCTGCCCTTAAATATTAACACACGATAAGTTATTTATATTTGACATCAGACTGGATTCAGACTTACCTGTTCGTGTGTAGAGGCTTAGATTTTCGAGGAATTATTTACTTCATGGACCACAAAAATGAACAAGCTGCTGCTTCCAAGGCAATACTGCTTTTGTACTAACCCATCTTCACACGAGCTTCTCAACTTCTTCTAGTACACAATCCTTCCAATAGGAAGCGCCACTGCTTGTATAGGTCGCCAGATATGCGAGCGGTACAATTTACATGCCGGTACAATTTATGAGACCTTCCCCTACATCCGATTTCTATGGCAAGCGGCGTGGTTCTAGCTCCACACGGGCCGCGTTTGAGCTGCACAAAACTGAAATTAAGGCATTGTACGTACTTGAAACTATTGGTGCTCTATGAAAGTAATGTTCTTATTGTTTGTTATATATTTAGAAAATATTTTGCTTTTCTCCCCCTACCTCGAAAAAGTAACTCTGATAGAAGTAAAAGTTTCCTGAGATGAAGGAAGACACTGAATTATATTCTCGCATGTAAGAATATGATTCAATGTTTGAGTTATGTGTAACTTTTGAAACTAAAAGTACGTTTGCATATAAACGTACGAACCTTACGAACAGAGGTTGTGGTGAACATATGAGCAGGTATTATCGGCAAGTGTACTAAGTGAAGACCACTTTCTAGACCACGGGTTCCTATTGTAAAATAGCTACATTTCAACCCCTTCTTGCTCTCCTTCAGTCTGTGCATAATCTTTTGAATCTCCCGGTATTGACTGAATCTTTTTTTTTCTTTCAGCTGAAGACCGATGCTCCCACAGACAATCCGTCTGCTATTACGCCCACACTCTTGGGAATTCCACAGCGGCGCCCTATGTAGGATATAGGACAAACAAGAAAGATTGTTCGTTGGTGTTGCCTGGAACATGCCCCGCAGGTAGCGACGGAACGACTGCAGCTATGGGACAGAGCTTTCCACACAGGTAACACTGAGTTCTTGTTTAACTTCTTCTTCTTCTTCTTCGTCCTCTTGCAGGTCTGCGTCTGAATAACCAAAGCTTTTTCATTTATTTCTCGATTCATTTTTTACACACAACTGCAGCGCCATTCGAGGCATGACGTCACAAGCAAAAAACGAAGAGATAGTAGAAATCTAAAAGTAACCAAACCTAACTTACTCATAAACATATGAATGGTTCTTGTACTTGCATTGTATAATTCTACTTCTAGTTTAAGGTTCTTACAAGCATTTAAACACGTTGATGTAACGTTTCGGAAGAACACACGCTCCCTTCATCAGACATTTATTTGTAGTTTATAGTTATAACAATATAAAAGATTTAACCTCTATTGTTAAGACTGTAACAATGATCAAGCTACAAATAAATATCTGATAAAGGAAACATTTACTCTTCCGAAACGTAACAACAAACAACGTGTTTAAAAACTTGTAACAATCTTAAACTAGAAGAAAATGTATAAGGAGAAACACCGCGAAATGACACGTACCGTGCGATTAGTTAAGAGAATAAGTTTGTCTGGTTGTGTTAGCTTCTCTATAATTGGTTTTTCACATATTTTTACGGTCAGAAACCATTGTATCTCGCGGCGATTGCCCCCCATTTTTTGCCACTTTTGTCCCCGCACTATGCTAAACCTTATATACCAAGGGAAAGTAAATTGTCCTTACCCCCCAGTGCCACTCCTTGCCCCTCCCCCAAAATTAATTTTGAAACCCAATCACTACAACTTACAACATCGCATTACGACGCCTGGGGTCGCGGGTTCGAATCTTGGCCTTGTCATGGCTGTTTGTGAGTGTCCATACATCAATTTCATCATATCATCACTCATTCCCATCTTTGCAAATTAGCCAAAAGTGGCACAAGATGAGAAGTAAAATAAAGCAAATCAATCAATCAATCGCCGCCACTGGTATCTAACCATATTTTTCGGTCCCCAATACTGAACAGAAACAACGACTCGTTAAGTCTTAACGAATCTTCAGCTTTTATTTGCATTAAACATTTGTGGCGATAACAATAAACGCACAAAAGTAGTAAAATACAAAAGACCGTAGTAACTTAAAGATATTAACCGTGAGGTTACACGATAACACATTTTCACTTTTTCAGGCCGCCACTAAATCAACTCTCAACTCTTCAGTGTTACGTTCCAGATTAGTCGCTGTCTCCGAACAACAAATGCGTCGTATTTCTCTGGCAAATGCCACAACAGAAAGGTCGTTACAATATTTACCTGTCTACCTGTCACAGAAATCCTGAAGTTATGCATCCAAGACCGAGCCTTGTGCTTAACACGTATTTACTTGTTCAGACTGACGTAAAATAAAACGTAGGCAACATTAACTTAACCTCTTTTGGTTTATTCTTGGTTACTTGTGTTTCAACGCGTTTGTTCTTTCACCTATATTGTGTAACAAAATTCTCATTTGTCGCGGTAAACCTAAAGAGGTAGGGAAATGTAATTAAGTAACGAAATGTAAACAAAATACACGTAATGTTCGGTTAGAAAGACATTTTCAAAGCTCACTTTATGCTTGAATGGGCTAATCGGACCAGAATTACATTACACTGAGCAATGTATCTACACTGATATTCGATCCCGGGCCCTCTAGATTAAAGCGACAGCGATGAGGATGTTCGGTACCCTTGAAGAGTATGACTCATCGCACCAAACGCAAACACCTTGGTCAAGCGCCGTATTTCATCTACTGACGTGGCTAGGTCAATCGTGCTAGATTTAAATAT